>NW_027437183.1:35580508-35760508 GCF_033239565.1 Halichoeres trimaculatus
ATCAAGTCAGTGCATGTGTTTGGGTAATGCTGGGGACAAAATCATATATTGGGCCAGCCTTAAAAGATGGGGCCACCCTGTGCAAGTACTTGTGTTGTGCAACCACAGGCACATGTGTTGTGAAACCCACAGCAAGACAACCCCAAAGAGAAGCACTTATGAACACAGAAATCATCAGTGTCTCTGTTTGAGGGGGTCTTGTTGTGCCTTTTCCTGACTCCTTTCTCACTGTGAACCATCAGCCATGTACAACCGCCCCAACAAGTAGCACTTACTGAATGCAAAGAGTCAAGTCCGTGATCAAGTTGGGCCAATCAACTGGCTTGCAGTCATCCTTACTTGTGTCCTGTTGTATCTTCTTTTGAAGTATGGCTGGAAACCCCCTGGCACAAGTTCCTGGAGCTCATCATGGTGACCCAGTATGTGTCTCCCTTAGGTTATATGCTGCCACCATGGCCTGACTCCTCCCCCTTGTTCACAGAGTTTCAGTGTTCTTGACGGCTGCTTAAAACAATTCTATTGGCACTACTTGAGAAGATGGCCCATAACCCAGCCTTCATTTGCAATTGTGGCAGGGCAGTGTTTGTCTGATGTGACTACTGGTCACGTGATGGCCTTCTTCCTCTACTTTGTCCACAGCATAATCAAACATTCAAAGATCACATGTGCCCCCAAATTATTACTGCTGGTAGAAAACAAACTTTTATATGAAGTACGCTTATGTCCAAACCAAAAGTCCTGGGTCCCTTGTGGTCAGCAAAACTACCCCAACAAGAAGCACTTACTGCATTTCACTTTCAAGTCAGTGTTTATGTTAGGGTAACAGTACCGACCAAGTACATTTATTTCCAGTTGTCACACAGAACCAGAGCTGTACTGCCCTTTCTGCCTTTACAAAGCGTGAGCTTTGTCCCAAATAACTTTTGACTGGCAAGTACTTTTATTTCCAAGACAACCCCAAAGAGAAGCACTTTTGATGCAACATTCAGCAGTGGTTCTGCTTGGAGTTATCTGAGAGCAATCTTTTTCCTCTGCTGCTTCCAATTCCAGGTGTGGCTCTTGTCTAATAAAACAGCCCCAACAAGTAGCACTTGCTGATTTTGAGAGACAGGCCAGTGCTCAAGTTTGGGTGATTATACAGACTCAAGGAAAATGATTACAAACAAATGGGTTCTGGAGCCAAACAGCTTGCCTTGTCTTGATCTCCTGCTCAGCAGCAGTACCCCAACAAGTAGCACTTACTGCAAACCAATATCAAGTCAGTGCATGTGTTTGGGTAATGCTGGGGACAAAATCATGCATTGGGCCAGCCTTAAAAGATGGGGCCACCCTGTGCAAGTACTTGTGTTGTGCAACCACAGGCACATGTGTTGTGAAACCCACAGCAAGACAACCCCAAAGAGAAGCACTTATGAACACAGAAATCATCAGTGTCTCTGTTTGAGGGGGTCTTGTTGTGCCTTTTCCTGACTCCTTTCTCACTGTGAACCATCAGCCATGTACAACCGCCCCAACAAGTAGCACTTACTGAATGCAAAGAGTCAAGTCCGTGCTCAAGTTGGGCCAATCAACTGGCTTGCAGTCATCCTTACTTGTGTCCTGTTGTATCTTCTTTTGAAGTATGGCTGGAAACCCCCTGGCACAAGTTCCTGGAGCTCATCATGGTGACCCAGTATGTGTCTTCCTTAGGTTATATGCTGCCACCATGGCCTGACTCCTCCCCCTTGTTCACAGAGTTTCAGTGTTCTTGACGGCTGCTTAAAACAATTCTATTGGCACTACTTGAGAAGATGGCCCATAACCCAGCCTTCATTTGCAATTGTGGCAGGGCAATGTTTGTCTGATGTGACACCTGGTCACGTGATGGCCTTCTTCCTCTACTTTGTCCACAGCATAATCAAACATTCAAAGATCACATGTGCCCACAAATAATTACTGCTGGTAGAAAACAAACTTTTATATGAAGTACGCTTATGTCCAAACCAAAAGTCCTGGGTCCCTTGTGGTCAGCAAAACTACCCCAACAAGAAGCACTTATTGCATTTCACTTTCAAGTCAGTGTTTATGTTAGGGTAACAGTACCGACCAAGTACATTTATTTCCAGTTGTCACACAGAACCAGAGCTGTACTGCCCTTTCTGCCTTTACAAAGCGTGAGCTTTGTCCCAAATAACTTTTGACTGGCAAGTACTTTTATTTCCAAGACCACCCCAAAGAGAAGCACTTTTGATCCAACATTCAGCAGTGGTTCTGCTTGGAGTTATCTGAGAGCAATCTTTTTCCTCTGCTGCTTCCAATTCCAGGTGTGGCTCTTGTCTAATAAAACAGCCCCAACAAGTAGCACTTGCTGATTTTGAGAGACAGGCCAGTGCTCAAGTTTGGGTGATTATACAGACTCAAGGAAAATGATTACAAACAAATGGGTTCTGGAGCCAAACAGCTTGCCTTGTCTTGATCTCCTGCTCAGCAGCAGTACCCCAACAAGTAGCACTTACTGCAAACCAATATCAAGTCAGTGCATGTGTTTGGGTAATGCTGGGGACAAAATCATGCATTGGGCCAACCTTAAAAGATGGGGCTACCCTGTGCAAGTACTTGTGTTGTGCAACCACAGGCACAAGTGTTGTGAAACCACAGCAAGACAACCCCAAAGAGAAGCACTTATGAACACAGAAATCATCAGTGTCTCTGTTTGAGGGGGTCTTGTTGTGCCTTTTCCTGACTCCTTTCTCACTGTGAACCATCAGCCATGTACAACCGCCCCAACAAGTAGCACTTACTGAATGCAAAGAGTCAAGTCCGTGATCAAGTTGGGCCAATCAACTGGCTTGCAGTCATCCTTACTTGTGTCCTGTTGTATCTTCTTTTGAAGTATGGCTGGAAACCCCCTGGCACAAGTTCCTGGAGCTCATCATGGTGACCCAGTCGCACTTTTCAGTCGCACTTTTCCTCTTGGGCCTGGTGGGACAGCTCAGAGCTTCTCTGCCCTTTTCTGTCCATCTGTTTGGTTGAGAGGAGGGAGGGGCGGGGGGACTCAAGGCACAAGACACATGGAGACACATGGAGACCAAGGCGATCACTTGTCTATTGTAATCCATAAGACATGGAAGAATACACATGCATATATACACATACATCTGTTTACATACATATAGACATACATACACACACACACACACACACACACACACACACACACACACACACACACACACACACATATCTCTACATATATACACATATACATGTACACACTGACATACACACCCTTTTTAATTTTTTTTTTTTTTTTTTTTTTTTTTTAATGATTTTGTGTGTGCGTGCATGCGTGTGTGGTCATTTCCTCAGGCAGCTGCATGTTGAGCTTATTGGGTTGATGGGAATTTAAGAGGGATCATGTTTGTTTGTCATCAGAGTTTATGATGATAGAGAGGGGTGTATTAATCAGGTCCTTTGCTTCCATGATTGTTTTGCTGAGGGCTGGGTTGTTTGTGGCTGATTGGATGTATTGTCTGGTCAGTCTTATATGTCGGTCTTTAATAGTCTGGAGTCCTGAGAGTGTGTGTATGTAGTCCGTATTTATGAAAGATGGTAGTCTGTAGGCCAGTTTTATTGCTTTGTTTTGTATTCTCTGCAATCGTTGGGTTTGGTAGTTGGAGGCGGTGATCCATGCTGGTACTGAGAATTCGAGGAGTGGTCTGATGTATGCAAGGTATACTTTTATTATTGTTGTGGGTGAGGCGCCATGCTTGCCGCAGAGGGCTTTGAGATGGTTTAGTCTATTGTTGGCTTTGTGCTCGACTGTAGTGATGTGGGTGGTCCAGGACATGTTTGTTTGGAATGTGGTGCCAAGGAAGGTGGCACTGTGGCTGATCGGAAGTTGAGTGTTATGAAGAGTGACTGTGATATTTGGTGACCTGAGTCTTGGGTTGCGGGTGAAGATGACCAGTTGAGTTTTATTTGGGTTGAGGGTGATCCTCCAGAGGTTTGTCCAGTTCTCTATTTCTGTGATGCAATATTGGAGTTTTTTGGCAGCAAGCTGAGGTGATTTGGATGATGTCCAGTAGCAGAGGTCGTCGGCAAACTGGGACACTTGTGCAACGGTGGCTGGGGGGTAATATATATCAGAAACGTACAAGGTGAAAAGAAGTGGGCTGAGAACTGAACCTTGGGGGACTCCTGCTTGGGGGGTGAAAGGGGTGGATATTGCAGATGAGACCTTGACCTTTATCTGGCGTTGATGAAGAAAGCTGGTAATGAGTGACTGGATGGAGGGTGGGAGTTGGAGGTTGGTGTCGAGAAGTCTGTAGATGAGTCCATTGTGCCAAAGTCTGTCGAATGCTTTGTCGATGTCGAAGAATATGGCCAGAGAGAGTTGTTTTTTATTAAAGTTTCGGTGGATATGTTCTGATAGTCGGAGAGTGTTATCAGTAGTGGTCCGTCCTTTTCTGAATCCAGCTTGATGAAGTGAGATCAGTCCAAGTCCTTCTATATGAGTTGTAAGTCTACTGGTAATGATGCGTTCGAATAGTTTTCCAAGGTGGCTGAGTAGGCTGATCGGTCGGTAGCTTGAGGGGTTGTGTGGGTCTTTTCCGGGTTTGAGAATCATTCTGACCATTGCTGTTTTCCAGGGGGAGGGGAAGTGTCCATGAATGAGGCAGGCAGTGAACAGGTGGCTGAGGTGAAGGAAGTAGATGGTGGGGGCTTGTTTGATTAATATGGTGTGTATTTGGTCTTCTCCTGGGGCTTTATTTTTCATTTTCTTGAGTTGT
This sequence comes from Halichoeres trimaculatus, assembly GCF_033239565.1. Lineage (NCBI taxonomy): Eukaryota > Metazoa > Chordata > Actinopteri > Labriformes > Labridae > Halichoeres > Halichoeres trimaculatus. The sequence goes on from NW_027437183.1 coordinate 35,585,281, forward strand.
TGTTGAATTTCCTTTATTGCGACAGGGTTAGTAAGTGGGTGTGGACTTGAGGGGAGCATCGGGAGGTTGGTGCGGTTTGCTATGTAATGAGATACTTCAGTGTCAACTTGGGTTTTCCAGCTGGAGTCAAAGAAGGGGTTGTCAGGGCATATGTGGATGGTTTTGAGATGTTGGCAGAAAATGGTAGCTTTGTCAATATTTTCTGTGTAGGTCTGTCCATTCTGTCTGATCGGTGCTATATTAGTTGTTTTGGTGTTTCCGTTGATGGATTTAATTTTTTGCCAGAATGTTTGTGGGTTGGTGTCTTGTTCCAGGGATTTGTAGAAATCTGTCCATTTGTTTTGTCGGTGAATGTGGAGCTGGGTTTTAATTGTATTTTTTATCCTGTTGAGTTCAGTTTTGTATTGTGGTGTCCTTGTCCGGATGTATTGCCTTCGTATTTTTCTTTTCTGGCTGATGAGATGGAGGAGGTGCATGGGCAAAGGTGAGGATGGGGTATTAGTTGTTTTTTGGAGGATAGTTTCTTGGCGGGCTTGGGTGAGAATGTTTCCTAAATTATCTGCAGTGGAGTCCAAGTTTTCTGGGTGGAGAGATGGATTAAAAGCAGCGAGTCTGTCCATTATGTTTTTTCTGTACGTGTCCCAGTTTGCTTTCCTGTAATTGTATGTAGTCCTTGTTGTTGTCTGAGGGTTGAAGCTGAAGGCAGTGATGACAGGTAGGTGGTCGCTGGAGAGATGATGGGTGGTTGTGAAGCTGTTGAGTTTTGTTGCCAGATCTGGAGTGGAGATGATGAGGTCCAGGATGTCCGTATTTCCAGTTTGTGGTGAGACATATGTGGGTTCATTGGTGTTGAGGATAGTGAGGTTGGTATCTTGTAGTATTTGTTTGAGTATTGTACCGTTGGTGTTGGTTTTGTTGCAGTTGAAGTCTATGTGTTTTGAATTCAAGTCGCCCATAATGAGGGATAGCTGCGGTTTGGATGTATGGTGGAGGAGGGAAGCTGAAGGTTTTTTGTTGGTGGTGACCCAGTATGTGTCTTCCTTAGGTTATATGCTGCCACCATGGCCTGACTCCTCCCCCTTGTTCACAGAGTTTCAGTGTTCTTGACGGCTGCTTAAAACAATTCTATTGGCACTACTTGAGAAGATGGCCCATAACCCAGCCTTCATTTACAATTGTGGCAGGGCAATGTTTGTCTGATGTGACACCTGGTCACGTGATGGCCTTCTTCCTCTACTTTTTCCACAGCATAATCAAACATTCAAAGATCACATGTCCCCCCAAATTATTGCTGCTAGTAGAAAAGAAGACTTTTACATCAAGTACAATAATCACCAAACCAAAAGTCCTGGGTCCCTTGTGGTCAGCAAAACTACCCCAACAAGAAGCACTTACTGCATTTCACTTTCAAGTCAGTGTTTATGTTAGGGTAACAGTACTGACCAAGTTCATTAACAAGAAGCACTTGCCATGTACAATTGCTCCAACCAGAAGCACAATCTGAATGTGAAGTGTCAAGTTGGGTCAATCACTCATTCTTACTTGTGTCCCTTTGTGTGTTCTCTTGAAGTTTGGCTGGGAACCTTCTTGCACAAGTTACTGAAGCTCTTTACGTTGGCTCAATAATAATTCAAAGAAATACTTTAATTATCAAGTTTCGAAACCAAAAGGCCGTTACATTAATTGTGATTTCTTTGGACCGGTGTACTGAGGCCGTTAATTTCATCAACACAAAGACAGAAAGCAATTTCTTTATATTTGAAAAGTTGATTCACTAACTTAAGGAGAAATATGTTCATGAATAAATGAGCAGGTGAAAGATATGAATGAGCAAATGCAGATGAATTAAACGTAGTACTGATCATAATAAACCAGAATAAATGGAATAAAGGACATAAACCACACAACTAACCTATTAATCTAACCCACCCAAGTCTCTGGGGCATTGACCATGATATACCAGTAAATGCAAGATTGCCTTACACTACTCCAGAGGGTCTACGGCAGCAACAGAGATGACGGAGACCCGCTGCAGATGTCTGTTGAGGGGTGATGGAGAAGCTAGAGGCCTGCTTCAGGTCATCTAAGTGTCACGGAGGTGATGATCTGATGGTTGAGTCTTTGGCGTCGACTCTAACAGGAGCAGTGGTGGCTGGTGATGATGCCGGACATCTGATCAAAACTTTTGGAGAGTTCCAAAGTTAAATCACCGCAGGGGAAGCCATGATCAGCACTCATTTCCTGACGTCAGAGCGTGAGGGAATCCCACAGACCAGCTGTTTTCCTCAGGCAGAGACGTAGGCACCCAGGATGACTGGATGCATCTCGGGCTGGTTGTCAGAGGCCTGTGAGGACTCCAGAGCTGAAAGGTGCGGTGCAGGTTGCGAAGACATGCTGAGAGGCCACAGGTAGACAAAGTGTGAAGATCGAAGAGGAAAAAGCCGTCAGAGAGGAGAGAGAAGAAGAGCCGTCGTCCACACCCTAGTGTGGAGTTTTCGTCATCTTTTAAAGCTGCTTTTACCTCTCTCCGTTAAAGCTGCGAGACCAGGCCAAAGCCTGACCTTAGTTCCAACTATAACCACCAAAATCTCCACAATAGTCACCTGGTTTGCCTGTACATCATGCATGAACTGCTGCTGCATACTCGTCCATTGTTGCTTTTGATGACTAAACTCCTTTTTCATCTGCTGATGTTTCACTGCTTCTGATCACAAGAAGCGTGAGCTGCTCCAGCTTATCCTCTGCTTTAGCTTCTGCATTGAGAAGGGCCCCTTGGTCTTTTTCTTCCTACTTTTTGTCATCATGTTACTGCAGTGTAGGCCCCAACTTCCTGACACCAATTGTTAGCATGACCCTTCAAGCAGCTAGATGAATGCAGTACTCATGGACGACAGAGAGGCTGGACAAAAGCTCAGGTGCACCAGAAGTAGATGTTTGATTTTTTATCACAAACAACAGGCAATAGCATTGTCAGGTAACAGACTTTAACCAAACAACACAAACAGATGTGGAATGGCGTCTTGAATACTGACAGATCCTTTGACTGGTGACTTTGCAGAAGCTTGCTGAAACAATGCCTACAGCCGTGATCAAAGCTATAGGCTTTTCAACGAAATTGGAGTCTGTGACTTTTTTTGGCCAGGCAGTATATTATTTCTACTATTTACAAACCCCTACCTAAATGTATCCTATCACTGAATTTTATTACCAGTTTATACATATCAAGCCTCAATAATAACTCTGCTCTAATAATTAACAAGTTGGTCCACCCCCTGGAACATTTAATTGGGTGTCAGTTTCCCGGACTCTTTTGACTGGAACACCCTGGAGTGGACAGGTGAGTGATCCCACAAATTACCCTTTAAAATAGCACTCCAGCTTTTTACCACTACGCACACACATTACCTGCATGCATCTCCACCACATGTCATGCTCCTTCAATAGTTAAGTATTAAACAGTATCCCGGAGCTCTCTCTTTCAGGTAGAGCAGGGGTTCTGGGCACGCCCTGTCTGACAACCACTGGCCAGTCACAGGCAACCTTTACTGACACTGCTGAAAGTCAGACACTCAATAATTACATTAAACATTAAAAGTGCAAAAATGCAATGTGCATATGTAATTTGCAAAGTCCGCTAATGAAGTGCAAAGTGCTATTACTGGTTACCAGTTTACATTTCAAGTGCTTTCCTTGTGTGCAATATTTACACATGAGAAGCCATCAGTCACCAGTAACAAATGCTCCTCATTACACAGTCACCAAGAGGAACCTAATCTTCATCATGGCTCAGTTTCTAAACACTTGGTTTGTGATGAGCTGGGATTAAAACAGAGTTTGACAGATTATTAAGAAGAAAATGCTGAGCACAATTTTATTGAAATCAACATTACACAGAATCAATCCAGATTTTCTGGTTCATGGTTTAACAAAACATTTTGTCTAATATGTGAGTCAAAGCTCTGTCACTAATTTCTTCAGATTGCTGTAAATAGATTTAAAATATTACAAATACATAAACATTTAGGGTAAATGTGATTTATAGATGAAGAAATGCTCATAGTAATGTACAGAAAAATGATTCATTGATTTCACTCAACAGTTTAAAGAATCTGACTCCGACTTTTCTGACAAACCTTTTATACAATATGTTGAAGAAAAAAAGTCTTAATGGTTTTTTTTAGCTCAGAGATGTAAATGAGTAAAGTTGAGTGATCCAGTTTTCCTCTGAGTCCTGCTCTTTGATAACATTCAGACTGATGTGACAGGATAGAAAGAGTCAAAGGATCAGCTGAAGTTTGTGTGTGTTAGTGCAGAGGCTAAACTCTTCTTCAGCAGATGTTTGTGTTTGTGAAGAGGAGGAGACCAGGGCCGTAGCCAGGATTTTGGAATAGGTGAGGTCCAAGATGCTTTTCACGTGCCAACAATTTTTTAGATGGTTTTTGATATTTTTTTTTCATTGTTGTTTTATCTATTTATTTATTTATTAAGGGCTTCAAGTCACACAAGATTTTTATTGTTTAAATAGCTTTTAATGATGTGAAATCAGCATTTTCCTAAAAAAAATGTGTATTTAAAAAAAAAAACAAAAAAAAAACTTGTTTTTATCAAAGCTAGCTTAATCATCCTGTGACCAGCATGACTCTACTCTCTGTGCCCCACCTTACTTTACCCATTCTCTACTCCATCCTCCTTGGTTTCATGTTCCTATTTGTTGATTTCTTTCTTTTTCTTTGCCAGAAATGTATCCAGTGTATTCTGTTTTAATCTCTTGGACATGTTTGCCCTGCTCTCTGTGACTTGTTTTCTGTGGAATGGGTATATTGAAATTAATATGAGCATGACTCGCGGTCCTCGAGTAGTCACGTCATCTTGATGCGTGCTTGGCCAGCTGATGAGCCAGGCGCTCATCGAAAAAAAAAAAAAGTGCTCTCTACTATGGATTAAAGTAAATAAACTGGCTTTGATCAGATGATTTGACAGGCCGAACTCGTGCCTAATTATCTCTCTATCTATCTATCTATCTATCTATCTATCTATCTATCTATCTATCTATCTATCTATCTATCTATCTATGTATATATATATATATATATATATATATATATATATATATATATATATATATATATATATATATATATATATATATGGGGTTGGGCCCGCTGCCGAGAGCCTCACAGGGGGCATTTGCGGGTACATGCATCAGCTGATCAAACAGCTGTTTACCCTAACAGGCACACAGGCACAAACAGTTCACAAAGCTCATGGATGTTTACCACAATTTACAATTTACAAGCACATTTCACAGAGAGGTTTCAAGTTTTTATGAGTCTATGATTTATTCAGTTGGGCATATTTGGTCAAAAAAAGAACTGAAAAAATGGTTGAGGTCCGGACCTCGCTGACCTCATACCTGGCTACGGCCATAGAGGAGACTCTCCCTCCTACACTCAACACACACTCACTGAGGAACCAGGAGACAACCCAAACCCAGGATAGAGAGGTTCAGTGAAGGTGGAGCTGAAGGTGTGGAGGTGGATCAGTGAGTCAGAGGTGACTCTGTAGAAGGACAGAGTGCCAGCAGGACAGTCCACATACACTGCTACTCTGTCAGAGTCAGAGGACGGAGACAGAGGGAGGTCTGTTCTTCTGTGACCGTGCCAGACAGAGTAAAATCCATCAGAGCAAAACAGATTCCAGGACTGATCATTCCATCCAAACAGACAATCAGAACTGTTTCCTTTCCTTCTGATTCCTCTGTAACTCACTGATATATCAACCTTTCCTTTCCACTCCACCTCCCAGTAACAGCGCCCAGTCAGACCATCTCTACACAGCAGCTGAGGCCAGCACTCAAATCTGACTGGATGATCAGGATATGACTGATCCACTTCCACACGTGTCACCTTCCTGTTGTTGTCAGACAGTCTGAGCTCTCTGTGAGCTGTGTTTGAGTCCAGAGTGAGTTCACAGAAATCTGATGGAGAGAAAAAGACACAACACAGCAGCAGTTTATCATCAGACACACCTGAAGGCTTCATTCTTTGTTAGCTGACAGTCTGCTGTTTGCTCATCAGGAGTCAAAGTGATTCCACACTTACACTTCTTCAGACCAGGTTTTAACCTCTGCTGTCCACCATGGTCCACCCTGGAGGAAGAAACACAGTCAGAGTGGTTTTCTGTCCAACATGAGTCCTTACAGAGGTGCTACATGGCAACAGGCAGAGCAGGCAAGTACTTGGAGTCCTGAACCAGAAGGGGGCACCAGAGAGCTGACCAACTTTGGTCAAAAGGCGCCCCACTCTCACCCCTGGCACCAAGTAGCAGTGCTGCTATGTTTTGAGTGAGAGGGTTTTTGTAAATAAAGAGAAGCTATCCCTCTGAAAGCTGCAAACTAAAGAAAAAAAGGGAGCTAAAAAAGACACAAAGGAAGTGGTGAGCACCACAGATAACAGCTGATTTAGCTTGGGACAGCTCAGTCTGTCCTGCTCGTGTTGAGTCCTGCAGTTAAAGCAATCGGCTTATTTACTGAGTTGGCAGGCTGAAAAAACAGCTAACATGGACAACACTTTTTCTTTAGTTATAAAATGAAAATTATGTCCAGCTTAACTTAACTGTCAAGCTAAGAATGCTAAGTCATATAATTCATAGACTGTAGGGACAAAAGGTAAATGACTGGCAGCTACAGCTGGCAAACAAAAATCTTAAAATTAGAGCAACAGGGCCTTCTTGAGCCCTAATCCTCCATAGCTTCCTCTGCATTCCCTCCTCACTCACGGTTACAAAATGCTGTCAAATATTACTTGAAAAAAATGCATGAAAGTTAAATTGACTTTGTAAAAGTTACTTGGAATTTCTTTGAAACTTTTTCTAAGTTTTTTCAAGTAAACATTACATTACATTACTAGTTCTTTCTGCCTCCAGTCCTGTTTACTGCTGTTGGATCCTGATAGAAACACAAAGACTGAAACATGTTCACCTTCACAGAGAAAACACCAAGCACAGTTAGGATCAAATGTTTCACACACAACAACAGGAAGTTACCTTTGAAACACTCACCTTTCATCAAAACCAAGCTCTGAAGATTTAAAATCTTGACGGATCTTTATTGACCGATCACACTCCAAGGAGACACTGCTGGGTCCAGGTCCAGGAGAGTCTGGTCTCTTGTGTTTGACATTCACAGGTCCTGTTCCAGGTGAGTCTGGTCCACGCTGCCGCTTTTTGCTTCAAAACACACACACAGACACACACACGGACATATACACAGAGCTGTGAGTGAGAATAATGATGGTGCTGTAATGTAAGTCCATGGATGGACAGTTAAGCCGCTATCCACCAAGCGGTCCAGTTCGGTTCAGTATGGTTTGTCACGGTTTGGTACAGTTAAGCCTGATCCTGTTTGTGTTTCCACAGGAAACTGTGCTCTCTCGTGGTAGGCGGCGTGTAAGCTGGATGCCAAAACAACAGCTGTCAAACAATAGTGTGACGCCGTAGCAGCGCGACACAGTTTACCCTGCTAATAAATCCAACAAAGAAGAAAAACGCGACACAGTAAACAAAGAGCACAGATGGAAGACATGCAGCATTTTGTCCTCTCTGTGATTGACATGTAGCTCTTGATACAAAGAACAATCAAGCTTTGTTTCAGAGAAGTCTGTGTACCGCCAGGAGAAACACAGCCGCTGTCGCACGGTAAGAGGTCGATTCTTTCGACAAGTCAACGGTCTGCAGTGTTGTTGCTCCACCTTTTGAGAGCGAATTGGTTCAGTCTGGCCCCCATACAAAAGGGTCCCAAAAAGTGGGACTTGGTTATTTGGGGATCTGCCTCAGGATAAGTCAGCCACAAAATGTGCACCGTACCGAGACGAATGGAACCAGTCTGCTTGGTGGAAACGCGGCTTAAGAGATCCTGGTCTCACCTCTGAGCTCTGGTCTGGCTCTCATGGTCCCCACACAGAGGGAGGGTTTTAGAGGGAGGGGCTCCCTCCTCTCTGTCCTCACTCTGATCCATAGCAGAGCCCCCACCTTCACACAAACACAACAACATGTTCAGTCATTACAACAAGCTTCACAGCACACACACACACACACACACACACACACACACACACACACACACACACACACACACACACACACACACACACACACACACACTGCTCTCTGACACTGTGTCTTTTTTTAGATCCAACCACCAGGTGGAGCCACATTCGTTCTGTTCCTCTTAATGAGTCCAGAGTTGATCTGGATCAGCTTCTGGTTCAGCTCTTTTCAAAATGAATACATGAGAAAACTTTCAGTTTGATTTTTGACAGAAAGAAGAAAATACTCACCAGATTAATTCAGACTGACTTCCTCCTTCACACGGAGAAGAAACCCAAAGAGAGACACTGCAGCTGATCCTTCCTCACTTCATCATCATCATCATCATCATCATCACCATCAATCTGAGGACTCGGTCACGCTCTCTCCACTGAACAGTCAGAGTCTAGAAACATGAAGAGAACATGAGCTCAGTGTGAGCTACGAGCAGAAAGCAGAGGTCAGCTCCAATCACAGAGCAGGAACCTGCAGAGACTTCCTGTCAGGACACGACTGAGAAAGCTTCAGATTACAGAACCTAATCCCTGATCTTTGAGAACAGAGTGAGGTGTTTCTGTGAACCTGACCCTTTATGAGAAGATGTCACGTGGTTTGTTCTTTCTGTAGCAGACAACAGGAGGAGAACATGAATGTTTCCGTGTTTAAAAATGAGCAGCAGTAAAATCTGAGTTGTATGGAACCCCAAAAGATTCATAATTAAAATAATAAAAACAACATTTTTATAAATAACTGACAAATATATAATATGGCCATTAAACTGTGAAATAAGGCAATGTTATAATGAAATGTGTTTTTATTATTTTTTAACATTGAATTGTTATGAATATTTTTGATTATAATTATTTTAACAATTTCATAATTATTTTTTAAAAGAATTCATGACTTTTTTATTTTCTGAGCTTTTATGTAAATAAATAAACATTTTTTCACCGAGTCAATTTTTATTTCATAATGCTCTTTTCCACAATGGCCATTTTTATTGTATAATGTTGTTTTTCACCAGAAGGACTTGGTCTGTCGATCAAAGCCAGAGGGTGGGACCTCTGCTTGATCCTTTCAGATCGATTGGTTTGAGAGGAGTCCAGCTGCAGACCTCCACCCTCAGCTGCTTGAGGAGTATTTCTGAAAGTGACTTCTCTCCTGCAGCCACTGTGTCTCAAACGTGACATGTCCTCCTGTTTTCAGCTTTGTAGTCTTCTCAGCATTAGAGAGAATGACCAAGTCATTATGCTGAAAAACAACATTATAAAACAAAAGGGCCGCTGTGGAAAGGGACATTATGAAATAAAGATTGACTTTGTAAAAAAAAAAAAAAAAAAAAAGTTTTTAATTTATTTTTATTTCATTTTATAAAAGCTTGGAATAGAAATAAGTCATTATTTTAAAAAGTATGAAATTGTAAAAAAAATAAAAAAAAATACAAAAAATAATTAAAATAATCATTATAAAATATTTAATAATAAATCGACATTAAAGAATAATAACACATATTTCATAATAATGGTGCCATATTTCACAATTTAATGGCCATATCACATACTTTTCTGTTTTTTATCAAAATGGTATTTATTTCAAACTTTTTTTATTTCAATCGTGAATCTTTCGGGGTTCCATAAAGTTGATCCCCAAGCTTTTTTTCTTGAGTTGCAAAGGACTTAGCCAATCAAGACTAAACCAGGAAATGAATGTGGCAGCATTGACCTTTACAGTTCATCTAAGAACTGTAAAGGACAATGCAGAGCTTGGATAGTTTTCTAACAGAAAGTGTGAATGATTTACGAGGCAGTGATGTGCCAGCTCACACAAAAAGTGAGCTAACTCCAAGTTAAGTTCACACTGAAAATGAGCTAGATAATTCCCACGGTTCATTTGATGAAACTTTGAACTTTCAACAATTCTACAAATTTTGTGTAGATCCTGATTCCTTAAGCTCATTAAACTAAGCTTAAACTAAATAAAGGAATCTATGTGGACCACTATAGCACTAAAGACAGAGATTCAGATCAAAAAGTAGTGTTTTGTCTCTAAAACTATTCCATAAAGCAGGACCAAAGCTGGTTTCACTGCTGCTGCTGACTGTATTGTGTGAACTGTCAGCAGGATGAGCCACACTGAAAGCACTCAGAGTGCTGTAGTAGATCTGACTTTTAAATCACAGTGCTCGGCATCTCTCAGCTGCTCTCTGCACCTTTGACACCTCCTGCTGCCTGTTCACTGCCCCAGGACTGAAATGCGCTCATGTTCCCGTTTATGAGGTATAAACTGAGAAGTTCAGTTCAACGTTCATGAAAATACTGTTATGCTGTTAGCTATTATGTTTTATTACATATAATAAGCATGTGATTGTGGAGGACTTAATTTTTCATTGAAACATAAAAGTAAATCATTTTTCAGTCAGACACAGGGCACATACTGTAAATAATTCACTAATTTGTTTATAAAAAATATGATTTATTTTGATGATTTCAGAGGAGATCAGACAGCAAAGAGAAGCTCTCAGAGGTTGATCTTTTCTTGTTGAAGCTAACGTGTTCAAAGGAAAAGGTCAAAGGTGGTGATTGCTTCTTGTTTTGGTTTTTAAGTTGTTTTCTTGTGTGAGGCTCTCTCTGCCTTACAGAGGTTGGACAGCTGCCAGCACTGGCTCCACTTCCACCTTCACACCTGCACCTCATCACAGCATCCACCACCTGCCAGTTCCTCTCAGAGAGCTAACTTAGCCTAAAAACTACTAGCAAGGAGTCTTAGCTTCTCTTGGTGAGGAGGTGTGGTTGACCTCTTTTCTACCGATGAAGTGATCTTCTAGGCCGTGCTCTTAGCAACGGGCAACATCCAAATGAAGCCAATGTATAAGTGCTAAAAGTTGCTGTTCATCAAGAATCTGCTCGAGGCTGGCTGCAGAAAGACCAGAAGTCACGTACGCACCCAGCCATAAAAACAGACTTTTACGGCATTAAAAACACATTTACAGCCTGGTTCAAAAAACGTCTTGAATCTAAAACGCTGATTTCTCTATCAGCACACACTGTACGGTGAGTGAATTTTTTTCTAACTCGGTTTGGAAGTAATTGGGATGGTTTGATGGTCCAATCAGAGACACAGCTCAGGTCATGTGACTGATGAGTGCCCTGTAGCTATTCAAAAGAAAACTCACAGCTGGCGTCACATCAAATATGGCTGCGTTCGTGGATTGGCTTCATTTCACGGTATCAGGAACAGACGGGTGACGTCGGAGAGACTGCGTCCATGTTTTATACAGTCCATGGCTCTTAGTAATGAATGAACATGTTATTAGTGTTGATGTTTTTGCGTTACTGCTGCTCTCACTCTGCTTTTGAAACTGGATAATCAAAGGATATCAATATTTCAGCTGTGTTGAGTCCAACTGAGTCTCCAATGAAGAGGTTCAAATGGTTTGTGTTTTACAGAGGACTGAATGATCATAATCACACTGGTTGTTGAATATTTGCTCAGTTTATGAGACAACAAATGATTGACCTTTGATACAGCCATGAAACTTATAAAACAATAAAACCAACTGCTGTATAAAGGTGTGTTTTATCACTTCAGACAACAGACAATCCTTCATTTGTCTGAACAACTAAGAAATGTGTTTATAATCAAAGGAACTTCTGAGGACAGAGCAGGTTTACCTGGTTAAATAACACACAGGTAACATGTAAATATGGAACATGTCACACAGGTAACATAAAGTTTGACCTTAGCCTGTTTCTGATTCTCCATATAAACATTTACAGAATTAAATTAAAACACAACATCCCCTATTTAATCTCTGTGATTTGATTTGTTGGTCAAAGCTTGTTGTTCATTGTGTTGTTGTGTTTCTGCTCCTACATGTCCATATGTACATAAATTTACACATAAATACAAATATCAGACTTTAATCAAATAGCTTCTTCTTTCTTCTTTGATCTGATCAAACAACAAACAAACAACACAGCACATTTCTCCCACCACCATCTGTTCTCAGGTCAGTTTAAGAGATGCTCAAACAAACATGATGAACAGTGTGTGTTTCTTTACCTTCTGATGGTGGAAATGATCTGCAGGAAGCCGAGGAGTGAAGGTGAAATGAAGCAGCAGCTTCAAACAGGAAACCCAGCAGAGAGAGAACAAACATGAAGTGAGAGCAGGAGGTTTTCAGCGCTCTGATTCTTCACATACAGTCCAAACTCTCTGAGCTCATCTTCACACTGAAGTCTTCTTGAAGGAGGACAGAGCAGCTGTGAACTCTGGACTGAAGCAGCTCAACAACTGCAGTCAAACATTAACTTATCAGCTTATCAGAGGGATCCTGAGTTTCTCCTCACTAACTCAGTGGAAGAAATAACACAGAGGAAGATGCTGGAAGAATTCAGTCTGACAGACCTTAGCAACAAAATGAACAAATGTCTAAAATATATTTTCCTATCAGCATCATCTTCATCAACAAGTCAAACACAGTATGTGTACAGTCTGTAAGGAGTCTCTCACAGGCTGCTCAAGGGCGAGGCTGTTTGAACAACATTATTCATCCACACTAATACTCGCAGACCTCGTGGACGCGTCTCGCATAAAGTTTCAAACTTTCATGTTGTCTTTGTCTCCAGAGACGTCGCCATAAACTGCAGGTAGATATGAGCCTGGATTTGTACACAGCAGCCGAAACCAGAAGACCCATGTATGCTGACCCATCCTCACTGTCAGTTTCTGGGCCTCTCTCCTCCTCTCCAGTTTAGTGATCAAATGTAAAATCAAGAGCCTCACTAACAGCATGTGGATCTGCCATGGTGCTGCCACACAATGAACTGTGAGCAAGGCCCCAAAAAAAGCTCTGTACTTACCAGAGCTACAAGAAAAGCTCAACATTACTGAAACTATGCTGAACCTGCCTATAAGAAGTGGGTCAGGGCTGGTAAAAACCCTAACTCTGGTGTTTGGACCATCTTCAGGACTGTCCCTGTCTCTGAAGAAATTGATGTAAAAACTATGAGGGCAGACTGTGGGGTTCAGAATAATAAAAACAGAAAGTGGAGTCTCAGAGTGATCCACACTGCTGCTTCATCACATCTGACTGCTGCTTGTTCCATTAGAAGGTTAGTCAGCACCATCTAGTGGTCGGATAGTAAAACTTCATCGTGTGATTTGTGTGTAATCTGACACTACCTGTGTTTCTGCCTCAGGTCAGACTAGTTCTGACGTCACTCTGCAGTGAAATATATATATATATATATATATATATATATATATATATATATATGGGGTTGGGCCCGCTGCCGAGAGCCTCACAGGGGGCATTTGCGGGTACATGCATCAGCTGATCAAACAGCTGTTTACCCTAACAGGCACACAGGCACAAACAGTTCACAAAGCTCATGGATGTTTACCACAATTTACAATTTACAAGCACATTTCACAGAGAGGTTTCAAGTTTTTATGAGTCTATGATTTATTCAGTTGGGCATATTTGGTCAAAAAAAGAACTGAAAAAATGGTTGAGGTCCGGACCTCGCTGACCTCATACCTGGCTACGGCCATAGAGGAGACTCTCCCTCCTACACTCAACACACACTCACTGAGGAACCAGGAGACAACCCAAACCCAGGATAGAGAGGTTCAGTGAAGGTGGAGCTGAAGGTGTGGAGGTGGATCAGTGAGTCAGAGGAGACTCTGTAGAAGGACAGAGTGCCAGCAGGACAGTCCACATACACTGCTACTCTGTCAGAGTCAGAGGACGGAGACAGAGGGAGGTCTGTTCTTCTGTGACCGTGCCAGACAGAGTAAAATCCATCAGAGCAAAACAGATTCCAGGACTGATCATTCCATCCAAACAGACAATCAGAACTGTTTCCTTTCCTTCTGATTCCTCTGTAACTCACTGATATATCAACCTTTCCTTTCCACTCCACCTCCCAGTAACAGCGCCCAGTCAGACCATCTCTACACAGCAGCTGAGGCCAGCACTCAAATCTGACTGGATGATCAGGATATGACTGATCCACTTCCACACGTGTCACCTTCCTGTTGTTGTCAGACAGTCTGAGCTCTCTGTGAGCTGTGTTTGAGTCCAGAGTGAGTTCACAGAAATCTGATGGAGAGAAAAAGACACAACACAGCAGCAGTTTATCATCAGACACACCTGAAGGCTTCATTCTTTGTTAGCTGACAGTCTGCTGTTTGCTCATCAGGAGTCAAAGTGATTCCACACTTACACTTCTTCAGACCAGGTTTTAACCTCTGCTGTCCACCATGGTCCACCCTGGAGGAAGAAACACAGTCAGAGTGGTTTTCTGTCCAACATGAGTCCTTACAGAGGTGCTACATGGCAACAGGCAGAGCAGGCAAGTACTTGGAGTCCTGAACCAGAAGGGGGCACCAGAGAGCTGACCAACTTTGGTCAAAAGGCGCCCCACTCTCACCCCTGGCACCAAGTAGCAGTGCTGCTATGTTTTGAGTGAGAGGGTTTTTGTAAATAAAGAGAAGCTATCCCTCTGAAAGCTGCAAACTAAAGAAAAAAAGGGAGCTAAAAAAGACACAAAGGAAGTGGTGAGCACCACAGATAACAGCTGATTTAGCTTGGGACAGCTCAGTCTGTCCTGCTCGTGTTGAGTCCTGCAGTTAAAGCAATCGGCTTATTTACTGAGTTGGCAGGCTGAAAAAACAGCTAACATGGACAACACTTTTTCTTTAGTTATAAAATGAAAATTATGTCCAGCTTAACTTAACTGTCAAGCTAAGAATGCTAAGTCATATAATTCATAGACTGTAGGGACAAAAGGTAAATGACTGGCAGCTACAGCTGGCAAACAAAAATCTTAAAATTAGAGCAACAGGGCCTTCTTGAGCCCTAATCCTCCATAGCTTCCTCTGCATTCCCTCCTCACTCACGGTTACAAAATGCTGTCAAATATTACTTGAAAAAAATGCATGAAAGTTAAATTGACTTTGTAAAAGTTACTTGGAATTTCTTTGAAACTTTTTCTAAGTTTTTTCAAGTAAACATTACATTACATTACTAGTTCTTTCTGCCTCCAGTCCTGTTTACTGCTGTTGGATCCTGATAGAAACACAAAGACTGAAACATGTTCACCTTCACAGAGAAAACACCAAGCACAGTTAGGATCAAATGTTTCACACACAACAACAGGAAGTTACCTTTGAAACACTCACCTTTCATCAAAACCAAGCTCTGAAGATTTAAAATCTTGACGGATCTTTATTGACCGATCACACTCCAAGGAGACACTGCTGGGTCCAGGTCCAGGAGAGTCTGGTCTCTTGTGTTTGACATTCACAGGTCCTGTTCCAGGTGAGTCTGGTCCACGCTGCCGCTTTTTGCTTCAAAACACACACACAGACACACACACGGACATATACACAGAGCTGTGAGTGAGAATAATGATGGTGCAGTAATGTAAGTCCATGGATGGACAGTTAAGCCGCGTTTCCACCAAGCGGTCCAGTTAGGTTCAGTATGGTTTGTCACGGTTTGGTACAGTTAAGCCTGATCCTGTTTGTGTTTCCACAGGAAACTGTGCTCTCTCGTGGTAGGCGGCGTGTAAGCTGGATGCCAAAACAACAGCTGTCAAACAACAGTGTGACGCCGTAGCAGCGCGACACAGTTTACCCTGCTAATAAATCCAACGAAGAAGAAAAACGCGACACAGTAAAAAAAGAGCACAGATGGAAGACATGCAGCATTTTGTCCTCTCTGTGATTGACATGTAGCTCTTGATACAAAGAACAATCAAGCTTTGTTTCAGAGAAGTCTGTGTACCGCCAGGAGAAACACAGCCGCTGTCGCACGGTAAGAGGTCGATTCTTTCGACAAGTCAACGGTCTGCAGTGTTGTTGCTCCACCTTTTGAGAGCGAATTGGTTCAGTCTGGCACCCAAACAAAAGGGTCCCAAAAAGTGGGACTTGGTTATTTGGGGATCTGCCTCGGGATAAGTCAGCCACAAAATGTGCACCGTACCGAGACGAATGGAACCAGTCTGCTTGGTGGAAACGCGGCTTAAGAGATCCTGGTCTCACCTCTGAGCTCTGGTCTGGCTCTCATGGTCCCCACACAGAGGGAGGGTTTTAGAGGGAGGGGCTCCCTCCTCTCTGTCCTCACTCTGATCCATAGCAGAGCCCCCACCTTCACACAAACACAACAACATGTTCAGTCATTACAACAAGCTTCACAGCACACACACACACACACACACACACACACACACACACACACACACACACACACACACACACACACACACACACTGCTCTCTGACACTGTGTCTTTTTTTAGATCCAACCACCAGGTGGAGCCACATTCGTTCTGTTCCTCTTAATGAGTCCAGAGTTGATCTGGATCAGCTTCTGGTTCAGTTCTGTTCAAAATGAAAACATGAGAAAACTTTCAGTTTGATTTTTGACAGAAAGAAGAAAATACTCACCAGATGAATTCAGACTGACTTCCTCCTTCACATGTAGAAGAAACCCAAAGAGAGACACTCCAGCTGATCCTTCCTCACTTCATCTTCATCATCATCATCATCATCATCATCATCATCATCATCATCATCATCATCACCATCATCATCAATCTGAGGACTCAGTCACGCTCTCTCCACTGAACAGTCAGAGTCTAGAAACATGAAGAGAACATGAGCTCAGTGTGAGCTACGAGCAGAAAGCAGAGGTCAGCTCCAATCACAGAGCAGGAACCTGCAGAGACTTCCTGTCAGGACACGACTGAGAAAGCTTCAGATTACAGAACCTAATCCCTGATCTTTGAGAACAGAGTGAGGTGTTTCTGTGAACCTGACCCTTTATGAGAAGATGTCACGTGGTTTGTTCTTTCTGTAGCAGACAACAGGAGGAGAACATGAATGTTTCCATGTTTAAAAATGAGCAGCAGTGAAATCTGAGTTGTATGGAACCCCAAAAGATTCATAATTAAAATAATAAAAACAACATTTTTATAAATAACTGACAAATATATAATATGGCCATTAAACTGTGAAATAAGGCAATGTTATAATGAAATGTGTTTTTATTATTTTTTAACATTGAATTGTTATGAATATTTTTGATTATAATTATTTTAACAATTTCATAATTATTTTTTAAAAGAATTCATGACTTTTTTATTTTCTGAGCTTTTATGTAAATAAATAAACATTTTTTCACCGAGTCAATTTTTATTTCATAATGCTCTTTTCCACAATGGCCATTTTTATTGTATAATGTTGTTTTTCATCAGAAGGACTTGGTCTGTCGATCAAAGCCAGAGGGTGGGACCTCTGCTTGATCCTTTCAGATCGATTGGTTTGAGAGGCTGCAGACCTCCACCCTCAGCTGCTTGAGGAGTATTTCTGAAAGTGACTTCTCTCCTGCAGCCACTGTGTCTCAAACGTGACATGTCCTCCTGTTTTCAGCTTTGTAGTCTTCTCAGCATTAGAGAGAATGACCAAGTCATTATGCTGAAAAACAACATTATAAAACAAAAGGGCCGCTGTGGAAAGGGACATTATGAAATAAAGATTGACTTTGTAAAAAAAAAAAAAAAAAAAAAAAAAGTTTTTAATTTATTTTTATTTCATTTTATAAAAGCTTGGAATAGAAATAAGTCATTATTTTAAAAAGTATGAAATTGTAAAAAAAATAAAAAAAAATACAAAAAATAATTAAAATAATCATTATAAAATATTTAATAATAAATCGACATTAAAGAATAATAACACATATTTCATAATAATGGTGCCATATTTCACAATTTAATGGCCATATCACATACTTTTCTGTTTTTTATCAAAATGGTATTTATTTCAAACTTTTTTTATTTCAATCGTGAATCTTTCGGGGTTCCATAAAGTTGATCCCCAAGCTTTTTTTCTTGAGTTGCAAAGGACTTAGCCAATCAAGACTAAACCAGGAAATGAATGTGGCAGCATTGACCTTTACAGTTCATCTAAGAACTGTAAAGGACAATGCAGAGCTTGGATAGTTTTCTAACAGAAAGTGTGAATGATTTACGAGGCAGTGATGTGCCAGCTCACACAAAAAGTGAGCTAACTCCAAGTTAAGTTCACACTGAAAATGAGCTAGATAATTCCCACGGTTCATTTGATGAAACTTTGAACTTTCAACAATTCTACAAATTTTGTGTAGATCCTGATTCCTTAAGCTCATTAAACTAAGCTTAAACTAAATAAAGGAATCTATGTGGACCACTATAGCACTAAAGACAGAGATTCAGATCAAAAAGTAGTGTTTTGTCTCTAAAACTATTCCATAAAGCAGGACCAAAGCTGGTTTCACTGCTGCTGCTGACTGTATTGTGTGAACTGTCAGCAGGATGAGCCACACTGAAAGCACTCAGAGTGCTGTAGTAGATCTGACTTTTAAATCACAGTGCTCGGCATCTCTCAGCTGCTCTCTGCACCTTTGACACCTCCTGCTGCCTGTTCACTGCCCCAGGACTGAAATGCGCTCATGTTCCCGTTTATGAGGTATAAACTGAGAAGTTCAGTTCAACGTTCATGAAAATACTGTTATGCTGTTAGCTATTATGTTTTATTACATATAATAAGCATGTGATTGTGGAGGACTTAATTTTTCATTGAAACATAAAAGTAAATCATTTTTCAGTCAGACACAGGGCACATACTGTAAATTATTCACTAATTTGTTTATAAAAAATATGGGTAGCACTTTAGATTACAGCCCGCGTCTTACAGTGTAGTTTCCCGTCTCTTACAGTGTAGTTTCGTCAACTGTAGGGGTAACTCTCACACATGTACCTTGACATTTTGCGGTACCTATCGGGTAGTTACGCTCTCGTCTTACAGTGTAGTTTCCCGTGTCTTACCATGAACTTGTCAAAACAGTGTAATTTTCCTGGGCATATGCTTTTGCTGTTAATGTGCCACTTCCTCTTATCAATCAGTATGGTGAATAAAGTAGACCAATGATGAACCTAAACACTGTAATGTATTGATGAGTATGTGTTTCACACAATAATGATAAGACTTGCAGATGTAAAAAAAAAAAACTTTATTTTTTCAAACACACAGAGACCCCACATAGTAATTCACCTTTTAAGTAACCCGGCCATTAAGTTAACACTTGCCTCTGCTTACTGTCTAACTGTCCAGTACTTCCACTGCGACAACCCACTACTTTACCTGTAACTACTGGTAAACAACTGGAACCGGGCTGGATTTTAAAGTGCACACTTGTTGGCTTTACTTACTGTGTAACTACCCACTACTTTACCTGTAACTACTGGTCAACAACCGGAACCGGGCTGGATTTTTAAGTGCACACTTGTTGGCTTTACTTACTGTGTAACTACCCACTACTTTACTGTAACTACTGGTCAACAACTGGAACCGCGCTGGATTTTAAAGTGCACACTTGTTCGCTGTACTTAATGTTTAACTACCCTCTACTAGTGTGCATTTTATAATCTAGTCCAGTTCAAGGTGTTGACCAGTAGTTACAGGTAAAGTGCTGGGTTGTTGCAGTGGAACTGTTGAAGCTACTGACATCTGTGTTTCTATGATGAATAATGCTTGGACACTTTATCCACACGGATACTCCGGTCAGAGAGTAAAGGCAGATACACAGTTCACAGTTCAGTCTTTTATGTATCCTTTCAGAAAAAGCATTACAGCAACGGCCGGATGCATGGAGATTGAATGAACGAAGAGGATGAATAATGTGTGTGACATCAACGTCCAACAGCCACTTATCAGTAGTGCATCTCAACAGGGCTGGCAGTGTATGGTATCTGAAACAATAAATAACAGAAGGTGAATCAAAGACAGTGTCTACCAGACGTTAATGATGCGCCCACTAGCTATTTAGCATTAGCAGTGCAACGTAAGGGAAATAAGAGCCAAAATTCCTGCCACATAAACAAACTAAATGTTCATTCCTCACTCAACACTCCTTAAAGATAACGTGTAAGCTATTAAAGTACTTACTTCCTCAAGAATGCATCACTGATAACTTATAAGATGTTTTGAAGATGCTTTTAAACAATCGCGGAATCTCCGTTCGGGCTATACGACTTTTAGGACCCCAGGCTGCCCACATAAAGGCATGAACGTAAATACGCAAAATCCTAAGGACCCCGGTCTGCCCTCCAAGTTGCCTGAATAAAGTTATATACAAAATGCTTACAACACATCAACGAAGAACAGAGGCAATTTATAACAGAAAATACTGGATAGTTAGCCAGTAAGCAAAGACAAGTGTGATCTTAATGGATCAGTAACTTAAAAGGAGAATTACAATGTGGGGTCTCTGTGTGTATAAAAAAATAAAGATATTTTATACGTCTGAATATCATTATTATGTGAAACCCATACTCATCAATACATTACAGCTTTTAACTTTATCATTGGTCTACATAATCTTTATCCATGCTGATTCTTAAGAGGAAGTGATACATCAAGGTTTGCATAGTTAGAGCATATGTCCAGGAAAATTACACTGTTTTGATAAGTTCATGGTAAGACACGGGAAACTACACTGTAAGACTCCGGGACTTACACTGTAAGACGCGAGCATAACTACCCGATAGGTACCGCAAAATGTCAAGGTACATGTGTGAGAGTTACCCCTACAGTTGAGGAAACTACACTGTAAGAGACGGGAAACTACACTGTAAGACGCGGGCTGTAATCTAAAGTGCTACCAAAATATGATTTATTTTGATGATTTCAGAGAAGATCAGACAGCAAAGAGAAGCTCTCAGAGGTTGATCTTTTCTTGTTGAAGCTAACGTGTTCAAAGGAAAAGGTCAAAGGTGGTGATTGCTTCTTGTTTTGGTTTTTAAGTTGTTTTCTTGTGTGAGGCTCTCTCTGCCTTACAGAGGTTGGACAGCTGCCAGCACTGGCTCCACTTCCACCTTCACACCTGCACCTCATCACAGCATCCACCACCTGCCAGTTCCTCTCAGAGAGCTAACTTAGCCTAAAAACTACTAGCAAGGAGTCTTAGCTTCTCTTGGTGAGGAGGTGTGGTTGACCTCTTTTCTACCGATGAAGTGATCTTCTAGGCCGTGCTCTTAGCAACGGGCAACATCCAAATGAAGCCTATGTATAAGTGCTAAAAGTTGCTGTTCATCAAGAATCTGCTCGAGGCTGGCTGCAGAAAGTCCAGAAGTCACGTACGCACCCAGCCATAAAAACAGACTTTTACGGCATTAAAAACACATTTACAGCCTGGTTCAAAAAACGTCTTGAATCTAAAACGCTGATTTCTCTATCAGCACACACTGTACGGTGAGTGAATTTTTTTCTAACTCGGTTTGGAAGTAATTGGGATGGTTTGATTGTCCAATCAGAGACACAGCTCAGGTCATGTGACTGATGAGTGCCCTGTAGCTATTCAAAAGAAAACTCACAGCTGGCATCACATCAAATATGGCTGCGTTCGTGGATTGGCTTCATTTCACGGTATCAGGAACAGACGGGTGACGTCGGAGAGACTGCGTCCATGTTTTATACAGTCCATGGCTCTTAGTAATGAATGAACATGTCATTAGTGTTGATGTTTTTGCGTTACTGCTGCTCTCACTCTGCTTTTGAAACTGGATAATCAAAGGATATCAACATTTCAGCTGTGTTGAGTCCAACTGATTCTCCAATGAAGAGGTTCAAATGGTTTGTGTTTTACAGAGGACTGAATGATCATAATCACACTGGTTGTTGAATATTTGCTCAGTTTATGAGACACCAAATGACTGACCTTTGATACAGCCATGAAACTTATAAAACAATAAAACCAACTGCTGTATAAAGGTGTGTTTTATCACTTCAGACAACAGACAATACTTCATTTGTCTGAACAACTAAGAAATGTGTTCATAATCAAAGGAACTTATGAGGACAGAGCAGGTTTACCTGGTGAAATAACACAAAGGTAACATGTAAATATGGAACATGTCACACAGGTCACATAAAGTTTGACCTTAGCCTGTTTCTGATTCTCCATATAAACATTTACAGAATTAAATTAAAACACAACATCCCCTATTTAATCTCTGTGATTTGATTTGTTGGTCAAAGCTTGTTGTTCATTGTGTTGTTGTGTTTCTGCTCCTACATGTCCATATGTAAATAAATTTACACATAAATACAAATATCAGACTTTAATCAAATAGCTTCTTCTTTCTTCTTTGATCTGATCAAACAACAAACAAACAACCCAGCACATTTCTCCTGCCACCATCTTTTCTCAGGTCAGTTTAAGAGATGCTCAAACAAACATGATGAACAGTGTGTGTTTCTTTACCTTCTGATGGTGGAAATGATCTGCAGGAAGCCGAGGAGTGAAGGTGAAATGAAGCAGCAGCTTCAAACAGGAAACCCAGCAGAGAGAGAACAAACATGAAGTGAGAGCAGGAGGTTTTCAGCGCTCTGATTCTTCACATACAGTCCAAACTCTCTGAGCTCATCTTCACACTGAAGTCTTCTTGAAGGAGGACAGAGCAGCTGTGAGCCCTGGACTGAAGCAGCTCAACAACTGCAGTCAAACATTAACTTATCAGCTTATCAGAGGGATCCTGAGTTTCTCCTCACTAACTCAGTGGAAGAAATAACACAGAGGAAGATGCTGGAAGAATTCAGTCTGACAGACCTTAGCAACAAAATGAACAAATGTCTAAAATATATTTTCCTATCAGCATCATCTTTATCAACAAGTCAAACACAGTATGTGTACAGTCTGTAAGGAGTCTCTCACAGGCTGCTCAAGGGCGAGGCTGTTTGAACAACATTATTCATCCACACTAATACTCGCAGACCTCGTGGACGCGTCCTGCATAAAGTTTCAAACTTTCATGTTGTCTTTGTCTCCAGAGACGTCGCCATAAACTGCAGGTAGATATGAGCCTGGATTTGTACACAGCAGCCGAAACCAGAAGACCCATGTATGCTGACCCATCCTCACTGTCAGTTTCTGGGCCTCTCTCCTCCTCTCCAGTTTAGTGATCAAATGTAAAATCAAGAGCCTCACTAACAGCATGTGGATCTGCCATGATGCTGCCACACAATGAACTGTGAGCAAGGCCCCAAAAAAAGCTCTGTACTTACCAGAGCTACAAGAAAAGCTCAACATTACTGAAACTATGCTGAACCTGCCTATATGAAGTGGGTCAGGGCTGGTAAAAACCCTAACTCTGGTGTTTGGACCATCTTCAGGACTGTCCCTGTCTCTGAAGAAATTGATGTAAAAACTATGAGGGCAGACTGTGGGGTTCAGAATAATAAAAACAGAAAGTGGAGTCTCAGAGTGATCCACACTGCTGCTTCATCACATCTGACTGCTGCTTGTTCCATTAGAAGGTTAGTCAGCACCATCTAGTGGTCGGATAGTAAAACTTCATCGTGTGATTTGTGTGTAATCTGACACTACCTGTGTTTCTGCCTCAGGTCAGACCAGTTCTGACGTCACTCTGCAGTGAAATACTGATGTGACCCTGTTCTCAGGTCAAACACAGACACCAGGACTGATGAGGACAGAGCAGCAGCTTCTTCTCTCCACACCTGAAGCTGGAAAGTGTCTGTGAGCTGAGCTGAACTCACTTCAACAGGTGAGGATCCTTCCAGAGAAACCTGTCCCTGTTTGAGGATCAGGATCACTGAGCTCTTATGCTGCTGGATCACTGCTGACCTACAGAAATGTTTCTGGGTGCTGATTGGCTGTTTGAAACATGTTGGAGAACTTTTCTGTGAGTTAAAGAGCAGTGATTTTACAAAGATTGATCTGTTTTATCGTTTTTGTCTGTAGAGTAGAGTCAGCAACGTGATTGTTACCTGAGTCGCATCATCAGGTAAAAAAAGGGGATGTGTCTGAACCGGTCAGACAATCTGGATCTACTTGGCTCATGCATTTTATTTATTTACTGTTGATACTCTGAAATGAAGTGGGATGAAAATCTAGTTACGGGTCATACATCTTCCAGCACTGAGCACATAAACATGCTCACAGGAGACTAAGGTCATAGCTTGATCTCAAAGTCACAGCAGGGGGATCTTGTCTTGTTTTTGTTTACAAAAAGAAAAAAAAGAATCTGAGTTCTGGTTGAGAATGTCTCACTTCACTTTAGTTATCAGCACTGTGTTGTTGATTAGGGAAGCTGCATGTAGTTATGGTTAGATGAGATTTCATAAACTGTTGCAGCACATAACCCAAACTGTGTTAATACTGTGTAACTGTGTCACTCAATACTGACACCTGCTGGATCTTAAAAACCATTGCAGGCAACAGAGTTGAGAGACTCAACTGGTGTACTGAATTAGTGACACAGAACACATAAAATGATGAGTTATTATATTTCATATGGTGAATTGTATTGTAATCAAAATTTGATATATCTTTGATATCTTTAAAATATACAGTCAACAAATAACATGAACACATGATGTACGGTGTGAAAATTAAAGTGAAAGTGTTGTAAATGGTGTTGCTTATGCACTTGTTTTTGAGGCAGGGAGGGTTTCTTACAAATAAAGTTTTATTCAAAAAACACCCAAGTTTTTCAAATGTCAGTTCAGAGCTTTTATTGTCCCTCCAGGGGAAATTTTGTTTGCAGTGACGGTACATCAAACAACAACATTCAATAAATAAAGAAACATTTGTACAAGACAACGTTGCAGAATACAGCATAGCCAAACATAACATGACCAACCCCTAGTGATGTGCAAGGATTGTCTTGGCTATTCTGTTTTTTTGGAGCAAGTTTTTAAGCTTCAGAACGAGTGGAAACTAAGAGGAGCAGGGTGAAATGATGACAAAAAACACAATGTAAGATCAAATTGGTCCCACATGGCGAAAACCCTACTTTCTCTTAAGGGCTCTGTATCACAATGGTTTGAAAGAAAGAATTGCAGGGGTGTTAGAGGGCTGTGTCTGACCAAAATGACGTGACATCAGTCTAAAAGATGATCTCTTTTGTAGTTTGTGTCTAAAGAGTCAGCAGCAGTTAGATCGTAACCTGAGTCACATCATCAGGTAAAAATAGGGGATGTGTCTGAACTGGTCAGACAATCTGAATCTACTTGGCTCAGGTACTTTGTTTCTTTACTGTTGATACTCTGAAATGAAGTGGGATGAAAATCTAGTTACGGGTCATACATCTTCCAGCACTCAGCACATAAACATGCTCACAGGAGACTAAGGTCATAGCTTGATCTCAAAGTCACAACAGGGGGATTTAGTCTTGTCTTTGTTTACATAAAGAAAAAAAGAATCTGACTTCTGCTTGAGAATGTCTCACTCCGCTTTGGTAGGCAATGCTGTGTAGTGATGGTAAACTCGATTCTTTTTACTGAATTGAGTTTAAATGAGTCACTTACCAAAGTGAATCAGGTTTTTGAGTCATTTGAGTCACTCGAGTCAGTTACCCAGAAAGTGCATAGAAATCTATATTTCAGAGAGATTCATACCAGGGAAATGACTGAAAAGGACAATTAATACACTCCAATGTGAAAAAAAGAGTAACCCCTATGTGCTAAGAGTCGAGCCATGCTAGGTACGTTTGAGCTGGCGAGTGACTCGTATGTGCTTTGATTCATACTGTGAGTGAGTTAGTGATCCGTATGTACTGTGGGTGAGTTAATGACCCGTATATACAGTGAGTTGAGCCATTCTCCTGTGATGTGAGTGAGGGGCTGGTCTAGCTTTGCACTGAGTCAGTAAACAAGTCATTTGGGGCGAAGAATCATGATTCTCGAGTCAGTAAACTGATTCTCGGGTATTGAACGATACGTTCATGATTCGCACAACACTAATGCTATGTCCTTGTGAAGCTTCGTGCATATTTAATTAGTTCTTGTTCACCTAAAGAGAAAGAAACATCATTACAACAATGGCTGAGATGGTGCAGCTGTAGCTGTTTATGTCTCATACATCCTATGTGTTATTTAAACAACTTGGTCAAGCCTCCCAAAGTCTCTTTGTACTAACCCAAAGGCAGGACTGTTTTCAAGAGTTTATGAACAACCCTAGAACCAAATTTAGACCAATGTTCCTATGGTCTTGATGAAAATAGTTCTGAGAAAAAGTTTCTCTAGTCGAAACACAGCGAACATCCACAGAGCAGTCAGCAGTGTCCAACAGAAAGTCCATTATTTATTAAACTGATCCAAACTGCAGCTTCATCACATCTGACTGCTGTTTGTTCCATTAGAAAGTTAGTCAGCACCATCCAGTGGTCAGATAGTAGAACTACATCATGTGTGAAAATGACACTGCCTGGGTCACTGCCACAGGTTAGACCAGTTCTGACGTCACCCATATGGTATTGTTTCATTAGGATTCCTGCTATGTGTGTAATGTATTATTGTGGTCATCAGAGTGTGAAGATGGTGGCTGAGTTTAGGCTGCTCAGAATCCTGTTTGGAACTTCAACAAGGTTTGATTCAGTCCTGAATATCTGAGTCATGTTCCTGAGAGGAAGGAGAACTACTGTGAAGCTTGTTGTAATGAATGAACATGTTGTTGTGTTTGTGTAAAGGTGGGGGCTCTGCTATGGATCAGAGTGAGGACAGAGAGGAGGGAGCCCCTCCCTCTAAAACCCTCCCTCTGTGTGGGGACCATGAGAGCCAGACCAGAGCTCAGAGGTGAGACCAGGATCTCTAACTGTCCATGGACTAACATCACTGCACCATCATTATTCACACTTACAGCTGTGTGTGTGTGTGTGTGTGTGTGTGTGTGTGTGTGTGTGTGTGTGTGTGTGTGTGTGTGTGTGTGTGTGTGTGTGTGTGTGTGTGTGTGTGTGTGTTTTGAAGTGAAAAGTGTCAGAATGGACCAGACTCTCCTGAACCTGGACCTGGACCCAGCTGTGAGTCCTTTAAGAGTGATCGGTCTAATGATCGATTGATTCATTTCAAAGATGGCCGTCAGTCTGCTGATGAAATGTAAGAGTATTAAAGTGACATTATTTGCTAAACTTAGAGCATTGTTGAACTTTTTCTGTTGGATCTTTTAGAGATAAGAGACCTGGACCTGGACCCAGCTGTGTCTCCTTAAAGAGTAATGACTCTATGGATATACGAAATGATTTCAAATCTTCAGAGCTTGGATTTGATGAAAGGTGAGTGTTTTTAAGGTAACTTCCTGTTGTTGTGTGTGAAACATTTGATCCTAACTGTGCTTGGTGTTTTCTCTGTGAAGGTGAACATGTTTCAGTCTTTGTGTTTCTATCAGGATCCAACAGCAGTAAACAGGACTGGAGGCAGGAAGAGCTGGACTCAGCATGTCTCTTCATGTGTGTCCTGTGTTTGTAGGAGGATCCAGCAGATAGAGTCTATCACATGAACACTGTGTGTCACTCTGTTAGAAACACTCCATGATCTTCTGTTTGTTCCTCAGAGTTCAGAGATCAGAGGCTCCCATTGGTCAGTCTGCCCGGCAGCATCACACACAGCTGGACTCCATATTGATGGTGTGTAAATGTCCAAACACAGCTCCTCCTGAGCCTCAGAGCACACACTCATTGTGTTTGGAGCTTTCTGAATGCTTTCCTGATCACACTGCAAACATCATCTCTGCCTGAATTCTCTTCACACTCAGTGTTTGACTGATTGAATGAAGCCGCACATTTCTGAGCTGCTCACACTCACAGGTCAGAGGTCATGCTGGATGCTGCTCTCACACACACTCAGACTTTGTCAGCAGAGTTCATTTCATAGAAACTTGATTTGTAGAAGACAGGAGCATCCACAGACTAAGAGGTGGAGCAGCTTTGTGATCCAGTCTCCATACTGGACTCTGCAGACCAGCAGGCTTTCTGTCTGTCGCACATGATCTGATCTGACCTTCTACAAGTTCAACCTGACATTTTCTTCTCTTCCAGCTGCTCCAGGAGAACATCATCAGCTTCGTAAAGAGCCAGCTGAAGGAGATCCAGAGAGCTCTGAGTCCAGATTACCCAGAATGCTTTGAGAGTCAGAGGGAGGATGAGGATGAAGAGCAGAGGAGGAGCAGAGAGGCCTTCCTGAAGATCACTCTGCACTTCCTGAGGAGAATGAAGCAGGAGGAGCTGGCTGACTGTCTGCAGAGCAGTAAGAGGATTTGAACACATTTAACATGATGGAAAGAGGAAATGGAGACAACATGGGAGAGGTTTACATTTCAAACTCTGCTCTTAACATGACGCTCACATTTGGATCACATCTATGAGCTGAGACAAACTGTTCACAACTGATGAGCTGAAGAGATTTCAGAGAGGAGCCAAATCAAATCCATCCTGATGTCTGAAAGTTGAAACTCATCAGACTGATTGTAGCTTCACATCATTCATTACATTTCTGTTTTCTTCATTCAGGAGCTGTTATTCCAGAGTGCAGACGTAAAGTGAAGTCTGAGCTGAAGGAGAAGTTCCAGTGTGTGTTTGAGGGGATCGCTAAAGCAGGGAACCCAACCCTTCTGAACCAGATCTACACAGAGCTCTACATCACAGAGGGAGGGACTGGAGAGGTCAATGAGGAACATGAGGTCAGACAGATTGAAGCAGCATCCAGGACACCAGACAGAGCAGAAACTAGCATCAGACAAGAAGACATCTTTAAAGGCCCACTTGGAAGACAGGAACCAATCAGAAGAGTGCTGACAAAGGGAGTGGCTGGCATCGGGAAAACAGTCTTAACACAGAAGTTCACTCTGGACTGGGCTGAAGACAAAAGCAACCACGACATCCAGTTCACATTTCCATTCCCTTTCAGAGAGCTGAATGTGCTGAAAGACAGAAAGTTCAGCTTGGTGGAACTGCTTCATCACTTCTTCCCTCAAACCAAAGAAGCAGGACTCTGCAGGTTTGAAGAGGTCCAGGTCCTGTTCATCTTTCAATCAATCAATCAATCAAAATTTATTTATAGAGCACTTTACAACACTCAAGGTGACTAAAGTGCTTTCCAGATAAAAATAATTATGATAAGAAATAAAAGCAGATTAAAAGAGAGAACAGATAAAAACAGATAAAACAAGACAAAATAAAATAACATGTCACTACATCACTGTGTATTAAAAGCCAGTCTGAATAAATATGTTTTAAGCTGAGCTTTGAAAAGGCCAAAGTCTGTAATGGTGCGTATGTGGGGGGGGAGTTTGTTCCAGAGCCTGGGTCCAGCAACTGAAAAAGCCCGATCACCCCAGTGTTTGTATCTGGTGCTAGGAACTTCTAAAAACAGCTGGTTTGAAGACCTTAACACCCTGTTAGGGTTATGAACAGAGAGAAGCTCATTTAAATAACTAGGTGCAAGGCCGTGAAGGGCTTTAAAAACAAAAAGTAAAATCTTAAAATCTATCCTTGCAGATACTGGAAGCCAGTGGAGTGAAAAGAGGACTGGGGTGATGTGTTGGCGCCTTGGGGTGTTGGTCAGGAAATGGGCTGCTGCATTTTGCACTAACTGAAGGCGGCTCAGGGCAGACTGGGAAATACCGACATAAAGGGCATTACAATAATCAATGCGTGAGCTAAGAAAAGCATGGATGGTTCTTTCGAGGTCAGTGCGATTTAAAAAAGATTTTACTTTGGTTAAAAGACGTAGTTGATAAAAACTTGTTCTGACCACATTGTCAATTTGTTTGGCAAAAGTAAAACCACTGTCAAAAATGACCCCCAGGTTCCTAACAAATGGTCTAAGCTTTGAAAACAACGGATCTGAGTCGACAAGAGCATTATTGCCCAATAAAATGTAGTCGCTCTTGTCCTCATTTAGATGGAGGAAATTTTTCCCCAGCCAGGTCTTAATGTCATCAATGCAGTTTGTCAGAGACTGAACAGCACCACTTTTGTTAGGGAAAACCGGTAAATACAGCTGGAGATCATCAGCGTAGCAGTGAAATGTTATATTGTGCCTTGCTATAATTGACCCCAGTGGCAGCATATACAAAAAAAATAGCAAAGGACCCAAAATGGAGCCCTGGGGAACTCCACAAGACAAAGAGGCAACAGAGGAGGACAAGTCGCCAATCATTACTGAGAAAGACCTGTTCGTCAGATAAGACTCAAACCACTTGAGTGCAGTTCCACGGATGCCAGCTAAATTATTTAGGCGGGACAAGAGAATAGGATGGTCAACCGTATCAAAAGCCGCCGTTAAGTCAAGTAGCACCAGGACAACAGGACGTTTGGCATCAACAGACATAGCTATGTCATTGTGGACTTTAAGCAAAGCGGACTCGGTGCTATGCCGTGATCGGAAGCCAGACTGAAATTTTTCTAAAATAGAGTTGTTTTCTAAAAATGCCTGTAGCTGTATAAAAACAATTTTATCTCTAAAGGACTTTAGAGATAAAAGGCAAGTTAGAAACAGGTCTAAAATTAGATAAAATACTAGCATCCAGATTACTTTTTTTGAGAAGTGGTTTCACAACAGCATGTTTAAAAGAAAGTGGGACACATCCTGAGCTAAGACAAGTGTTCATTAACACCAGTAGGGCAGGCCCAACAGTAGAAAACACCTCTTTAAGCAGTTTAGTTGGGAAAACATCCAGAGGGCAATTTGTTGTTTTCATGTGCTTAACTACATCAGTGAGGGACGACAGGGAGATGGGCACAAAGTGGTCAAATACTGGAGATAACAGGGTTGTAATAGGCTGGTCGGGGATGATGCTGCTGCTACACAAAGCTCTCACAGACTTTACTTTGTCCACAAAAAAACACAAGAAATCCTCACAAGTGGAAACAGTAGCATCAGACAGAGGATTAGTGCGGGGGCTCACAACTGAATTGATGGTGCTAAACAACACACGGGGGCAGTGCCCATTAGTCGAGATAATATCCGACAGATATTGGGATTTAGCCTCCTTTACAGCAGTCTGATACTCAGCAAGACTGTCTCCCAGTATCTCCAAAGAGACATGTAGCCTGTCCTTCCTCCAGCGTCGCTCCGCCTGTCTGCAGCGCTGTCTGAGGGCCCGAGTTGAGTCATTTAGCCAGGGATCAGTCCTGGGCTTAGTGGACCTAGACCTAAAGGGGGCAATAGTGTCCAGGATCTCAGAACAAGCCAAGTGAAAAGATGACAGGTAGCTATCCGGACATCCAGTTAAATTAATCCCATCAGAAGCATAAAATTCAGAGCCCATAAAAGCAGTCTTTGACGGTCTGGATGAGTGTCGACTTCCTCTGGACTTCCACAACAACCAGGTCCTGACTGATGGTACAGAGTCCACCTCAGTGGATGTGCTGCTGACAAACCTCATCAGGGGGAACCTGCTTCCCTCTGCTCGCCTCTGGATAACCACACGACCTGCAGCAGCCAATCAGATCCCTCCTGAGTGTGTTGACATGGTGACAGAGGTCAGAGGGTTAAGTGACCCTCAGAAGGAGGAGTACTTCAGGAAGAGATCCAGAGATGAGGATCAGGCCAGCACCATCATCTCCCACATCAAGACCTCCAGAAGCCTCCACATCATGTGCCACATCCCGGTCTTCTGCTGGATCACTGCTACAGTTCTGGAGGATGTGCTGAAGACCAGAGAGGGGGGACAGCTGCCCAGGACCCTGACTCAGATGTACATCCACTTCCTGCTGGTTCAGTCCAAAGTGAAGAGCATTAAGTATGATGGAGGAGCTCAGACTGATCCTGTCTGGAGTCCAGAGAGCAGGAAGATGATTGAGTCTCTGGGAAAACTGGCTTTTGAGCAGCTGCAGAAAGGAAACCTGATCTTCTATGAATCAGACCTGACAGAGTGTGGCATCAACATCAGAGCAGCCTCTTGGTACTCAGGAGTGTTGACACAGATCTTTAGAGAGGAGAGAGGACTGTACCAGGACAAGGTGTTCTGCTTCATCCATTTTAGCGTTCAGAAGTTTCTGGCTGCTCTTCACGTCCATCTGACCTTCACCAAGTCTGGACTCAACCTGATGGAACAACAACAAACAACAACATCCTTGATCTCCAGAAAAAGAAAAACCAAACCAGCAGTGACACGTCTCCATCAGAGTGCTGTGGACAGGGCCTTACAGAGTCCAAACGGACACCTGGACTTGTTCCTGCGCTTCCTCCTGGGTCTCTCTCTGCAGACCAATCAGAAGCTCCTGAGAGGTCTGCTGACACAGACAGGAAGTGGCTCACTGACCAATCAGAAAACAGTTGAGTACATCAAGAAGAAGCTCAGTGAGGATGTGTCTGCAGAGAAAAGCATCAACCTGTTCCACTGTCTGAATGAACTGAATGATCGTTCTCTAGAGGAGCAGATCCAACAGACCCTGAGATCAGGACGTCTGTCCACAGATCGACTGTCTCCTGCTCAGTGGTCAGCTCTGGTCTTCATCTTACTGTCCTCAGACAAAGATCTGGACCTGTCTGACCTGAAGGAATACTCTGCTTCAGAGAAGGCTCTTCTGAGGCTGCTGCCAGTGATCAGAGCTGCAAACAAAGCTGTGTGAGTGAATGAGTGAATGAGTGAATGAGTGAGTGAATGAGTGAATGAGTGAATGAGTGAATGAGTGAGACATTAGACACAGAATGGATTCTGTTCATGACACTGAAAACATCTGTTTGTTCTCTTTCCATGATCTCCTTCAGGCTGAGTGGATGTAACCTGTCAGAGAGAAGCTGTGAAGCTCTGTCCTCAGTCCTCAGCTCACAGTCCTCCAGGCTCAGAGACCTGGACCTAAGTCACAACAACCTGCAGGATTCAGGAGTCCAGACTCTGTGTGCTGGACTGAAGAGTCCACACTGCAAACTGGAAACTCTCAGGTCAGGTCTTTGGCTCATCCTGCTTGAGGTCGGAGATAAAGAAATGGTGATAATCAGTGGACTTTTTCTTATTGCCTGATTCTTTTTCTAACCTCAGACTGTCAGGATGTCTGATCACAGAGAGAGGCTGTGCTTCTCTGGCCTCAGCTCTGAGCTCCAACCCCTCACACCTGAGAGAGCTGGACCTGAGCTACAATCATCCAGGAGACTCAGGAGTGGAGCAGCTTTCTGCTGGACTTGAGGATCCACTCTGCAGACTGGACACACTGAGGTAAAAGCAGACAACAAGAGCTCAAAGACTGAATCTGTTTGATTCTTTTCAGAGCAGTGATTGGAGCTGAACCAGGAAACACACAGAGCAGCAGAAGAGCATCAAATAGAAAAACTCTGTTTAATAGAAACAGCAGCATGTCTTCACTTCTTTGATGGTTCTGTTCTCTACAGAAAAAGTCCATCTGAGCGTTCATCCACTAATAATGTGTGTGAGCAGAAAGAAGGCAGATGTTCATGGTCAGATCATCAGGATGATTGAAAAGATGGAGAAATAGAAAGAGCTCATCTCTAGGAGACAGTGCTGTCTGATCCAATGAACAGGATCAAATATTATAGAGGTGAATTTTTCCTCCTCACTCCTAAAAAGAGCGACTACTTTAAAGAGACAGGTCAGAGGTAGAGCAGGATTTGGCCTTCCTCATTTCAAAGAGGACATGAGAAACAGAACGTGGACTTTATGGATCCAAAGAGCAACAGGCAGCCTTTGCTTTTTGACTCTTTTTCTTCTTCTTTTTCTTCTTCTTTTCCTCCAGGATCTCCACACTGTCAGAAAAAGAAACTTGTCCCTCAAAGAAAGGAGTCAGCACTCCAGAGAGTACTGCACATGCATGCACACAGCACTGTCTGGAGTGACACAGACTGCAGAGAGAGGACTATCTTGGAGCGGACCATGATGGTATATTGGTGAAAAACACGAGTTTCTGGACGATTAAAACAGTTTTAGGAGCGGCGCTGTCTATGCCCCGATGGATCCCATTATACGGACGTCTGCACGATTTTGGATGTAAATATCTCCCGAAGCACTGCTTGGATCAGAAAAGCCTTCTGGGTGAGTATTTTGTTCTACTTCATTCTATAATCAATGTAAAAGCTGTATAATCCAAATTTCTCCTTTAAAAGGGGCATTTACAGTGGGAGGGAGTGCAGTGTTGTCAGTGGGGCACAGATTTATATAAGGCAACCAACTTTACTGTGACAGTTCATATGCACATTATTTGGATTTTGTAGAGCAGAAGGAGAAGAGCGTGACCGTAAAATGCAAGTTATGCCCAGGAAATAAGAGGCTGAATACTGCGTGGAACACAACCGCGAATCTCTTGAAGCATATAAAGATGTATCAGGGGGATAAAGTAGTGTAACTTCGTTACTATTTCCATGGAGTAATCAAGTAGTGTACAGCACTACTTTTTTCAATAGTAACAAGTAACGGGTAACTCATTACTTTTTTGAGTAACGGACCCCAACTCTGGTCATTGCAACAAGTACAAAGGAATTGCAGTTACATCCCTTCCAAACAAAAAAAGAAGACAAGGGAAGACCAGAATGGGATAAACCCACTCCTTTGACTAGATAAGAAATGACAACAATCTGTTTGCATTTCATCCAGGAGAGAGAAAAGCGCTTATCAGCCTACCAAGGCTGACGCAGAGTGGCCAAGAGACAGATAAAAAAAAATTTGGATCAGGCAGACTGTAAAATTTTCCATCTGCTTTAGAGTTTTCTGGTCATCTCTGTGGTGATCCAAATGACCTAATTTGGTGGCCCATTACAGCCAAGCCGAGCTGACAACTTCTCCAAGTTGTTATCCATCCTATCCTGCCTGCGATTAAGTTCGCATGTCACTTGAGTCTGAATGTTGACAGCCCTGCCTAATCCCTCAAAGATGGGCTGCTTGTGGATGGCAAAAATAGCAGCCTGTAGCTTCTGAAATTGGTGATACATCAGGAAACCGCCAGCTCCAAACGTCAGAGAGCCTGTTATCATAATTCCAAATATGTCGATGTCTTCAACATCCTCGACAAAAAGGATTGGCAGGCATACAGTCCTCCAAGTACTCCTGGAGTCGATTGTATACCCGGCTGCAATCGTTCCGCCGGGGCAGGCAGGCTTCCCCTTGCCCAGTTTCCTTGTTGAGAAATTTTGATCAATTGTGTTGAGACCAGCCGATCAAATCCATGGTTTTAGGTTTTGAATAGGATACAAAGAGGCTCTGACAGTTGAGACAGAGACAGATGAAGAGTAAGCAGGACAGGTAAGGAGGAGGGAGCTAGACGAAAAGCATCCGCCTTTGTTGAGAGCTGAGAGAAGAAGGAGGGAGAGTCTCCTCCTCTCTACACAAACACAAACAGCTGCTGAAGAAGAGTTTAGCCTCTGCACTAACACACACAAACTTCAGCTGATCCTTTGACTCTTTCTATCCTGTCACATCAGTCTGAATGTTATCAAAGAGCAGGAATCAGAGGAAAACTGGATCACTCAACTCATTCAGACTTTTTCTCTTCAACATTTTTCACAAAAAAATATTTTTGAAAAGTCTGAGTCACATTCTTTAAATTGTTGAATGAAATCAATAAATCACTTTTTTGTCCGTTACTCTGTATAATGAAATTACTAGATGTTTTGATTGAAGGAGGGGGTCTCGAGTCTAAAGGTTTACCTTCCACGTGACTTATCAATCTGTAGCTCCACTTCACCATGTACTATAGACTGCTTACAGCTGATGGTCTCAGAGAATATTTTTGAGGTCTCAGTTGTTCAGTCTTGTTTGTCAGACTGTAAATATACTCCGCTAACCTGAATAAAGTTGAGAGAGTCAAATACTCGTTTGCTGTTTCCTTTCTTTCTCCCTTTGATCAAAGATTTGGGCTAAATCAGTTACTGAAGCAAAGTTTCTGCTGTGGTTGTTCATGGTCTCATGATCAGATTGAAAGTTTGATGCAGGAGCTCCAAACCACCACTGTGCGGCAGCGTTGTGCTGTTTCAGTAAACTGAGCTGAGGAGCTGCTTGGAGCATTGGTCCATGAGGTGACCTCTGTCCTCTTTACTGACTCCTAAAACTACAAGAGGCTGAAATCTTCAGAGTCATTCATATCCACTTTAATAACATTCACTCCATCATCAGAGTTTGTTTTATTTAGTTTGACTTAAAGAGGGAAACGAGGATTGTGGGTAATCTGGAGCATTTCTCCACATATGGAAATGCTGAACTTTGTAACTAGACTGAAGTTGGTTTAGTTTTCCAAATTCTGCTCCTGAATGAAAACCAACATTAAACATCTCTTCTCTCCATAGAATAAGAGGGAAACCATTTAGTAAATGACTCCAAATGAGAGATGAAGGAACTCCAGGACAAAGTGTTGGAATATATCCTCAGTGCTTCTTGACAAACCAGCTCATACAGGATGTTACCAGCAGGTGTTATCATTAATCCTGAGACTGAAAATGTTCATTTATTGATCATGACTACATCAAAGTCTGATGCTGAGTCTGTGCTGGAAAATGAAAAACAAACAAACAAGAAGAGTCATAATTCCTCACCTTCTGCCCACTCCTTCACATCACTGACCCAATCTTCCACCTGGCTGTCAGTCACTGCCAACTCTACCTTCAGGGACTCCAGGCTCCACAACTGCTTTTCCACAGCTTTTGTGGTCTACAGATGAAAATGATGATCAAAAATGAAACACTGAAGCCCAGAGCCTCAAGAACTGCTATCAAAGACTATTTATCCCCAAAACCTCCTGCTGTTACTTTCAGATATGTGTGGTACAGTGAGGTGGACAAGTTATTGATCTTTGATTGATTCCAGCACATGGACATGAGAGTCAGCGTGTCTGTACGCCCTGCAACAGAAAACAGGAGGTTTTCACTATTCCACTTCTTTCTTAAACCTTCAGACACTTTATATCATTTTGCCATCTCACCTGCTTTTGATGTATGTTTTGTGGTCACTAGAGAATATAGGTACGCACAACCTTTCAAAAAGTGATTTATGACCCTAGAGGTCAAGAGGTCACCCCCTCCCCCCACCTGTTGTTGTCAATCAATTATTTACATAACAACCACCACCATAACTCCCCCCACCCATACTATATTGATGACACCTTTTACCATATACAAGCCATATAAATGATAATGATAACAATAATAATAATAACAATAATAATAATAATAATAATAATAATAATAATAATAATAATAATAATAATAATAATAATAATAATAATAAAGAAACCACAGGACAAGTATGGTTGGTGTTACCTATTACAGAATGGTTATTCAGTATCTTTCTAGAATTACTCAGAGTCCAATGTTGCATGCTATTTTGCTCAAAGCACATTCACGGTGAAGTTTACGTAGTTTGGTAGTTTGGTAGTTTCTTTCTATGTGTTCATCGCCTCGTCATTTGTGACTTTATTATAATCATTTTGTATCCTTTATTATCCTGCTTGTAAAAGTATATTGTGAGTTATACTTCCGATACACTCCATCCTCTCTCTTTCCCTGCTTTGATAGCAGAGTCCTAAAGCAGCTGAGCTGCCAAAATGAGTTCAGCATATTAGTTAGACGGCCGGGCAATCACTTTGTTTTTAAATGCTATTCTGATCAACATTGGTTTCGGCTAAAACTTGAAAAAATGAACTTGTGACAAAAAGCGACACACAATATTACTCAAAATTTGGAGTGCTCTCAGGTGGGTAAAAACTTAAAAAAAAGGAAAAAAAAAAATCAGAAGCACTTTCAAGAAGTATATCACTGTGCACACACATAAACATGACCTCTACTGATGGTGGAAAAATCCTTTTGCTGTACTGGTAGAGGGCAAAGAAATACCTAACCAGAATGAAACAAGATATTTCTTAAAGACTTTTTTTTAGCAAATACATGCCTTTTTAAATCTGTCTTCAGAGAAGTTTTCTTGGCAGAATTATTTGCAGCTGCTTTATGTGTTAGCAGTCCACGATCCAAACAACAATTTGATGACAAAACATTAAAACAGGTTATAGAAAATGATGCGCAAAGATGCAACAAAGAAAGGTCGAACCAAAGACTGGGACACTTTAAGTTCTCAAAACTGTGACCACGTTACATAAAACCTGTTTAATTTCTCTGAGCTAACGTTATACCAGTAATTACATAATGCACACTGTAATTATAAAGCTTCACTGCGCTGACTTCCACATGCATTAATTCATTATCATGATTTATACTCAAGAAACAGAGGTATGTTCTAACAATGTCATAAAAAAAAAACCGCTTCAACTCTTTATCCCTCTTATTAATTGGAAGTTTTTAAACATCTGTTTTTGTTTTTGTCTTTTTTTTTTGTTTGATTGTTGTTTTGTTTTGTTGCTTGTCCGTGTGCTCTGTAGTTTATTTGGGTGAAATGTTTGTTTCTCCCTTTGTTTCTTTCACTGTAGCAGAGAGGAACGTTAACCACTTTCTGTATGAACCTAAAGGCCTGGCTCTCTACACTCATGGATCTTTGGTCATGTTAGAGGCCTCATAGTGCTTTCATCACATTGTCCACTGCCACACCAGTTACAGAGGAGAAGATGTGTGGCATCGAACAGAGGCAAAACAAAGTACAAAAAAAATTAATAGGTTTGGATGAGGTGAGGTGAGGTTAATAATTTAAATGACATTCAACAGATTAAGGACCAAATTATAAAACTGGGTCAAAAATAAATAGATAATTTTAAGAAAAGCAGATTACATATTTTTGTCGCAGGGCTCTCAGAAGTAAGCAGTGACAGGAAAACACTGAGGCCTCTGGAGGCCAAAAACTCTGGTTACATTAAAGTCAGGGTATGGAATATTAAGATGATGGATTGGGAGTGATTACAATCCATAATATATGGAAATAAATATATCCAGAGTTCATTTTATGAGTGCATTTTTTTTCATCTGAGTCTGTGGGCGACAGATTTGTGCTTTTTTTTTTTTCTTTTGTTCTGTTCAGACTAAGGAGACAAATGTCATCAATAAAGGACAAACACAGTACATGTTTCTATGTATGCATTACCTGGATGCATAAAGCACCAAATAGAAACCCCCACTTCATCCAACGCATCATCAACCTTTACATCCCAACACAATTCATACAGTAATAAAGAAATTGGAATGATGAATGATGAATGAAACAGCTCTTTACTTAAATTAGCATTCTTCAGAACCATCTTTGAATTTGAATACAATAAAAGAAAAAAATATTCTAACATTTTTCTGCAATGTTTACAACACTGAGATTCAAACGACTCTTAACTCGTGTACAGATGCTCTAGAATAAAAAGCATAATAGGATTTTTCCATGAGTAAGGCCACAAATGATTTTTTGCACAGCATGTTATAAGACATTAATATAGTATTTAGTCCATTTCATAACTTCAAATGAAACAGAATGCTTAAGAAGTACTACAGATCTGTTCTTGAATCCTTGAGTAAATCAAATTTTAAGTTCATCACAAAGCCCTATTGCATGTATTAATTCAGGCAAAGTCATCGACTGCTGCTCAGGTCTAAAGTTGCTCTGAAGAGCTCAGGCTTAAGGTAGAATGCTATATAAGTCGTTACTTTATGGCATGAAAACAGTTGCTTAAACTATGAAAATGTGTGTATTCGGTGATAAAACATGATCACAAAGCTGGCGTAATGAGAGAGTGAGCCGTCAGAGAAACGTATGTAATAGTTCCTTTGCCAGCTGCACAGTTCATCCTCCTGTGGGACACAACACAGACCACATCTTTCACGCTGTATAATCTTCTTAACTCTGTTTCCCACCCCTTTTTTTCTGTCTCTGTTTTGTTTTTCCTTTCTCCTTTGTTAAACCTTGACCTGGACATGGACCACTGCAGGCTTTTCATATCCATATCTCTTTCTGTTGCGCAGATAGTTTGTCGTAATTAGCCATCTACTGGGCTAGCTGCAGGTAAATTAGCTTTCTATCAGGCTAGCTGCAGGTAAATTAGCTTTCTATCAGGCTAGCTGCAGGTAAATTAGCCATCTACTAGGCTAGCTGCAGGTAAATTAGCCATCTACTAGGCTAGCTGGAGGCAGGCTAGTTTTCTTCGAGTGTGTTTGAAAGCTAGGTAGCTTTCTTTTAGCCTGTTTTCAGACTTTTCAAAGTATTCAGCCACGAGTATTCTCCTCAAGTATGCAAATAATCATAGTTTTATATCGAAAGAACATTAAATATACAATAGTGATGTATCTGGAACCTGAAGTTCCCACGGGTGTGGGCACCCAAAGATTCGCACGGGTGGGGGCACCCCAAGTTCCCACGGGTGGGGGGAGTTGATTGACAACATCAGGTGAGGGGGCGGGGTTTTTATGTAAATAATTGATTGACAACAACAGGTGTTGTTATGTAATGTTATGTAATTGATTGACAACAACAGGTGTTGTTATGTAATGTTATGTAATTGATTGACAACAACAGGTGTTGTTATGTAATGTTATGTAATTGATTGACAACAACAGGTGGGGGGAGGGGGGGGTGACTTCTTGACCTCCAGGGTCATAAATCACTTTTGGACACATTAGGGGTACCTATATTCTCTCTCGTCCATCCCACTAGAGATAGATCCCACGTTCCCAACAACGATGGATGGAAGGACAGGTCCACGTCGTCACCTCCCAGCTCACACCTGAGAACCAGCACGTCGTCCTCACCCTCTCCTCCTCACCTCGAGGAAAATCATCAAGCCCTACACTAATAAGCAAAAATAATAATAATTTAAAAAAAAAAAAAAAAACATGTGCTTACGATTTCTTATCACTAGTTATACATTCAGGAACACCTAAAGTCTGAATAAGTGAATTGTACAGGCATTTTATCTTTTTCAATGACTTTTTATCTTCTCCTTTTTTTCTGTTGAGTTATTGATAGAGGAGCTGGTTTTGGCCACAATAACAATAAGCTGAGCCCTGATGTAAAGGTGTTTTTTTTAGATTAAATTAAATCAAAAATGGGATTAAAGAACTGGATTTGTAAAAAACAACAGCCTATTTCAATTAAATCTTTGTTTACTCTTTGATTTCTATTTGTTTTTGTTCATCAGTTTTGTCTTAAGTTACATTTTTCATGTCTTTTTATCTGTTTGCCTTAAAGGGCAACTCCTGTTTTTTGACACCTGGACCTTATTTATAGGTGTGTGCATGCGTATATACTCACACAGACAAACATCGTGCAGCTCGGAGTCCTTCAGAAGTTATTTAGATCCAGCTGATTTTAGCCGCACTTAGCAGGGGCCACGGCAAGGGAGCTTCAGCCCGGAGCATAATCTCTGCAAAATCGCTCATTTCGGCTATATTTTTTTCATCTATCGCTATCCATCGTTATCACAAACACAGTCCTCTTCTGTTGCCATAGGCGAACACTGTCCACAAGTGCACGACCAGTTCGCATTGAGTCGTGGACGTGCTCCTGTTTGTTGTTCTGGAGCCAACTCTTTGTCTCTCTCCCTCTGCATCCTTCTTTCATGGAGCTCCTCGTCCTTGTACTCAGGCTCAAACCACTAAGGACAACCATCTAACTCGAAGTCGTAGTCTGAAGACGGTAGACGAGCTGACTTTATGATAACACTGGCGAAGGATGAAAAAATATAGCAGAAATTAGTGATTTTGAGCATGCACACACCTATAAATAAGGTCCAGGTGTCAAAAAAAACAGAGTTGCCCTTTAAGCCACGTTTCCACCAAGCAGTCCGGTTCAGTTCAGTACGGTTTGGCACGGTTTGGTATCATTAAGCCTGGTTGCGTATGCGTTACCACAGCAAACTGTTCCCTCTTGTGGTAGGTGGCGTGTGAAACCCGTTTGCTGCGTTTAAGGAAACGCCATAAAACGCGTGCTGTGCTTTGAGACAAACCGAACTAAAGAGCTTGGTGGAAATGGGGCCTTAGTTTCTTAAGATTTGTGTGTTGTGTATTTGGGTCCTTTGTTTACAGTTTACTATGGAGTCATTTGGATCTTTTCTTCATGCTGTGCTGAAGTGTAACGTGTCACCTCATAACAAAACCAGAGCTTCCCAGAGAGGTGTTTGGTCAGTAACTATAGAAGGACATTAAGATTAGAAGTTAGAAAGACAGATAGAGAGAGGGAAACAGGAGCCCTGTGTGTCAGTTTCCCCCCAGCAGTCTAAACCTATAGCAGCATGACAACTGTTGAGAAATTGATAGGAAAATAACTTAAAAACAATATCCTGAAAGAAATTCCTAAATTAATAAACCCCAGGGTCTCCTGGAGACATTTTAGTGCGAGTTTTTGTACTTCCGCATTAAAAAGCGGCATTTGAACGTGACGTCACAGTCAGGAGTCCCGCTGCTTCTGCCTCTGTTTAACATTAATAACGAGGAAGAAAATCTGTATTCCTATCCATATGATGGTCTTCAGGGTTATAATTGTGAGCCTGTTAGGAAAGATGGAGAGCGGGAACAGGGCAGGATTAGAAGGAATATTGGCCGTAGGAGAGCAGAGGAGTTGTAGTGTGAGGAGAACCAGAGGAGAACGGAGCAGGTGATCACCTCCTGCTCCTCCTGTGTGAAGCAGTCCTTCTCTCTCCGGCCTGCTCTGACGCTCCAGACTGCTCCATGTTCGTGATTGGTCAGATGCAGCGGGCTCTGCCTCATACGCGTGCACGCGCTCATTGCCTAGCTGGATCCACTTATGAGGTTGATAACCAGCGTCATAAAACCGTGTAGCGAGACCGCCAGCTACCGCGCTCAGTTCAGCGAGGTAGCTCCAAGGCTATCTCACTAGACTGAACTTGCTTCGTAGAACAGGGCCCTGGTGAGTGAGCGCTGTTAGCTAGTGATATGTAGCTTAATGCTGTGTTCACATCAACATATTTAAAGTTTGAAATTAGATAGGCTGACTTAAAAAAACAACAAAAAATTAGCATGTGTAAGAGCTGATCGTACAGCCACATGAAGCTATAGCGTAAGTTCAGTCAGGAAGACTGTCTGGGTGTTCCTTTCATTCTTTCACTCTCTCAACAGCTGTCTAGGAGGGAGGTGTGCCAGTTCTTTCTATCCAATCACAACTTCCCTGCTTCATTGGTTAGCCAATCATCACGAAGCTGTCAAATTTTAAATTTTGCCTTGTCTGCTGTCAGTTGTCTTTCAGGCTCTGTGCGCGTCCCACCTCCTCCCCATGCACCTCCAGGTCACATCCCTCCTCCTTCCGACCCACCTTCAGGATCTTCCTCACCTGTCAGCTCACAGCTCTAAGGTCTTCATCGGCTCTCCAAGTCCCATTTCCTCAAGACTTTGTACCACCACCAGTGTCTAGGCCCCATGGGGGGATAGTCATAATTTGTCACGAGTTCTGCTCCCCTGTACATTTATCATTCACATGGTTGATGGGGTCTAACCGCCAAATCTGTTATTATATATTATATCATTAAACCTGTTCATAATCCTTTCTGGTGTAAGTCTCTCCTGATTGTAGTGCTTTGAGCCGTCCTGATAAAGCCCATAGAGAGAAAGACAGAGAGGTCTATCAGAGGTCTAGCCACTGATCCAGAGTCAGAAAACCAAGACTTGGCTACGCTGCTTAG
This sequence comes from Halichoeres trimaculatus, assembly GCF_033239565.1. Taxonomy (NCBI): domain Eukaryota; kingdom Metazoa; phylum Chordata; class Actinopteri; order Labriformes; family Labridae; genus Halichoeres; species Halichoeres trimaculatus. The sequence goes on from NW_027437183.1 coordinate 35,628,707, forward strand.
CTCACATTTCCGTCAGTTTGAATCTCGGGCAGCATCTCTGGCAGTCCTTGTTTATGTTTGTCACCGGCAGCCGGGCTAGGGGCTGCTGCTGCTGCTGACGGTGAAGCTGGAGTTGACTGACGGGAAAGTAGCCGCGTCAGTCTCAGCCGGACCTGGCTCCGGTATCCCATCCTGAACTCCATCCATAGACTTTATAAAATAGACTCCATCACATCAATCTCCCTGTCAAGACATGGGCACCAAAGGCGACTGCGTTTTTGAGACCGATGCAGCAATAAAATCTTGTCTTGTCAGCTGCACAAAAATGAATCCGAGCACGAAAGCTAACTCACGGAGTCCGAAAAAGTGGACTCGATGTCCTGCTGAGCTAATATTTCTCCATCCACCCATCCAAACACATCTGATTCATCTTAATGGATGGTCAAATTAAATAATTCTGAGGAAGAAACACAATAAACACAACCCGAAAAGCCCGATCTCACTCATGTCAACCTGTTATTCTCATTGGCTCAAAGCGGAGTAAAGAAATACGAGTCCCTGTTACGTCAAATGAAGCAATGCTGAAAAAAGAGCGTTTTAAACAGCTATACTGAAAACAGCCACTTCTTCCTCTAGTTTTGTGCCTTTTTTGTTGAATATCATACAAAATCATCGGTTGACTTAATCTACTGCCTTTATCAGATCATGTTAAGTGTTGACTCAAAAAATAAAATAAAATAACCTGCCATTAATATGCCCTTTAAGTGCTTTGTAAATCAGAAGAAGTGTGTTGATCTTTCTCACCACGGTCTGGTCTCGCCCTGAACTCCCCTGCAGTGCAGGCTGCACTCCCAGTCCCTCCCTCACTTCTACACACCTGCACCGGATTCCCCTGCACACCTGCCTGCAATCACTAACACTCTGTGGATTCACTTTAGGCCTGCTGCAGCAGAGGACAGACGCCAGAGTATTTCCACTCATCCTGTGTGCCTCCACGTGTTCCCTGCTCTTCAGCCCAGCCACACCCACGCTGCCAAAAGCTCTCTCTCAATCACTGGATTCTGGGATTTGCGCCACTCACACCAGTGTAAATAAAATCAGTGTTAAACGTCATCACTGTCTCCTGTCTGCTCTTGGGTCCTGTTAAACAAACAGGTTAAAACCATAACAAGAAGAATTTTAAACTCTATTCTAGATTTTATTGGTAATCAGACGCTAACAATGGAGAGATGTGTTCTCGCCTCCCAGTTCAAGTCAGTACCCGAGCTTCAGCGTTCTGAACCAGCTGAAGAGTCCTCATAGACTTATTGGGACAGCTGGATCCAACCTGGAGGAAACAAAAACATGGACTAGTTTCTCAGCACGCTCTGAGACAAGATGTGTCTTATTTTCCTGATATAATGAAGATGAAAATAAGACGTCCTTGAGAACTGTTGGATATGAGAGTTAAAGGACAGGTCCTGATTGAAAAGAACTCCCAGGTTCCTGACAGTGGTGCTGGAAGCCAAGCTGATGTCGTCCAAGGTGGTGATGTTGTTCAAGAAAGCTTCTCTGAGATGTTTAGGTCCAAGAACAATGACTTCAGTCTTCTCTGAGTTCAGCAAGAAGAAGTTTCTGCTCATTCAGGACCTTACGTCTTTGAGGCATGCTTCAACTATCTAAATGGAGTTTGCAAATGAGTCACACAGATGAATGAACTTGATCACATCAAAGCAGAAGAAGAAAGAAAATATTTGAATAATGAAATAAGACTTAAGAAAATAAATAACTAAAGGGCGTGAGGTTTTTGTAAGAGTATAGAAACTTCCTGATACACATACCAAAATATTGTATATGAAATACAATAATTAATGAGAGCCTCCCCTTACTCACAATACTCAGGTTATAGTCCAATATAAGGAATTAAATTAAACAATTTCTCCCACAGTGTAGCAGCCATACTGTAGCAGCTAATATATTCAATTTGAAAAAGCTATGAGAAATGGCAGCCATCTTTGACTTTTGCCAAACCATGATACTCAAAAAGTCAATATTTGAATAAAAGTAGATTTTTTACACAGTATTGACTTAAAATAACAATAGAAATAACATTTATATATATATATATATATATATATATATATATATATATATATATATATATATATATATATATATATATATATACATACATATTAAATCAAGACCTTTAACAAAAAAATCAAAAATTCGATTGTGGCAGTTTTTGGAAAAAGAGCTCAAAAAACAATTTTTCTTTCTATCTGGTTTCTTGACCCTTGGACAAAAATTGTTTTATAGACCCTTATCTCCAATTTGGAGCAGAAAACAAAACTTTTGCATTAACCTTGAAATGATGGAGTGCCAAAGCACCCCACTAAATTTATTTTAAGACCTCACTTCTCAGCCCTGCCAACCTCTGCTTCTCCTTTCTCCCGGCATTCCCGCTCCTAAACATAAAAATGGCTTCAGAGGTGCAGGTCTACAGCTCCTGAGAACAAAGGTGACCCATTATAAAACCACAGGAAAAATCCACATGTTGGTCACTATGGAGACACATTTCACCACGTACATGTGCAGAAACAGACTCGATGTTCTGTACACTCTTGCTGCTTTTGCTAGAAATAACCTGGACTGATCAGCATAACACCAAGGATCACCTGCAAAAAGCTCATATCTCTCCCAAAACAGTTCAGTTATGTGTCAAAACCAAATTTATGCCTCATACAAATAGTCAGTGCCTCTGAAAGGCATCGTCCCTTTGGCTTTGTGTCAGCACTGCAAGTTAAAATGTTTAGATGTTTCGTCACTATGACAGAGGACCGTTGAAATATCCCTCATGTCCACCTCTCAGTCTGAGCCCAGTCCTTCATTGACAAAGGTTACTGTTCTCATTTTTCTGTCAAGCTAACAGAATACAATTATATATCAAACTGGATTAAAAAAGAAAAAGATTCTACAGTAAGAGCAGCCTCCGAGGTCTGACATCATACATTGTGCTCATACTGCCAAGGAAATTGTAAGCTTTTCCAGCAACACACATAAAGTCACTTCTCTGCATCAGAGTAAATAGAAAATGAATAAAGCCCAAAATACCATAAAATAAAGACATAAACACAAAAACAAAGAAAATCACATGTAGCCTACAGCGCTGTGAATAAAGCTGGAGTTCAACAACTAACACTTCTTCACTGGTCGCTGTCCTCACCCTCCTTCTCCTGGACACCGTCCCTGCTCTCCTGACCAATCACACGCTGCTGTCTGTCTGACCACAGATTCTTGTTCACATCACAGTGTGTTTTCACAATCATAGACAGAACCTGTCATCCGTCCTCCTTTGAGTTATAGTTTCACCTGACTTTGATTTGTCAGTTTATCAATGTTCCAAGAGATTCATACATGGTATTCATTTGGTTATGTTGCAGACTCATTTTGACACTTGAACAGACTATTGTGCTTGAGGTGACTCATACAATGAAATGATGCTGATATTTTTTGGAGAGACTGACCGTTAGACTGTTCTTTTTTAGAAGTTCTTTATATTTGAAAAGTTGATTTACTGACTAAAAGAAGAACTATGTGCATGAATGAACAGATGAACGATATGAAAGAATAAATGCATAGAGGAATGAAAAGTGATACTGACCATAATAAACCAGAATGAATGGAAGAAAGAACATAAATTAACCCAGCTAACCTATTAATCTAACCCACCCTGAGAAGTCTCTGGGGCATTGACCACGATATACCAGTGAATGCAAGACTACTGAATCTTACTCAAGTCCAGAAGGAGGAGGAGAGTGAGGAGCGGTGGCAGTGACAGAGATGACAGAGTCCCACAGCAAATGTTCGTGGAGGGTCGGGATGATGGGGAGGCTGGCTGCGGTTCAGCTCCATCAGAGATCAGGAATGAAAAGAGAAAGAGTTCAAAGAGTTGAAGAAAAATCCTCCAGAAATGAGTCTGAGAGTTTACACTTCAACATCAACATTTATTGTTTGACAGAGCAGAGAACAAAGATCTTCATCCCTCCTCTCCTCTGTCAGCTCATGTGACTCTCAGCTGGAGTGTCTCCATTCAAACACTCTTCTTCCTCACATTCAAACATTTACAGTCAAGTTTACATCTCTCTCATGACAACATCAATAAAACCAATAAATACAGAACAGTCAGAGCTGAGCTGAAGCCTTCATCACAATAATCCTTAGATAACACAAATACAAACAAGACTTCCTATCAATGATGAGCATCTAAACAGAGCAAACAGAGTTGAAGCACAGAGCAGAGGAATCTTCATATGAACAGCTGTGTTTCTCTCAGAGCCAGCTTCAGCTCTGATTGTTGTTATCCAGCAGCAGTGTTTGTCTTTGTTCTTTTCTGAGCAATAAGAGAAATGAAAATCACTTTGACACAGAGCTTCTTAGACTGACTTAGAAACTCACTGTGGACACAAAGCTGGAGTCTCCAGGCTCTGTGCTGAGCTTTAGACATCTCAGGGTCTCTGTCTCCATCATTAATGCAAAGTACTTTAAGGTCAGGACGAGGATCACTAAAAGTTAAGAACAAACAACAACATCACAGCTATTATCAGTTTTTGTTGCCAGGAGAGAGACATCCTTCCTGGACCCCCTGAGTCTGGCTTCTCAGCTTCAGTGCTACAGGGGGTCTGGTTCCTGGCTGGTCCAGTAGTAGAGGGGGTCTGGTTCCTGGCTGGTCCAGTTGTAGAGGGGGTCTGGATCCTGGCTGGTTCAGTAGTAGAGGGGGTCTGGTTCCTGGCTGCTCCAGTAGTAGAGGGGGTCTGGTTCCTGGCTGGTCCAGTAGTAGAGGGGGTCTGGTTCCTGGCTGCTGTAGAGAGACCAACAGATCAGAGTCAGAAAGAAAAAGTCAGTGACTGGAGATAAACTCTAAAATGTCCTCAACAGGAAATCAGAGCAGCCCTTTTCTCTCAGGTTCTTCTTCTTCCTCTCTGACGACGTCTTTGTCTCTCTGGATTCATCCTCTCAAATGTTAGCCGCTGATCTCTGAACCTGAGCTGATTTGATTTTTCTTTGTCTCCACAAACGTTCACTGACTTTACTCACCAGTCACTCTGAGGACACATCCGTCCACACTGGAACCAGAATCTGTTTTCACTCTACACCAGTACCGTCCTGAGTCTTCAGTCCTGAGTGAGGACACCTGAAGTCTGATCCGTCCCTCTCTGAGGAGGTCTTTGTCAAACTGGAATCGTCCTGAAAGCTCCCCCTCCCTCAGTGGGATCTCAACTCCATCCTGGAGATCAAACAGGACTGAGACTTTCTTTTTTTTCATCATGCCACAAAAAACATGGAGACCTTTCAGAGAGGGGTGAGGTTTTGGTGTGAAGGTCCAGTCCAGGGTGAGGCTCTGCTTCTCCTCAGCCTGATAGGAGCTGCGACCCATGTTGAGCTCTAATCCTGTAGAGGAGACAGAGAGGAAAAGAGAGGGGCAGAAAAACACTGCAACATGTGAGTCTTTCCACACATTTTCTCATCAAGTGTTGAAGTCTTTCACTCAGTCTCAAAGTGGATCTCCTCTTTTCTCTTTGTGGACAATAAAGTGAAGGTGGAAACTAACCACAGACACAGCAGCTCAGAGCCGTGAGCAGCAGGAACCTGGAGACCATCTTCTCCCTGAAAACACACACATGAGGTCAAAGGTCAGTCCCACAGTCTGTGTGGAATCATGAAAACACTCAGGGATGGAGAATCCTGCTTTGACACACAGCTGAGCTGCACATTGATGCTGAAACAGTGTGAGCTCCAGGCTGAACACAACCAACACACTTGAAGAGCTGTGTGAAGCTGCAGTGAGGACTTTCTGTCTCTAGAGGGCGCCCTTCATCCTCATTTCAAAGTGACTGCATGAAACAGGTTGACATTGAGCTGTGTGAAGACAAAGGTTCCCCTGGGACAGAGACAAATAAGGCTTGGTCTGAAAAATCAGCTTTAAACTTGTTCAAACAACATCTTCCATCTTTGTTTCAATGTGTAGTTTGTATTTCTGTTGGTGTCACAGTATTTGATATGACATTTCTACCATTTGAACCACTTCAAGAATCAGTCCCATTAAACTGTCAAATGGTGTAACCACAAAAGCATGACAAGTGTTAAAGACTTCATCTTCATAGGAGTTTTGACAGGGTACTGATGAAATCTTTTCTTATGAAATATCATCTCAAATTGTTGGTTTATAATCATTGAAATGTCATTTTTTTACTGTGTAGTAAACTGATCAATCCTGAACTTTTTTGCTGAGTATCAGATTTTTGAGGAGCGTTGGTTCCAGCAGTTGACCCTGATCAGGTCCACGTCTTTCATCCCTCTAGTGGGCTGCTGTGATGAGTCGGGAGCGCGGTTCTGACCACAGTCACACATGAAAATGGTGGCTTTCTTGTCCACATTATTCACTGGGAAAAGGCACAAAAGTGTGTGACAGTGACACAAAACATACCAACTGAAGTGTGGTTTTGCTTTTTAACCATAAAAAAAAACAGTTTTAAAGTACATTTTATTAAATATAGCAGAAATAGTGTGGCTAGTGCCATGAATTTGGCATGTCCCCCACATAGGGAGTCATAGTTTAGTGACATATTTTGAGTTTAAATTAATGTTTTTTTTCCTGTTTTAAAGATTACAATACAAAGTTATGTGTTAAGATTATTAAGTATAATTTTCAAAAGGGGAAAACATCCATTGTTTATAAAAAATAATTTACAAAAAATAGCTGTCCCTTGATTTCTTGTCACTGGTGTCACTATTTGTAAAAACCTTTATTTTGAAAAACTGCTGTGTCCCTGTAAACATTTTGGGGGGTAAGAGCTCATGGGGGGGCATGTCCATTATGAGAAGCACACGGTAAGTCAGCATCTTCTCCTCATATCTTGACAATTTGAAGAATTAACTACAAATTTCATGTGAGTATTTCAAATGAATAGCTGGTGTTACAGAGTTTGTAGTAAGGGGGAAAGAAATTGAATTAAAATAATTGATCACACTGCATTATAAGTTGATATATTCTCAAGTTAAGACGTGTGTTTTTGCCATCTTGAATAGGCCATTTTATCTGCACTTTGGTCGTTTTGGTTAGTAACACCACTGACAATCACTAGCACCAGTAAAACCTTTCCCTTAAATAAAGAAATAGGTCAGTATGTACATAAACCAGACTAATAGGTTGAATTGCTGTTTCAGTGATGTAAAAATGTGACTTTCTTTTTAAAGATATGGCAAAGTTAAGTGCTGCTGAAAAGCAAGGACTGTACAGACAGCACAGGGATGCTGACCCAGAATGCAGGGCAGCCTACCTAAAAAGAATGAATAATACTAAAAAACACTCACTTGAATGAAATAGAAACTCAAAGAAAGAGAGTGAGGACCTCGCAGAAAGAGGTAGAAGACAAGAGCGAAGGAAACTGAAGAACAGGCAGGAAAAGCACAGAGAGAAGATGAGGGCACACACACACACACACACACACACACACTCACACACACACACACACACACACACACACACACACACACACACACACATACACACACACACACACACGCACGCGCGCACACACAAATACACAACATAAACTGTTCTATTTCATACGTTCAGTTGTATGGATGCATCAGCATTAGATGAAACCCCTATTCTACAATAATGAATGATTAACTTTTATGTGTCTGTGTTGTGTTATTAAATCTATCAGTTTTATACTTCAGCTTTTGGTTTAAACCTTTAAACAGGTTCTAAAATGTGAACGTTTTGCGGTGAAATACAAATAGAATGAATAATAATTGTTTTAAATATCTTCTGTTGTGCCTTCACGTTGTGTCCCTGGTGTTACAGTGCATCACTGGTGTTACTGTATGGCATATTGATGATCTGGCATCAGGGATGATCAGTTTATTTGACTTTATTATTTGTATCTAGCTAAGGGTTGTAACACTCAATTGTGCACAGTTTCAGGATGTGATATTTCAAATTTAGAGTCACAGTGCCAATTAATTCAAAAGTTATATAAAAAAAAGTGGACTACAGGAATTTAAAAATGTCATACTAAAACACTTTGCAAGCACATATTAAAACTTAAATGTTACAATTTAAAAAAAATCTTAATAATTGTTTTAACCTTTTCCTTCTTTGATGAAATATGTAAATTAAATTACATCCCAGGAAGCCTGAATTGCCATCTAAAACACAGGTAACACCAGTGACAAAAAAGTAGGACAAGGAATTTTTATAGTAGTGTAAAAAAAAGTGTCAAAATACATGAAGCTCTTATTTTTGTCTATTTATAATGCTAAGTGGTCAACTATTATGAGACTTTTTTTAAATTAAGAAAAAAAAAGATGAACAAAAAAAAAAAAATGGTGTTCAGAAAGCTACCATTTTCATAGAATGACTGCTTCAGATGATGACCTGCTGGCTGATGGTGCTCAGTGTGTTGTTGAAATGTATCCCTCTACCTGAGTGGTGCTTGATGTCCTGATCTAATGAAGAGCCGACAGTGGAATAACTCAGGCTGCATCTATCCTCATCTTTCTTCCTCAGACATGAAGAAATCAAGGATTTGTAAGCGCTGCTCATCAAGCTGTCAAAGCTGAGCCTGTTCTTCCTCACACTGGCTGTGATTGATCAGAAAACAGCTCAATCAGGGAAATCTGCTCCATTCAAGGAGGTGAAGGATCAGAACAGAGTTTTCTTTAAACACACTGAACTTCAGCTCCACATGAAGCTGAGCACCATCAATGCTTTGAGTCAGGAATCAGAGCTGCGTGCAGGTTCAGACTTCAGCAAAGACTTTGGAGCTAACTCTGAACTCTCTGACACATCCATTCAGTCTCACAGAACACACACACACAGCACAGAGCAGACCAGAAGAATCCACAGAGAATAATGAGACAGACTTTACAACCTGTTGATGCAACACTAAAAGAAGAAGACATTCAGACAGCATGAAGACATTATTCCATACACACCTGTTAGAGTTCAGTCACAGCCGGGGCAGAAAGCAGGTCTGAAGAGGAGGAGAGCTCTCTGATAGACGTCCTCTGTCCTCTTTCTGTATGACGTTGAGGAAAAGGCAACTCAGTGGGAGGAGCACTCTGTCCACCATTGGTCCCAGTAATTGTGATGGGCGGTCTCTCCTTCCACCTCCCTGAGGACGCCTCCAATCAGACTGTGACCCACCACCGTCCCTGAGCTCGACACCATCACTGCTGCCACTCGTGCTGCTGCCACCACAGCAACTGCTGAAGCTGTGGCCTCCGTATGTGGGACCGGCCCTTCCACTGGTGACACTGTGCCCCCCCTCTCTCCTCTCCTCTCCTCTCCTCTCCTCTCCTCTCCTCTCCTCTCCTCTCCTCTCCTCTCCTCTCCTCTCCTCTCCTCTCCCAAAGACAAGTGTGTTTTATGTTGGATATTATCATCCCATGTGTTGAATTTAGTGCACTAGTCAACCTTTTCTCTATTTCAAAGGAGAAGCACAGTAGATTCAAGATTCAAAACTTTTTATGTTCATTTTCAATATAAATGAGAACAAACAGAAAAATCAAAACACTGTTCCTCTTTTCCTACAGTATGAATAAAAATATGTAAGAATTTAAATATGAAAATGTGAGAAAATGATGTCGATTTTTTTCCATCCATTGTGAGATGTGGTATATGTCAGATAATTAGGGAATTCCCTGCCCTCTGCATCTGCTGTTAATTCCTGTGTCATCTCTGAGAGAGGTGTTTCACACTTACACTTTATCAGTCACTTCTTTCACAGTTTTTCTCCATTGCTGAAACACATTTCACAAAATGTTCCTACATTTGACCAAAACTCTACACAGTAAACTTTTCTAAAGCTACATAAACAAAACCACATTTTCTCTCTTCTCAGTTTCACTCCAAAACAGCTGCTCCAAGCTCACGAAAATGTAAACATTACACTATCTGTTCTGAGAATGTTCCACTGTAGAGTATTGGGCATTTGTAGATGTGTGTTTCATACCAACAGTTTGTCAATCTACAGAAAATACACTATTGAACTGTATCACAACTAAATGCAAACACTACAGAGGATCCATTACACACAACAATAGTCCTTGTAAACAAACTTCAGAGTGTGAGATTTTTTATTTACAGTATATATACCACACACACACACACACACACACACACACACACACACACACACACACACACACACACACACACACACACACACACACACACTCTCAAAGTTGGCGTTGTCAGCAATGACTCTGTCCCTGATTTCTCAGAGTCTGATGGTGCTGTTGTCCCGTTCCATATCCTCAATGAGGTTTTCTTGTGCTGGTATAAATATGGCAACCCTCCCACCTCCATGTGGCATTCTTTCAACTGTAGAGACACAAACATGCATCACAGTCCTGACTTGTCTGCACTCTAGCATCAAATTAAATAAATAAACAAACAAAACAAAGCATCATCTACTTCAGTAGAAGCATCAGTGGGCGTGTTTTACAAAACAGCAACTGAGATGAAAGCAGGGGTACCCCGCTCTACAGTAAAAATCTATTGTAGAGACCAACACAGCAATACACTACAGTAGCTGTTGTGTTCTCTGAATGCCTGGACCATAGCGGCCCCTGAGAACCTGCTCTGGTCTGGACTGACTCTGAGTCCTGCTTCAGTCATTGTCAGGCCATGGACAACCACATGGTCACTGATTGCTGCGCACACCTCATCTGAAAGGGCTGTGTCACTACATCAAGATCCTCCTCCTGAGCCTGCTCCTCCTCCTGAGCCTGCTCCTCCTCCTGAGCCTACTCCTCTTCCTCCTGGGCATGCTCCTCCTCCTCCTGAGCCTGCTCCTCCTCCTGAGCCTGCTCCTCCTCCTGAGCCTGCTTCTCCTCCTGAGCCTGCTCCTCCTCCTGGGCATGCTGCTCCTCCTGGGCCTGCTCCTCCGCCTGAGCCTGCTCCTCCTCCTGGGCCTGCTCCTCCTCCTGAGCCTGCTCCTCCTCCTGGACCTACTCCTCCTCCTCCTGAGCCTGCTCCTACTCCTGGGCCTGCTCCTTCTCCTCCTGGGCCTGCTCCTCCTCCTGGGCCTGTTCCTTCTCCTCCTGGGCCTGCTCCTCCTCCTGAGTCTGCTCCTCTTCCTGGGCCTGCTCCTTCTCCTCCTGGGCCTGCTCCTCCTCCTGGGCCTGCATTTCCTCCTGAGCCTGCTCCTCCTCCTGGGTCTGCTCCTCCTCCTGGGCCTGCTCCTTCTCCTTCTGGGCCTGCTCCTCCTCCTGGGTCTGCTCCTTCTCCTCCTTGGCCTGCTCCTCCTCCTGGGTCTGCTCCTTCTCCTCCTCGGCCTGCTCCTCCTCCTGGGCCTGCTCTTTCTCCTCCTGGGTCTGCTCCTTCTCCTCCTGAGCCTGCTCCTCCTCCTGGGTCTGCTCCTCCACCTTAGCCTCCTCCTCCTCCTTGGTCTGCTGCTCCTCCTCCTGGGCCTGCTCCTCCTCCTGAGCCTGCTCCTCCTCCTGGGTCTGCTCCTTCTCCTCCTGGGCCTGCTCCTCCTCCTCCTAGTCCTGCTTCTCCTCCTCCTGGGCCTGCTCCTTCTCCTGGGCCTGCTCCTCTTCCTAAGCCTGCTCCTCCTCCTGGGCCTGCTCCTCCTCCTGAGCCTGCTCATCTTCTTCCTGGGCCTGCTCCTCCTCCTGGGCCTGCTCCTCCTCCAGAGCCTCCTCTTCCTTTGTGGGCCTGCTTTGCTCCTGGGCTTGCTCCCCTTCCTCCTTGGCCTGCTCCCCTTCCTCATGGGCCTGCTCCTCTTCCTCCTGAGCCTGCTCCTCTTCCTCCTGGGCCTGCTCCTCTTCATTCTGGGTCTGCTCCTCCTCCTGGGCCTGCTCTTCCTTCTCCTGGGCCTGCTCCTCCTCCTAAGCCTGCTCTTCCTCCTGGGCCTGCTCCTCTTCCTAAGCCTGCTCCTCCTCCTGGGCCTGCCCCTCCTCCTGAGCCTGCTCATCTTCTTCCTGGGCCTGCTCCTCCTCCTGGGCCTGCTCCTCCTCCAGAGCCTCGTCTTCCTTTGTGGGCCTGCTTTGCTCCTGGGCTTGCTCCTCTTCCCCCTGAGCCTGCTCCTCTTCCTCCTGGGCCTGCTCCTCCTCCTGAGCCTGCTCCTCTTTCTCCTGGGCCTGCTCTTCCCCCTGAGCCTGCTCCTCTTCCTCCTGGGCCTGCTCCTCCTCCTGAGCCTACTCCTCTTCCCCCTGAGCCTGCTCCTCTTCCTCCTGGGCCTGCTCCTCCTCCTGAGCCTGCTCCTTTTTCTCCTGGGCCTGCTCTTCCCCCTGAGCCTGCTCCTCTTCCTACTGGGCCTGCTCCTCCTCCTGAGCCTGCTCCTCCTCCTGAGCCTGCTCCTCCTCCTCCTGAGCCTGCTCCTCCTCCTGGCCCTGCTCCTTCTACTGAGCCTGCTCCTCCTCCTGAGCCTACTCCTCCTCCTCCTGAGCCTGCTCCTCCTCCTCCTGAGCCTGTTCCTCCTCCTGGGCCTGCTCCTCCTCCGGAGCCTGCTCCTCCTCCTGTGCCTGCTTCTCCTCCTGAGCCTGCTCCTTTTTTCTTTGGCCTACTCCTTCTCCTCCTGGGCCTGCTCCTCCTCCTGAGCCTACTCCTCCTCCTCTTGAGCCTGCTCCTCCTCCTGAGCCTGCTCCTTTTTCTCTTTGGCCTGCTTCTTTCCTTCCTGGGCCTGCTCCTCCTCCTGAGCCTGCTCCTCCTCCTGAGCCTGCTCCTCCTCCTGAGCCTGGTCCTTTTTCTCTTTGGCCTGCTTCTTTCCTTCCTGGGCCTGCTCCTCCTCCTGAGCCCGCTCCTCCTCCTCCTGAGCCTGCTCCTCCTCCTGAGCCTGCTCCTCCTCCTGAGCCTACTCCTCCTCCTCCTGAGCCTGCACCTCCTCCTGAGCATGCTCCTCCTCCTGGGCCTGCTCCTCCTCCGGAGCCTGCTCCTCCTCCTGGGCCTGCTTCTCCTCCTGAGCCTGCTCCTTTTTTCTTTGGCCTACTCCTTCTCCTCCTGGGCCTGCTCTTCCTCCTGAGCCTACTCCTCCTCCTGAGCGTGCTCCTCCTCCTGGACCTGCTCCCCCTCCTGAGCCTGCTCCTCGTCCTGGACCTGTTCCTTTTTTTCTTTGGCCTGCTCCTCCTCCTCATGGGCCTGCTGCTCCTCCTGAGCCTACTCCTCCTCTTCTTGAGCCTGCTCCCCCTCCTCCTGAGCCTGCTCCTCCTCCTGAGCGTGCTCCTCCTCCTGGACCTGCTCCCCCTCCTCAGCCTGCTCCTCTTCCTGGACCTGCTCCTTTTTTTCTTTGGCCTGACCTTCTCCTCATGGGCCTGCTCCTCCTCCTGAGCCTACTCCTCCTCTTCTTGAGCCTGCGCTCCTCCTCCTGAGCCTGCACCTCCTCCTGGGCCTGCTCCTGAGTCTGTTCCTCCTCCTGGGCCTGCTCCTGAGCCTGCTCCTCCTCCTGGGCCTGCTCATCCTCCTGGGCCTGCTCCTCCTCCTGAGCCTGCTCATCTTCTTCCTGGGCCTGCCCCTCCTCCTGGGCCTGCTCCCCTTCCTCATGGGCCTGCTCCTCTTCCTCCTGGGCTGCTCCTCCTCCTGGGTCTGCTCTTCCTTCTCCTGGGCCTGCTCCTCCTCCTGGACCTGTTCTTCTTTTCCTGGGCCTGCTCCTCCTCCTGGGCCTGCTCCTGAGTCTGCTCCTCCTCCTGAGCCTGCTCCTCCTCCTGGGCCTGCTCCTTCTCCTGGGCCTGCTCCTCTTCCTAAGCCTGCTCCTCCTCCTGGGCCTGCTCCTCCTCCTGAGCCTGCTCATCTTCTTCCTGGGCCTGCTCCTCCTCCTGGGCCTGCTCCTCCTCCAGAGCCTCCTCTTCCTTTGTGGGCCTGCTTTGCTCCTGGGCTTGCTCCCCTTCCTCCTTGGCCTGCTCCCCTTCCTCATGGGCCTGCTCCTCTTCCTCCTGAGCCTGCTCCTCTTCCTCCTGGGCCTGCTCCTCTTCATTCTGGGTCTGCTCCTCCTCCTGGGCCTGCTCTTCCTTCTCCTGGGCCTGCTCCTCCCCCTGAGCCTGCTCTTCCTCCTGGGCCTGCTCCTCTTCCTGCTGGTCCTGCTCTTCCTCCTGGGCCTGCTCCTCTTCCTCCTGAGCCTGCTCCTCTTCCTCCTGGGCCTGCTCCTCTTCCTCCCTGGCCTGCTCTTCCTCCTGGGCCTGCTCCTCTCCCTCCTGGACCTGCTCTTCCTTCTCTTGGGATTGCTCCTGCTCCTCCTCTCACTGGAACTGCTCCTTGTTTTTGGCCTGCTCCTCATCATCTTGGGTCTGCTCCTCCTCCATCTTATACTGGAACTCCTCTCCCTTTCTAGGCTTGCTCCTACTCCTTCTGGACCTGCTCCTCCTTTTCCCAGGCCTCCTGCTCCTCCTTCCCCTGGACTTGTTCTTCTTTTCCTGGGCCTGCTCCTCCTCCTCCTGTCCCTGCTGCTTCTCCTCTCACTGAAGCTCCTCTACCTTTCTTGGCCTGCTGCTGCTCTACCTCTCACTGTAACTCCTCTTCCCCCTGGGCCTGCTCCTCCTCCTCCTGGGCCTGCTGCTCCTCCTCTCACTGGAGCTCCTTTTCCTCTTCCTCTGCCTGATCTGTTGTGGCTCCTTGAACGTTCAGCAGACTATAGTCAACTGGCTGTTTGAGCTGTAGTCACATCATATGCACCAAGTGTCTTTACTCTGGAGAGGTTATGTTTGATGAATGGAGCCAGGTGTGTTCATTTTTTTATTTTGCTGACTGGGACAAACATTTTGCATCACATTAGTTTTATGTTGAGAATTTGATTGTTTTGCAACTTGTGTTTTAGCGAGACATGAGGTGTTCAGATTCATGAGGAAAGGAGCATTGTGTTTTGTGAATTGTGTCTTCATGTGAAATGTGTTCCTGCTTTTGGTGAATGGGAGCTGGTTTTATTAAATGTGTTTAGAGGACTGCTCATTTGGCTTTTGTGTTTTATCTATTGGGAAAAACTCTAGCTGGCCATAATGCAGGACTGCTGAGATGAAGAGTCTGGTCAGTCTCTGAGGCTGACCCCTCCTCCCTCCCCTCATCCACAGACAGCTGAAACCTGGTTTCTGTCTCTCTCTCTCTCTGTCGACTCCCAACCAGCCCCAAAACACAGACATTTCACTGCCACTCTCCTAATGAGCTCCAAATCAGTCAATGATGCTTTTCTCTTCCACTGCTCCACACACTGCAAATTTGAAAGGGTAAATTGAACTACCTAAGAGTTCAATTTAACACTGCTCTGGGGTTTCTTTGATCTGCACTGTTAACCCAGAGTTTTTTGCGATCAAATCTTTTAAGTAAGGTTTTTTTTTTTTTTTTTCTTTTTAAGTTTTGTTGGATTACTTTGACCGTTTATGTGCATTTTACCGTTTGACACTAATTTATGTTGTGACAGCGTTTTGTGACCTTGGGAGAGGAGAGAGGGGGGGCAGGGCATTGGTGGTGCAGTTGGAGAATGCACTTGGTCGGTGATTGGGAGGTTACAGGTTCAAGCCCGACTCTGGGCGACACACGGTGACATGTCCTTGGGCAAGACACTTAAAGGGCAACTCTGGTTTTTTGACACCTGGACCTTATTTATAGGTGTGTGCATGCTCATATACTCACTCAGACAAACATCGTGCAGCTCGGAGTCCTTCAGAAGTTTTTTAGATCCAACCCATTTTAGCCGCACTTAGCGGGGGCCACGGCAAGGGAGCTTCAGTGCGGGACATGATCTATGCAAAATGCATTTCATCTATATTTCTTCATCCATCGCCAGTGTTATCATAAAGTCAGCTCGTCTACCATCTTCAGACTACGACTTCGAGTTTGACGGTTGTCCTTACTGGTTTGAGCCTGAGTACACGGACGTGGAAGAAAGACTGATGCAGAGGGAGAGAGACGAAGAGTTGGCTCGAGAACAACAAACAGGAGCACGTCCACGACTCAATGCGAACTGGTCGTGCACTTGTGGACAGTGTTCGCCTATGGCAACAGAAGAGGACTGTGTTTGTGATACCGATGGATAGCGATAGATGAAAAAATATAGCAGAAATGGGCGATTTTGCAGAGATTATGTCCTGCGCTGAAGCTCCCTTGCCGTGGCCCCTGCTAAGTGCGGCTAAAGTCGGTTGGATCTAAATAACTTTTGAAGGACTCCGAGCTGCACGTGTTAGGGCGAATTTAAAGGCTAGACATACAGCTATTCATTTCATATGATATTTGTGAGATTTTAGTTGAGGTAATTTCAGCCAGACCTGCAGCAGGCTTGTTCTCAGAAAAGGTGCTTGTGAGAGAGGTCAGAGGTGAGTTTCTCAGCAGCGAAAAACAATACTCGAAACCTTTGCCAAAACGTTCCACCCTGATAGGAGAGTACAGGAAATCTCATGCCGTGACCAGTGGTAGTTTGGCTGGAGCCAAACTCTCCCCATAGTGACGAGTTGGCAAAAACAGACACATGATGACATCACTGAAACCTTCCATAAAGATACATGTTCGAAGCTGAGGAGAGGAGTCTGTCCATCTACCATGATTGCTGTGTTTCGAGCTGTGTGACTTCAATAAAACCCGCAAAGGCTGCCAAGTTGATTCTGTCATCTCGTCATTGATATATGTGTATTTGCATCTGGGAAATCCTTAACATAAGTGGCGTCATCGAATTTCGGTCTGATTGGGAGCCGGAGCGTTGGTCTCTCCAGGCAGGTGAAATCTGTGCCGGCACAAAAGGTAGGAGAATTTTTATTCTCAATTTTAAGAGTGATTTCACTGTGTGGTGAGACTAACTTTTGCTTTGGCTCTCTCTCTCATAAAAGAACCTGTGGACACAGAATCAGCTTCAGCCTGTTATTCATGTGCACATGAAGGCTGCTTGAAAACGTGTCAGTAGGACACCTAAATTGTGAGACGGACAAATTAATTATTGGGGTTGAAGCAGCAGAAAGCTTGGCCAAGCATTTAGAGTAAGGTTGTTAAAGATATGCTGGGCCTCAGTGGTACGGCTGTCGAGCATACACTGGAGGCCAGCTCGTGAGACAAGTCACAGAAAAGTGGTATTGGAGAGCCATTGACCACTGTGTGTGTGTGTGTGTGTGTGTGTGTGTGTGTGTGTGTGTGTGTGTGGTTTTTGAAGTCGACTGCCTGGCCCGGGCCTGTTTAAACACGATGAGGTTTGACTGAAATCAGAGATACAGCTCAAGAGGAGCGAGTGAGAGTCCGAACGTTGTTGACCCATTAGGACCTTGCTCATGTTAAGTGCCGTGATCGGGTGCCGACCTTTTAGGGCTCGAAAGGCGCTCACCTTACCGGTTGCGGACTTTTCTAATATAATTTATACGTGGAGAAATTCACTTTTTCAGGAGCAGTGAGATGCTGCTGGGCTGCACTGCGAATGCAGAAAAGTTGCAGTAGTACTGGCTGTTAAAGTCCTAGGAAATTCATTTCAGTCCTTAGGAGGGGCTCTTATAGTACATAACAAACCTAGACAAAAAGCAAGTTATAAGGGGGTGCGGCAAACCTTAAATAAATGAAATACTGTTTGGCAAAGGATAATTGGATACTGGAGAGAACAAATCTATAAGGAAGGAGTTGTCAGATCTGCAACTCCTCTCCCAATTGTCACCGACTAAAACACGTCTGATCAACGTGTTAAGTACACAAACATCTGCCTTTATATAAAATATCTCCAGTCAAAACAAAGAGAGAGAAAACATACAACACAATATTGCATGATCAAGACGACCGACTCTTGACTGCTGACGGACTAGATGGAGTGAATGAGCGTCTCTTTTCCTTTGTCTCACACGTCTCACTTACTTGTGTGTGTGTGTTAACCCTCAGTGTAGTGTGGAAGTAAAGCAGCTGCCGTTTGTGTGTGTTTATGTGTGCGAGTGATGTGTGTTGGATGTGGAAGCTGAGTGCAATAATACATGTTGAGATCTGATATTACATGTGCTATGTAAACTAAAAGCTGGCTGATTTATGCTGCATGGGGTATAATTTAGTGGAATCCGCTAAATGAGTCTAATGTGCTGCTCTGAGTTACGTTCACCTTAACACTAACTTCATGTGCTATGCTGATGTGCTCCGTATTGTGCAAAATTAGGGGCTTGTGCATGCCAAACTGGACATAAATCTCATGTGCTGTGTAAAAAACTGGGAATTGTTAGATGGTTAGATAAAACCAAGAAGTATATAACAGCACGTGTAAAGCATTTCTGAGCAAGAAAAGGTGGATGTGTGAAGTGTAAGAGCAAATAGAGAGAATGTGAGTAAGTGTGGGTTGTGACAAAGTTGAAATCAAGACAGCTGGGAATGGCACACGGAGAGAATTGAGGAAGTTGCCTGTTTGACGGTCAAAACTAGACTGAGGATTCAGGAAGTAGAGTTGGGAGGAGCGTGTAACACAAATAGAAAGCTACACTTAGACACCAGGCTTTTCCCGCCTTATTCGCTGAAGGCTTTTCCTGCGGCCTGCTCTCTTTACTCGCCCCCTCCCTTCGTGAGAAGCCCTCCCTTTCTCTCCTCAACAACTTTCGGAGCTGGGACAGCGTTTTTTTTTTTTCAAAGTGCTCAACATTAAAGCGAGGGTACTTAGGGTTGGAGCACACGTTTTTTGTACGTTAACTTATACTATTATTGAGTTGTTGTTTTTTTAATTGCATTTAATCATAATATAATCAATATGTCTAAGAATATCACACCCGTAGCTATTATTAGCTGCAAACACCCAGAGTTAATGAAAGACATTCGGAAGTTTTCGGACAAGTGGCACAAACAGTACAAAGGATTAGATCCTGCGTGGCCAGAAGAGGGCACATTTGATGTGGGAGTGTGTGGGGATATGGAATGTCGCATAAAAGATCGCAAACCAACATTTAAGACAAAAAGCAGTCTGAAGCAGAAGGAGTTGGAGCTCAAGATCATCAACCTGTTCAAAGAAGAAGGCCAATCTCACAGGAAGATGATAAGAGAAGGTCTTGCTGAGCTGCAGAGAAGCAAACAAAACAATGCAAGGAAAATGACATTTCAGATGAGCGAGTCAGCAAGTGAAGAGAAAAAGAGCGAACAAACAAATGCAACAACCATCAGTGGATTATACCCAGTGATCACAGGATCGTTCCACATTAATGGAGGCTGTGATATAGTGAACAGTGAGTCATTGGGCAGCAGTTTTGGAGGACAAGGGCAGAGTTCTACTACACAGATTGCAAATAAACCTCCAGAGTATACGGTCAGTGTGGGTATTCCCCCAAACACCCAACCATCCACACCGCAGCCGCAGGATGTTTGTCTGAGTGAGTATATGAGCATGCACACACCGTCTGCAAACTTCAAGCTTGGTAGTTGATTCCATGCCACCATTGCTCTGTAGAGAACCAAACCTTTCATCACATTTGTCCTGCACGGAGGCAGCCTGAATCTCCCTTCCGATGCCTGCCTGGTACAGTACATATGTTCATTAGAGAAGAATGTTAATTTATTATAGAGTGCTTCTGGGATTTTATTAATAATAACTTTCTTTATAAAGGTCACTAGTAAGTAGTGTAATCTACTTTTAACATCTAACCAAATTAGTTTATTATGCATCAATGTGCTGCTTGTTCTATATGAACAATTTAAAGCTATACGAGCAGCTTTATTTTGTGCTACTTGCAGCTTTTATAAATTACTTTGTGTTGTTTTTGACCAGATGACTGCACAATAATCTAAATATGAGAGAACTAGTGCCTGAATAAGTTGTTTTATCATGTAGCTTGGCATAAACTTCTTACAATGTCTTACCACTGCCATGCCTCTGCCCATCTTTATCACTATTTGATTTATATAACAATTCCATAACATTTTATCATCAAAATCTAATCCTAATAACTTGACCTCTGTCTTTTGCTTTATGTGTTTATTTCATATGCTCAAATTCAAGATTGGTGCTAATTTCAGCTCATATTTAGAGCCTAGAACCATGGATTTTGTCTTTTCAATATTAAGAACTGGTCTATGTTCTGTAACCCACTCCTTTATAAGCCTTAGATCTTTATTTAACACTTCATTCAGCTCTTCTGCAGTGCTTGCTGAATCATATACTGTGACATCATCAGCATACATAACTATGTTGGCAGACTTTAATACCAATGGCAAATCATTATAAAAATAGAAAATAAGAGTGGCCCAAGGCAACTTCCTTGCGGAACCCCATACTGCACCTCTTTTAATCCAAGAATAACTACCATTAAAGTAAATTGAATATTTCCTATTTGTTAGATAACTTTTAATCCATTTATTTGCAGAGTCCTCAAATGCAACAACTCAACTTTTCCAATAAGAGAGAATGATCCAGTATGTCAAAGGTTGCCCTAAAATCTAACAATATAAAAAGAGAAATTTGAAAATGCACTGATATCATGTCATGTGCCTGGTTATTTCCAGTACTGCACTGGTTTCACATATGAACAGTTTAAAAACAAACAAACAAACAAAAAAAGCACAGGGTTCATGTTGAGGGGGCAATTGCTAAAACTAAAAAAAAAAAAAGATTTTTTTCTGGTAGAATACCAATTTCCTGTCTTGCAAACATGAATCAGATCTGGTATGTGGTAAGTGTGTTGTCCAACTTCCAACAGCACATCATCAAAGATTAGAGCCAAATGTGAATACATATTTCTATGTACTGAGTGTTACACTAGGTATCATTCATTAACAAAAAAAAGAACATTTCTCATTGCAAACTTGACTGTTCCCAAAAGTCCAATGTACATGATGAATGGCCTCTACAGCTGACGACATTTTGTGTGGCTTAAAAAACAGCAGTTACTGGTAGAGCTTCAGTAGAGAATTGTGTATACACTGTACTAACATCTTTAAACATCTTGTTACTATTTTCTTGGGGATACTTTTGGTACATTTTAATGTATATAGATAGTTACATTTTTGCTTCTCTTCTTGTTACTCTTGTATGAAATACCACTTCATGTTTGGAACTCAAACATTTTTTATGAAAATAAATCCCTTATCTAATCTCAGTTGTAAGTTCATTTCATTCACCTGATGGCTTAAACCACTTCCAAGGGGGTACTTATTTTCTCCCACAGTGATATCAACAGGTCTGTTGACAAGGTAGCTGATGGGTGTTCCTACCTGCCCCCTCAGTAAATCTAAATCCTCATCTGTTACAGGGCAGCTCCTGGAAAAATATGGTATCAAGAAGCTGAAATACTTAGTTTAGCAACATTTACTATTTTATGACAATTCATATATTTACTGGATTGTTGTGCCTTAATTAAATCAAGTGTATAGATCAGTCCCACAATATATGTGAGATATGTCCTGGCGCGCTGTAAACAAACGCAAATTTAGTTTAGCAAGAAATGGGCCAACACACAATATCGACCTCTGACATAACATCAATTTAAATGTATATCATACATATCAGCTTACCCTGCTGTAAAAGAACATAGTTGTTCTTGTGTATGATTGACAGTACATGGGGTGTTTGGCGCTTACACTGGAATCTGTGCACTTTTCCCTCTATTTTAACATCCTCTTTATTTGAACCCCACCAACATTTAATTTGGTGAATGTAGTTCTCAAAAGCATACTGAAGATCCTTCTGTCTGCTTCTCTCTGATATCACTGTAGAATATGTCCAGAAATTTGCACATTTCTCCTAAAAATATCACTCAACAGTACCGCTAAAAACTCCACATTTCATGCTAGAAGAGTAAAGCTTGACAGGCTTAGCAACAGTAACCAAAGGGAGCAGGGCTAAGCCATAGGTCAATTATATTAAAGTGAGCTTGATAGTCAATGTAAGAGGGTTTGATAGTTTGATAGTCAATGTAAGAGAGTTTGATAGTTTGATAGTCAATGTAAGAGAGGTTGATAGTTTGATAGTCAATGTAAGAGAGGTTGATAGTAAATGTGTGAGAGTTTGATAGTTAATCTAAAAGAAGGTATGATTTATTTCTCAGGGGGCCTCCCATAATAATTTATTACAGTGAAATAGTACTATCCATGCAGATTTTATAGAATGTGTGAGATACAGAAAAAAGAAAAAGGAAAAAACCTGCTTGTTGCTGTACTTATACACTCAAACAAGGGCTGAAGTCACCTGCCTCCCTGAATGAACCACAGTAAAATACCTGATGGACACTCTATGAGATGTGGCAAGTCTGCCCTATCTCTCAAAACCTCCTCCTACTTCAGCAGATGTTTTCTGAGGACTGTCAATGCCAAAGACTTTGATGAAAGAAAGCAGTCTTACTCCGTTCACTCAATGGTGTCCGTGGATTCTGTTCATCAAGCTGTTTGCCTCTCTTAAAGATCCACACCTCCACACCTCCCCTCTTTTCCAACATACTCACAGAGGCACAGTGCACAAGGTGTAAAGGTCACCTGCTAATTTAATTTCCCTGACATGTAATGTTCCTGTGTAGAATAGAAGCTGCAATTAGTGAATAATACAAAGTCTTATAAAAGGAATCTAAAGCAGGAGTAAGTGGAACCACTTAATGGTTTTAAAGTCATATCTGAAGAAGAGTGCTTTTGAATTTCTTATCACTAATTATACATTCAGGAACACCTAAAGTCTGAATAAGTGGATTGTACAGGCAGTTTATCTTTTTCAATGACTTTTTATCTTCTGCTTTTTTCTGTTCAGTTATTGATAGAGGAGCTGGTTTTGGCCATAATAACAATAAGCTGAGCCCTGATGTTAAGGTGTTGTTTTTCTTTTCAGATCAAATTAAATTGAAAACGGGATTAAAGACCTGAATTTGTAATAGAAAAAAAAAACAGCCCAATATAATTGTTTTCTCTTTGATTTCTATTTGTTTTTGTTAATCGGTTTTGGCTTAAGTTACGTTTTTAATGTCTGTTTTCCTGTTTGCCTTAAGCCGTGTTTCCACCAAGCAGTTCGGTTCAGTTCAGCACGGTTTGGTACCGTTAAGCCTGATTCGTTTGCGTTACCACAGCAAACTGTGCCCTCCCGTGGTAGGTTGCATGTGAGCCAGATGCTGAGCGCTGCATCTGTTAAATAATAGTGTGACGCTGTAGCAGTGCGAAGAGACACAGTGTGCCCTGCTAATAAATCCAAAGAAGAAGAAAACCACTACACAGTAAACAAAGAGCAACAATGGATATCATCCAGAAATTAATCTTCTTTGTGATTTCCATGTGTCTCTTTGTTACAAAGAACAATCAAGCTTTGTTTCAGAGAAGACTGTGTGCCACCAGGAGAAACGCAGCCGCTGTTGCACCATAAGTGACGATTTCGACCGATCAACAGTTTGCAGTGTTGTAGCTCCACCTTCCAAATTTGGATCATTTTAGTCTGGTGCCCACACAAAAGGGTACCAAAAAGTGTCTCGTCTTGGTTACTTGGGAATCTGTCCCGGGATCAGTCAGTGGAAACGCTGTAAAACGCGTGCTGTGCTGAGACGAACTGAACTGAACCACTTGGTGGAAACGGGGCCTTAGTTTCTTAAGAGTTGTGTGTTGTGTGTTTGGGTTCTTTATTTTCAGTTTACTATGGAGTCATTTGGTTCTTTTCTTCATGCTGTGCTGAAGTGTGATGTGTCACCTCATAGATCAAAAGGAGCAGAAAGAAAAAAGAAAGGTTTTTTGTTGGCACACAGGTATGGCTCTCTGTATATTAAAGATGGGCGCAATGGGAAAATCTTAGTGTGAAGCAAAGTTTATATGAGGCAGGGTGTGACGTGGGAGAAGGGAAGAGTGAGTGACCAGGAGGAACAGGTGAGTGTGTCTAATGTTGTGATATCACCAAAAGATGACATGGGCAGTGTCCCTAAATGTGGCTGACAGATCAACATTTGAAAAAAATGAAGTGTCTTGGGTTTGAGAGGCAGAAATGTGCTGTCCACATACGTTGACGCTGGTTCCTCAGAGGTTCAGCACTAACTAGAAAATCACTCAGAGAGAGCGCAGACCTCAGCCAAGCATTTTGAGACCAGAGATTTCAGGGGATCGATCGGTTTACCTTTCAGCTATGATTATTATTATTATTTACATATCTCCCTGCTTCCTTGTGGATTAGGTCTACTGAATCCAAGGGCATAGGAGTGGGCTGGACATTGGGGGGACACATATTAGACACCTGACAGATCTGTTAATAGTGTGAACGGGATTGTGTCATAAATAAACTTCACCACAAAACATTCACAAAATGAAATGTAATGCAGCACGAAGCAAAGTCAACTCACCCCAAGTAACTGACATCTATCCATGGTTGAGTAACCCCAACAAAGACAAACACATCATCAATAGCACGACAGGGTCATGACAATTTTTCACAGTTCTTAACACACGTTTCTCAAAACATGAACGGGTTCCTTCAAACTGTGTGACAGGGTCACCTTGCTGAAAAAAAAGAGTGGAAATGATAAAGGAATGATAAGGTAAGGTAAATGATAAATGATAAGGAAAAATTAAAGTGGTAAGTGGTGCTAAAGGGGAAAAAAACAGTAAATGAACAGTCACAAAAAGTCGTTGAAATTAATCCCGAAGAAAAGACGTTGTGCTGTGGTGATTACTGTGGAGGCTGTTTCCTCTCCTCTGACCTTTCCGTGGATGTACACGCGGGGGAGGGGACAAAGGAGCCGCATGGCTGTGGATATTCTTTCCCGGACCTGGGTGAGATCGATCGTTGTTTTTTTGTTTTTTTTTTTGTTCCCACATAAAGTTTTTTCCTGGTATACCAGTGTTTTAATTTTTATCGATCTTTTTTTGTGGACTATTTTTCCTTTATTTTGTGGATTTTTGAGAGCCCAAATCTTTGGGGTAGGTGAAGGAGGACTTCTTTTTGGTTAAAAATAAAAAGGACTCTTTAACTTGGACAGTTTTAGGGGAAATTTGTTTTTCGTTAGAGGGTTGTTTGGGGATAATTTCAGTTTCATGAAGTCTAAGATTATTAGACTTTTGAGTTTTTGAGTTTCTTTTTTTCATTTATTTTATTTTATTTTTGAGACGTTCGCTGTCACAGGCATTAAAGTACGGAACCCCTAAGGGGACATGGAGAAAAAATAAAAAAAAGCGACTTTCTTTGCCAGATCTCGCAAACGCTTTCTAAATTGTGATTGGTCAGTTTATCTACTTCCGGGTCAACTCAAACACAACAATGGAGGGCGCGCACCGGTGGAGGAGATTCATTGACTTTTATTTCGAGATTGGCCTCAAATATAAAGACATCAAAACAATTCTTGAATCTAGGCACGGTTGTCAAATAAGCGAAAGACATTTGAAAAGAGTTCTTAAGGCAAGAGGATTATTCCGTCGCAGATATTATTCCGACCTGGCGGTTTTGGCAGAATTTATCAGCAGCCAGTTGCAGTATTCTGGGCAGCTCCACGGATACAGGTGGATGTATGTAAAATGCAGGCAACATGGACTACGAGTGAGGAAGGAAGATGTGCGCCTGGTGCTGAAGGAGCTGGATCCCAGTGGTGTGTCACTAAGGCAAGCAAGACGTCTTACACGGCGGAACTACTTGTCTAGAGGGCCGAACTTCATCTGGCACCTGGACTCGTACGATAAACTGAAGCCATACGGTGTTTGTATCAGTGGATGTATTGACGGCTTTTCGAGGAAAATTATCTGGCTTAACGCCTACACAACAAACAGTGACCCCAAGCTTATCGGGGGTTATTACATTGACACAGTGCAGCGCTTGGGAGGCTGTCCGAGAGTCATGGGAGGCGATCTCGGAACCGAAAATGGCCACGTTAGACGCTTTCAGTGCCTCCTCGTCCCTGCTGACCCAGGGAGCACCCTTGATAGCTACTTGGAGGGAGCAAGCACCGCTAATCAAAGGATTGAGTACTGGTGGGGTTTTCTTCGCAAACAGTGTGTTGAGTTTTGGCTTTCTTTGTTTGTGGACTTAAGAGACAATAGATTCTTTGATGGTGGCTTTGTGGACAAAAACCTCATTCAGTTTTGCTGCACCGGCCTCATCCAGGTGAGTTATTGAATTCTGTTGTTTTAAGAAGCGTCATTGCGTGTGATGGTGATGGGTAGGAGGGAGAGGTGAGGCATGAGAAGTAGAGAAGGTGGGGGAGGTAGGAGAGGGAGGAATAAGGAGGAGGAAAGGAAAGAAGAGAGGGAGAAATAAGTAAGAGGGAAGGAAAGCAGAGATGGATAAATAAGGAGGGTGTGGGCAGGAGGGAATTTGTGAGAAAGAAAGAGAAAGCAGAGAAAGAAACAGGATAGAGGGATATAGAAAGACATGATGATAGGGTGAATGTAATTATCCAGCTGTGAATTTGAACTGATTGACTATGTACTAGAAATATACAGTTCTCCCCAATGTATTTCTACGTTTTTAACAGGACGAGTTGGATGACACTGCACAGGTGTGGAATGCACACATCATCAGGCCATCAAAAAACAGGAACGTCCCCAGTGGTCGGCCCAGCGTGATGTACACATTACCTGAACTTTACAGGACAAGAGACTTCCTTTCCCCTGTAAGGGATCAAGATGTTCAACTGTGCAAGAATGAATGTATCTTTCGCTTGACCATACCCTGCGATCCAGATGTCTACCAACTTTGCAGTCTGCTGATGACTGAGTCCCATTTAACTACATCAACAGATCCATATCAGGCTGTGAATTTGTATATGCACCTAAGAGAGGCCATTAGTGCATCTTTATAAAGACAGTATGCGGTGATGTCCTGAAAGGTTCAATAAATTGAGCTATGAAGGAGAGGGTGGCTGTTTTTATCTCAATCTTTTTTTATCTCATATCTTTAATGTAATTACACTGTTTGCATTTTAAATATGCTCTAAAGTAGAGGTTCAGTACTTTTTAAAGGGATAATTCAGTTTTTTTTTTTTTTGAAGTGGGATTGTATGATCTCTATATGACCACTGTGGATATTAGATACAGTACAAAGTTCTCTCCTCTCCCTCAGTTAGCCACAGACTGTAACTGCAGGTGACAAGGAAATAAGCGCTAAAAGGGAAGTGCCGTACCAAATCCAAAGGCTACTTTCTCCACCTACAAGAACTCAAATCAAAAAGTAATAGCATGGTTTAAAAGTATGCAACATCAAATTATTTCTAAGTGCAGTAAGTCTTTGGAAATATAAAAAAAATATCTGGACCTAACCAATTTTGGTCATGTATCACAGTAATGTATCCTACATGATTTGTTTGTCTTGAAGTTTGGCCATCATACCATATCCTTAGTTGATGCTGCTTTAAAGGTAGGGTTATACTGCTCCGGTCAGGAAAGCACAGGGAACATACTTAGCGTAAACAAACACCAAGGTTTGAGAGCTGTAAAAAAATAAATAAAAATACATGCTTGCTCTTGTAGACTGTTGAAATGTTTTTGTGTAAACAGCTTGGTTTGTTATGTACAAATGAAAACCTAAAATTCTTATTTCAGTAGGTTTATTGATATTTATACATACTGTAGATAGAACACATGTATAACTGTACTCTATTTCTGGAGGAAACAAAAAACATCTGCAACTTTTAGTACTTTTATGTGCAGTACTGAGAAAACAGTAAATAAAAGTAAAACATGGAAAACTTTACATTTTTGAGGGCCATTTGAGCATAATGGGACACAAAATATCAGCATATTTCAGAAACACCACACCAGCCCTTCAAACAGGGTCTGCAAAGGTATCTTCAACATTTCTTTTCAAACTTAACCAAATAAATCGAAAAGGTATGAGCACCCCAACACCGGCAATGAATGAACAGTGGTGCACATCTCAGTCTTATTAGCAACAAAATGTAATATCAAGATCAGCATTTAAGCTGGATCGGGATGAGATTAATGGAAAAGAAAGGTGCTGCAATTTTCAAAGAATATAAAATAATTTACCTTATTAACACAATTAGTGCACTATTGCACTTCCACAGATTATGGCTGCTTCCCACACAGTGAGTGCACTGGATCCTTAAATGAGAAATCAAAAACCATAAAAGCATTATAAGCATCACAGAAATGTTTATATTAAACAAAAGAAAGAATATTCAAAATGCTGTCACTTTTAGGCTTGGTCAGATCAGTGCTCTAAGTTGTAGTTCAAAGGATGTCCATTTCTAAGTAGTTGCTGGACAATATGTTGTCAAACTCAGTGCGAAATTCTGGGCAAGAACTGTAAGTACACGGTAGTTCAAGGGTAGCTCCACAAGTATGAGCAACGGGCCTTCTGTTGAGTCCAGTTTCACCATTAAAGGATACCATAATTTTTTCAACACAAATGACGGAAGAGCCAGTGCAGAAACGCAAGATCTTTTCAGCTTTGCTTTGGTCAGCATTTTTCGTGTAACGCTGGAGATGGTTAAAGGTTGTCTGTTCTCTTTGAGACAGCACCATGTTTGTTGTTTCAAACAACTGTGACACTCTCCTACCTGTGGCCTTCTTTGACTCATACAGAAGCATTACACTTTCCTTGTCTGGCAGTTGAAGCTTTACATGTTCCATATGTGTTGAGAAGCAATCAACAATAAATTTTGGCTCTTAAAGAATGCACTTATGAGCCATTGTTTCGATGGCAGGCTCCATGTTGCTCTTTGATGGTAAGAAATGGGAGCCCATCCTGGTAAAAAGGTCGAGCAGGTCCTCCTCATCACTTTCCTCCATTGTGCCCTGGAGAGCCTTCTCAACAGCTGATCTCTCAAGGAGGAAGATAGTTTTGAAACGATGTCATCAGGTCATCAGCCTTAACAGAGTCATTTCCATGAATGCAAGCTAATATGAAAGCTCTTGAAAGCCTCACTGGTATGATACCATGATCTAGGAAACCTTTCACCCAGATCCGCCCAACTGCTTGCCATTCAGCTTCACTGAAATCTGGTCTCAGTCTAGGAACTCGCTCTGTTTCCCCTTCACAATGTTCAAGAAACTGTTCCCAGAATGCAGTGTAAACATCTCTTGACACACCAGCATCATCAATGGCTTTTTCATTTACAAAGTCCATCTTTAGGGTCACGTTTATGATGCTGCTGTCCATAAATACAGCCAAAAGATCTTCAACAACCTTCACCCTGCAAATCGATACACGTCTTGGATTTACTGGATAGTCAGCTGTGTTTAACCCTCCTATCGTCCTCAAATATTACTCACACATTTTACCCTTGGGGTCAATTTGACCCCAGGGATATTTGCCCCCAGAAAATGATTTACAGAAAATAGTTGACCAAGTTTTTTGGTCAAGGAACTTTGTTTATTTGTTGAATACATAAATAACCCCTTGATAATGACACCTTGACCTGTCCTGTAGCGCCACCATCAGGCCAAACTTTCAATCAGAA
This sequence comes from Halichoeres trimaculatus, assembly GCF_033239565.1. NCBI lineage: Eukaryota > Metazoa > Chordata > Actinopteri > Labriformes > Labridae > Halichoeres > Halichoeres trimaculatus. The sequence continues at coordinate 35,657,957 of NW_027437183.1, forward strand.
ATAATGTATCTTGAAAAGTTTTTATCCAAATCTTCTCAAATTTACTGAAAACATTAATGACCACAAGAGTATGACCCCTATAGGTTTTGGTGATGATATGACCTTTCCCTGCAGCGCCACCATCAGGTCAAACTTATAGTTTTAGAGTTTGTGTATCTTTCAAATCTTTAATCCAAATCATTTCTGATTGGTGTGCACATTCATGACTCTCAGAGAATGGACCATATTGATTGATGTTGGTAACCCCCCCTTTACTCTCATAAACATTTTTATTTACTTATTTTATCTATTTTTTGTAACATATTTGTGGTCACTATAACGTCTCACTCACCCCTCCTCTTTTGTTATCCAGGCTTGGGACTGGCAGTAGCAGAGTTTGAGCCCATGTCATATCCACACCGCAAAAAATATAAAAATTCAATTATGATTATTAATCTCCAATGGGAGTAGTATAGTCAAGCCAAGTTTTGAGTTGATAAGCGAAAAACCCAGTTTGTTCAAATATGTTTGCCAAAATCGCTAAATTACAATGTTTAGGCCCAAATTGCGAAGTCCGTGTTCGTAAAGCACAAAAATCTTAAGGGACTATTTTTGTAGGGCTGGGCATGCTTATTATACACACCAAATTTTAGGGCTGTGGCTCAAAGTCACCCAAGGGGTCGCAGTTTTAATCCCCTGGGGGCGCGTTCATTTTTGTGCAAGTTGCAAATTGATACATTTTTTCGGGCATGCGAATTTTGGGGCTAGGCGTGCTCACGTTTTTCCAAGCGAAGGGCACGCAATTTGGGGATGTTTTGGCAGAAACAAATAATAAAGAAGAAAAAAGGCGTATAATAATAATCACAAGGGTTTCAATAGGGCTCTCGCCCAACCTGTGGTTGTCGGGCTCGGGCCCTAATGATTTGGACAGAGAGCTGCAAGGCAAGCTTTTATGTTTGCTCCTCCCTTATTTTACATGAACTACCAATGTCCTTGCGGGAATATCCCACCTTCCACAGCGCGGGAAATATCAGTTCTGTGAGTAGTAGGTCACACACACATACATTCATTCCTCCCATTACCCCCCCCCCCCCCCCCCCCCCCTTGACATGTATCAACTCAAAAGAATCAACTCTGCACCTGCAGGTGTGGGAATCTAAGGTCACACATGTGTCACACAGAGACAGACAAGTTTTACACAGCCAAAACAGCTTGGGGTCAAATTGACCCCAGAGGATCACCGATGCGTGCAATATGTGTACAGCAAAATGAAAAAATATCATCATAATAATTTTATGCTAAATCAATAGTTCCCATTAAATTAGGAAAAGTCATGAAATATGAAGCCAAAATAAAAAAGTTAACTGTTATTTTTTTGAAGGATAAACACTGAATGGGGTCAAATTGACCCCAAAGATAACAGGAGGGTTAATGGAGAAGGCTGGCTGCTTGAATTTAATGGTGAATCTTGCAGCAAGAGTCTGCTGTTTTCCTATATAAACGGAGCACACAAAAAATTACAACTGATCAATGTCAATAATTAAAGCAGAGGCAAAAACATCTTGTCAAATAGTATTGAATTCCCATAGTGCTTATCAAAAACAACAACTATACACAGGCTTTTTATTCACATAAGTAGGCTTCTTGCCCTTTAGATATGAATCACCCATGCAAGTGAGGGACGCTGTCTGTCTTAACTCTGCATTCATGGGCATACTGCTTCACCAATTTCCAATAATAGTTTTTTTTAAATTGTGTTTTTATTTTACTAATTTTAATAAATATATTAGTATTTCTAAACCCTTACACAAAAAGGACCTCAACTTTTGAGAGTACCTGTATGCCATCCTTATTGTGTTTATTAAGTGTTATCACAACTGGGTAATCATGATCTGTTTCAGCAAAGTCATCTTCTGGATCCCATTCAACTGTATCTGCTTCATCTACTTCCAGAGCATCTTGGTCTACAGCTCCTGGACTGTTCAGAACAATGATTTCAAAGCTGGAATCAGGGACATCACTAGAAGGCTGGAGCCTATTCCAAACTCTTTCACTGTCATCATCATTGGTGTCTGACTCTGGGCCCAGGTCAATGTGGGTTTTCTTCATGTTCATCGGAGTGGAATGACTGGGATGCAATTCTTGTTGGCCTTGTGCCATCACAGTCTCAGATCGTGCTCTCTGTCTTTTCGATACAGGCGATCTCTGGAAATGCTGACTCTGCCACACACAAACAAATGTTTTCAGATTACAAACATGTCATACATGTGCACTCTCTTTTCATAAAGTTACCAAACTCTCTGTCCCTATCATAGTGGCTTAATTTATTCAAAATACAATTCCTGCAACCACAAACCTGTTCACTTATATCACTGTCAGATGAACGTCCATGATCCTGTAGAGCTGTGATTGAAACATCTGCATCACTGTAAGGTCCATGTTCAGTTATCTGTAAATCTCCTCCCTCATCGATGCTGACAAGTAACTCCTCAGACAGGGAGTCATCACTGTGGCCATCCACTTCAGATGAGGGCTGATCTGTTGAAGATGCTTCTTTTGTGCAAATATAAAATCTAAGCAGCTTCAATTTGGTTTTTTCATAAATGTCGCCAACTGTCTCATGTAAAAGATTCTGGTTTCTTTTAAAATCACAGACACTAAAGTTGAAGTCCTCCACTGGCCCTTTTGTTGAGTGTCCACCTTGGAAAAAGAGCTCTTTGCCGATATCCAAAATCTGAGCAACAGTTGTTTTCTCCACTGTTGCATGTCTTGTTCCGCCTCCATTTTTTGTCCTTACTTGATGATATTCATTACAGCTAAAGTGAAGCCACCCAATTTCGATTCTCCTGGAAGTCTTTACTCCTCCATGATTTCCGTATCTTGCCATGAATTCATTTTCCTTATGACCGGATGGACCAGATGGACCACATGGTGCTCCTCTTGTCTTTGACTTCATTTTCCGTGCCCCTATTTTATCCCTTAAATTCTGTAGAAGAGTCTCTTTATCAGTGGTGGTTTTTGTTTGTTGACAGAAAAATGGAATGGCTACTTGATCACCATATGATATGATATATTTTGCAATTTGTTCATCAGTCATTATGGATAGTACTGCCTTGTCAACCTGCGAACACAAACAAACATACAGACGCACAAACGAAAACACATTGGTCATATCTGGTCTTGACTTCTCGGGTGATGCTGTCATAAAAAATACAGCTGTTGCACACAAAGAAGCAGAGTTGGAAAACAGGTTTAGTTTACACATGTTGCACACTTGGACATAATAAATGGTTTCCAGGCGTGCATGGGTGTTTAGAAAACTTAACCGCAGCTGTCTGCAAACACAGAAACACAAGCACAGAAGTTCAACAGGGCTGCACTTCATCCTGGTGTGATTGACTTGCGTGCACTTGTGTATCCTAAAGACCCCTAAGCTGCCCCAAAATCCCTGTGTGAGCTTTGCCCATTTTAAACCACATATAGACTACTAAAAATATTACATGTACATAAGTGCATGAATAATTATCTTTCAACATCTCTGATATATGCAATACAAAATGACAAAACTTAACATGGCAGAGGGGGGTGTCTGTGTCCATATATGTGTTTCACATTATTATGGGTCCCACACCCATGTCCAGATCTACTGTGCTAAAAGATGATTTGGTTAGTTACCCCGGTGAAGTTAGTTTTAGGTTGGATATTCGTTGGATATTCGACAAACATTCACTGCCGACCAAACTGTGCCTTCCCACTTTTTATATCCAGGAATAGCAGCAGAAATGCGGTTCAGTTTACTCAGCACCTCGCTGTTATCATCCGGCTTTGAAATTAAGGGGCCGTCAATAAATTACCAATTAGAATCCACAATAAGGCAGATTTGCTTCAATAGCTTCCATGTCAAGTGACATATCATCCTGAAATCAGTCTTGAAAAATTGGAGCAACCAGACACACCCCTTTTTATTTGTAATTGGTCCTGCATTAAATTTCTGTTGAATTTTTTAGCAAAAATTGGATTCTTTTCTTCAATAGCTTCCATGTCAAGTGACAAATTATCCTGAAACCAATCTCGAAGAATTAAGATATATTGTAGCAACAAGACACACCCCTTTTCATTTATAATTTGGCCCTGTAAAAAATTTCTGTTGAATTTTTTAGCTAGAATTGGACTCTTTTATTCATTTCCATGTCAAGTGACCAATTATCCTGAAATCAATCTTGAAAGATTGAGGTGTAATGCAGCAACAAGACACACCCCTTTTTATTTGTATTTTGGTTCTGCACAACATTTCTGGGGAATTTTTTAGCAAAAAAATGGACTCTTTTCTTTAAAAGCTTCCATGTCAAGTGACCAATTATCCTGAAATCAGTCTTGAAGAATTGAGGTGTATTAAAGCAACAAGACACACCCCTTTTAATTTCTAATTTGGTCCTGTAACAAAAATTCTGTTGAATTTTTTAGCTAAAATTGGACTCTTTTCTTCAAAAGCCTCCATGTCGAAGGGACAAATTATCCTGTAATCAGTCTTGAAAAATCAGAGGAATTGAAGCAACAAGACACACCCCTTTTAATTTGTTATTGGTCCTGTAAAAAATTTCTGTAGAATGTTTAAGCCTTAATTGGACTCTTTTCTTCAAAAGCTTTTATGTCAAGTGACCAATTTTCCTAAAATCAGTCTTGAAATTTAGGTGTAATGAATTAACAAGACACAGCCCTTTTTATTTGTATTTTGGTTCTGCACAACATTTCTTTTGAATTTTTTAAGCAAAAATTCGACTCTTTTCTTCAATAGCTTCCATGTCAAGTGACCAACTATCCTGAATCTCGAAAAATTGAGATGTATCAAAGCAACAAGACACACCCCTTTTTATTGCTAATAAGTCCTGTAAAAATTATCTGTTTAATTATTTTGCAGAAAATTGGACTCCTATCTTCAATAGCTTTCATGTCTAGTGACCAATTATCCATGAAACTAATCTTGAAAAATTAAAGGAAATTAAAGCAACAAGACACACCCCTTTTATGTATAATTTGGTCCTGTAAAAATATTATGTTGAATTTTTAGCAAAAATTGGACTCTTTTATTCAATAGCTTCAATGTCAAGTGCCCAATTATCCTGAAATCAGTCTTAAAAACTTGAGGTGTAATGAATTAACAAGACGCACCCCTTTTTTTTGTATTTTGGTTCTTTCAAAAAATTTCTGTTGAATTTTTGAGCAAAAATTGTACTCTTTTCTTCAATAGCTTCCATCTCAAGTGCCTAATTATCCTGAAACCAATCTTGAAAAATTTACGGATATTAAAGCAACAGACACACCCGTTTTTATTTATATTTTGATCCTGTAAAAAAAATTTCTGTTGAATTTTTAAGCTAATATTGGACTCTTTTCTTCAATAGCTTCCATCTCAAGTGCCCAATTATCCTGGAACCAATCTTGAAAAATTAAAGGATATTAAAGCGTCAAGACAAACCCCTTTTTTATATCTAATAAGTCCTGTAAAAATTTTCTGTTGAATTGTTTTGCAAAAACTGGACTCTTTTCTTCAATAGCTTCCATGTCAAGTGCCCAATTTTCCTGAAATCAGTCTAAATAAATTGATGTGTAATGAAGCAACAAGACACAACCCTATTTGTCTGTGTTTTGGTCCTGCAAATCATTCTGTTGAATTTTTTTGCTAAAATTGGACTCTTTTCTTCAATAGCTTCCATGTCGAAGGGACCAATTATCCTGAAACCAATCTCGAAGATTGAGATGTATTGAAGCAACAAGACACACCCGTTTTTAATTAAATTTATTTTTATTTTAATTTAAGGCCACAATTGGACTCTTTTCTTCAATAGCTTAGTTTGATAGTTGCTTTAATACATCTCATTTTTCGAGATTGGTTTCAGGATAATTGGTCACTTCACATAAAAAGCTATTGAAAAAAAAGTGTCCAATTTTAGCTAAAAATTTCAACAGAAAAATTTTACAGGACTAAATTATAAATAATTTTACAGGACCAAATTATAAATAAAAAGGGGTGTGTCTTGATGCTTTAATTCCCCTTAATATTTAAGGATTGGTTTCAGGATAATTGGTCACTCAACATGGAAGCTATAGAAGATAAGAGTCCAATTTTTGCTAAAAAAATTCACCAGAAATGTTGTGCAGAACCAAAATACAAATAAAAAGGGGTTTGTCTTGTTGCTCCATTACACCTCAATTTTTAGAGACTGATTTCAGGATAATTGGTCACTTGACATGGAAGCTATTGAAGAAAAGAGTCCAATTTTTGCTAAAAAAGACAACAGAATTTTTTTACAAGACCAAATTTTAAATAAAAAGGGGTGTGTCTTGATGCTGTTGTTCCCCTCAATATTTCAAGATTGGTTTCAAACAATTGGTCCCTTAACATGGAAGCTATTGAAGAAGAGAGGCAAATTTTTGCTTAAAAAATTCACCAGAAATGTTGTGCAAAACAAAAATACAAATGAAAAGGGGTTTGTCTTGATGCTTCAATACACCTCAATTTTTAGAGACTGATTTCAGGATAATTGGTCACTTGACATAAAAGCTATTGAAGAAAAGAGTTGATTTAGCTAAAAAATTCAACATAATTTTTTTACAGGACCAAATTTTAAATAAAAAGGGGTGTGTCTTGATGCTGTTGTTCCCCTCAATATTTCAAGATTGGTTTCAAGATAATTGGTCCCTTGACATGGAAGCTATTGAAGATACGAGTCCAATAGTGCTAAAAAATTCAACAGAAATGTTGTGCAGAACAAAAATACAAATAAAAAGGATGTGTCTTGTTGCTTCAATACACCTCAATTTTTAGAGACTGATTTCAGGATAATTGGTCACTTGACATGGAAGCTATTTAAGAAAAAAGTCCAATTGTTGCATAATATTCAAAATTATTTGTTATTTTATTTTTGCAGGACCTATTACAAATAAAAAGGGATGTGTCTTGTTGCTTTAATACATCTCAATTTTTCGAGAAGCTTTCAGGATAATTGGTCCCTTGACATGGAAGCTATTGAAGAAAAGAGTCCAATAGTGCTAAAAAAATTCAACAGAAATGTTGTGCAGAACCAAAATATAAATAAATAGGGATGTGTCTTGTTGCTGCATTACACCTCAATTTTTCAAGACTGATTTCAGGATAATTGGTCACTTGACATGGAAGCTAATGAAGAAAAATGTCCAATTTTTGCTAAAAAATTCCACAGAATTTTTTTCACAGGACCAAATAAGAAAAAAAAAGGGATGTGTCATGTTCCTGCAATACATCTCAATTTTTCAACACTGAAATCAGGATAATTGGTCACTTGACATGGAAGCTATTGAAGAAAAGAGTCCAATTTAGGCTTAAAAATTCTACAGAACTTTTTTGCAGGACCAATTACAAATTAAAAGGGATGTGTCTTGTTGCTTTATTTTTCTCAGATTGTTCAAGACTGATTTCAGGGAAATTGGTCCCTTGACATGGAGGCTAATGAAGAAAAATGTCCAATTTTTGCTAAATAATTCAACCATTTTTTTTTCACAGGACCAAATTAGAAAAAAAAAAGGATGTGTCTTGTTGCTGCAATACAACTCAATTTTTCAAGACTGATTTCAGGACAATTGGTCCCTTGACATGGAAGCTATTGAAGAAAAGAGTCTATTTTTTGCTTAAAAAAAAATTCAACAGAAATTTTTTGCAGGACCAAAATACAAAAAAAAGGGGTGTGTCATGTTGCTGCATTACACCTCAATTTTTAAGACTGATTTCAGGGAAATTGGTCACTTGACATGGAGGCTATTGAAGAAAATCTGCCTTATTGTGGATTTTAATTGGTAATTTATTGACGGCCCCTTAATTTCAAAGCCGTATGATAACAGCGAGGTGCTGAGTAAACTTAACCGCATTTCTGCTGCTATTCCTGGATATTAAGAGTAGGACGGCACCCTTTGGTCGGGAGTGAATGTCTGTTGAATATCCAACCTAAAACTAACTTCACCGCGGTTAAAATTGGACACTTTTTTTCAATAGCTTTTTATGTGAAGTGACCAATTATCCTGAAACCAATCTCAAAAAATGAGATGTATTAAAGCAACTATCAAACTAAGCTATTGAAGAAAAGAGTCCAATTGTGGCCTTAAATTAAAATAAAAATAAATTTAAATAAAAACGGGTGTGTCTTGTTGCTTCAATACATCTCAATCTTCGAGATTGGTTTCAGGATAATTGGTCCCTTCGACATGGAAGCTATTGAAGAAAAGAGTCCAATTTTAGCAAAAAAATTCAACAGAATGTTTTGCAGGACCAAAACACAGACAAATAGGGGTGTGTCTTGTTGCTTCATTACACATCAATTTATTTAGACTGATTTCAGGAAAATTGGGCACTTGACATGGAAGCTATTGAAGAAAAGAGTCCAGTTTTTGCAAAACAATTCAACAGAAAATTTTTACAGGACTAATCAGAGATAAAAAGGGGTTTGTCTTGACGCTTTAATTTTTCAAGATTGGTTCCAGGATAATTGGGCACTTGAGATGGAAGCTATTGAAGAAAAGAGTCCAATTTAAGCTTAAAAATTCAACAGAATTTTTTTTTACAGGATCAAAATATAAATAAAAACTGGTGTGTCTGTTGTTTTAATATCCGTAAATTTTTCAAGATTGGTTTCAGGATAATTAGGCACTTGAGATGGAAGCTATTGAAGAAAAGAGTACAATTTTTGCTCAAAAATTCAACAGAAATTTTTTGGAAGAACCAAAATACAAAATAAAGGGGTGCGTCTTGTTAATTCATTACACCTCAAGTTTTTAAGACTGATTTCAGGATAATTGGGCACTTGACATGGAAGCTATTGAAGAAAAGAGTCCAATTTTTGCTAAAAAAAAGTCAACAGAATTTTTTTACAAGACCAAATTTTAAATAAAAAGGGGTGTGTCTTGATGCTGTTGTTCCCCTCAATATTTCAAGATTGGTTTCAAACAATTGGTCCCTTAACATGGAAGCTATTGAAGAAGAGAGGCCAATTTTTGCTTAAAAAATTCACCAGAAATGTTGTGCAGAACAAAAATACAAATAAAAAGGGGTTTGTCTTGTTGCTTCAATAAACCTCAATTTTTAGAGACTGATTTCAGGATAATTGGTCACTTGACATGGAAGCTATTTAAGAAAAAAGTCCAATTGTTGCATAATATTCAAAATTATTCATTTTTTTATTATTGCAGGACCTATTACAAATAAAAAGGGATGTGTCTTGTTGCTTTAATACATCTCAATTTTTCAAGAAGCTTTCAGGATAATTGGTCACTTGACATGGAAGCTATTGAAGAAAAGAGTCCAATTTTTGCTAAAAAATTCAACAGAAATTTTTTGCAGGACCAATTACAAATAAAAATGGGTGTGTCTTGTTGCTGATATTTCCCTCAATATTTCAATATTGGCCTAGGATAATTGGTCCCTTGACATGGAAGCTATTGAAGAAAAGAGTCTATTTTTTGCTAAAAAAAAAATTCAACAGAAATTTTTTGCAGGACCAAAATACAAAAAAATGGGGTGTGTCATGTTGCTGCATTACACCTCAATTTTTTGAAGACTGATTTCAGGAAAACTGGTCACTTGACATGGAAGCTAATGAAGAAAAGAGTCCAATTGTTGCAAAATAATTCAACAGAATTTTTTTCACAGGACCAAATTAGAAATTAAAAGGGATGTGTCTTGTTGCTTAAATACATCTCAATTTTTCGAGATTGGTTTCAGGATAATTGGTCACTTGACATGGAAGCTATTCAAGAAGAGAGTCCATTTTTTTCAAAATAATCAAACTGAAATTTTTACAGGACTTATTAGAAGTAAAAAGGGTGGTGTCCTGTTGCTTTAATACATCTCATTTTTTAGAGATGCTTTCAGGACAATTGGTCAATTGACATGGAAGCTATTGAAAAAAAGAGTCCAATTTTGGCTTAAAATTCAACTTTTTTTTTTTTGCAGGAGCAATTTCAAATAACAAGAGGTGTGTCTTGTTGCTTAAATACATCTCAATTTTTCAAGATTGGTTTCAGGATAATTGGTCACTTGACATGGAAGCTATTCAAGAAGAGAGTCCATTTTTTTCAAAATAATCAAACTGAAAATTTTCACAGGACTTATAAGAAATAAAAGGGTGGTGTCCTGTTGCTTTAATACATCTCATTTTTTAGAGATGCTTTCAGGACAATTGGTCAATTGACATGGAAGCTATTGAAAAAAAAGTGTCCAATTTTGGCTTAAAATTCAACTTTTTTTTTTTTTTGCAGGAGCAATTTCAAATAACAAGAGGTGTGTCTTGTTGCTTCAATATATCTTAATTATTCAAGATTGGTTTCAGGATAATTTGTCACTTGGCATGGAAGCTATTGAAGAAAAGAGTCCAATTAGCTTAAAAATTCAACAGAAAAATTTTACAGGACCAAATTACAAATAAAAAAGGATGTGTCTTGTTGCTTCAATACACCTCAATTTTCAAGACTGATTTTAGGAAGATAAGTTACTTGACATGGAGGCTATTGAACAAAAGAGTCCAATTTTTGGTTTCAAATTTAACAGAAAATAATTTTACAGGAATTATTAGAAAGAAAAAGGGGTGTGTCTTGTTGCTTTGATACATCTCAATTTTTCGAGATTCAGGATAGTTGGTCACTTGACATGGAAGCTATTGAAGAAAAGAGTCGAATTTTTGCTAAAAAAATTCAAAAGAAATGTTGTGCAGAACCAAAATACAAATAAAAAGGGCTGTGTCTTGTTAATTCATTCGTCTAAATTTCAAGACTGATTTTAGAAAAATTGGTCACTTGACATAAAAGCTTTTGAAGAAAAGGGTCCAATTAAGGCTTAAAAATTCTACAGAAATTTTTTACAGGACCAATTACAAATTAAAAGGGGTGTGGCTTGTTGCTTCAATTCCTCTGATTTTTCAAGACTGATTTCAGGATAATTGGTCCCTTCAACATGGAGGCTTTTGAAGAAAAGAGTCCAATTTTAGCTAAAAAATTCAACTGAATTTTTTTTACAGGACCAAATTAGAAATTAAAAGGGATGTGTCTTGTTGCTTTAATACACCTCAATTCTTCAAGACTGATTTCAGGACAATTGGTCACTTGACATGGAAGCTTTTAAAGAAAAGAGTCCATTTTTTTGCTAAAAAATTCACCAGAAATGTTGTGCAGAACCGAAATACAAATAAAAAGGGGTGTGTCTTGTTGCTGCATTACACCTCAATCTTTCAAGATTGATTTCAGGATAATTGGTCACTTGACATGGAAATGAATAAAAGAGTCCAATTTTAGCTAAAAAATTCAACAGAATTTTTTTACAGGGCCAAATTATAAATGAAAAGGGGTGTGTCTTGTTGCTACAATATATCTGAATTCTTCGAGATTGGTTTCAGGATAATTTGTCACTTGACATGGAAGCTATTGAAGAAAAGAATCCAATTTTTGCTAAAAAATTCAACAGAAATTTAATGCAGGACCAATTACAAATAAAAAGGGGTGTGTCTGGTTGCTCCAATTTTTCAAGACTGATTTCAGGATAATATGTCACTTGACATGGAAGCTATTGAAGCAAATCTGCCTTATTGTGGATTCTAATTAGTAATTTATTGAAGGCCCCTTAATTTCAAAGCCGGATGATAACAGCGAGGTGCTGAGTAAACTTAACCGCATTTCTGCTGCTATTCCTGGATATAAAAAGTGGGAAGGCACAGTTTGGTCGGCAGTGAATGTTTGTCGAATATCCAATGAATATCCAACCTAAAACTAACTTCACCGCGGTACTGATTTCAGGATAATTGGTCACTTGACATGGAAGCTATTGAAGAAAAGAGTTGATTTTAGCTAAAAAATTCAACAGAATTTTTTTTACAGGACCAAATTTTAAATAAAAAGGGGTGTGTCTTGATGCTGTTGTTCCCCTCAATATTTCAAGATTGGTTTCAAGATAATTGGTCCCTTAACATGGAAGCTATTGAAGAAGAGAGGCCAATTTTTGCTAAAAAATTCACCAGTAATGTTGTGCAGAACAAAAATACAAATAAAAAGGGGTTTGTCTTGTTGCTTCAATACACCTCAATTTTTAGAGACTGATTCCGGGATAATTGGTCACTTGACATGGAAGCTATTTAGGAAAAAAGTCCAATCGTTGCATAATATTCAAAATTATTTATTATTTTATTTTTGCAGGACCTATTACAAATAAAAAGGCATGTGTCTTGTTGCTTTAATACATCTCAATTTTTCGAGAAGCTTTCAGGATAATTGGTCCCTTGACATGGAAGCTATTGAAGATACGAGTCCAATAGTGCTAAAAAATTCACCAGAAATGTTGTGCAGAACCAAAATATAAATAAATAGGGATGTGTCTTGTTGCTGCATTACACCTCATTTTTTCAAGACTGATTTCAGGATAATTGGTCACTTGACATGGAAGCTAATGAAGAAAAATGTCCAATTTTTGCTAAAAAATTCCACAGAATTTTTTTCACAGGACCAAATTAGAAAAAAAAAGGGATGTGTCATGTTCCTGCAATACATCTCAATTTTTCAAGACTGATATCAGGATAATTGGTCACTTTACATGGAAGCTATTGATGAAAAGAGTCCAATTTAGGCTTAAAAATTCTACAGAACTTTTTTGCAGGACCAATTACATATTAAAAGGGGTCTGTCTTGTTGCTTTATTTTTCTCAGATTGTTCAAGACTGATTTCAGGGAAATTGGTCCCTTGACATGGAGGCTAATGAAGAAAAATGTCCAATTTTTGCTAAATAATTCAACAATTTTTTTTTCACAGGACCAAATTAGAAAAAAAAAGGGATGTGTCTTGTTGCTGCAATACAACTCAATTTTTCAAGACTGATTTCAGGACAATTGGTCCCTTGACATGGAAGCTATTGAAGAAAAGAGTCTATTTTTTGCTTAAAAAAAAATTCAACAGAATTTTTTTGCAGGACCAAAATTACAAAAAAAAAAGGGGTGTGTCATGTTGCTGCATTACACCTCAATTTTTTGAAGACTGATTTCAGGAAAACTGGTCACTTGACATGGAAGCTAATGAAGAAAAGTGTCCAATTGTTGCAAAATAATTCAACAGAATTTTTTTCACAGGACCAAATTAGAAATAAAAAGGGATGTGTCTTGTTGCTTAAATACATCTCAATTTTTCGAGATTGGTTTCAGGATAATTGGTCACTTGGCATGGAAGCTATTCAAGAAGAGAGTCCATTTTTTTCAAAATAATCAAACCGAAATTTTTTACAGGACTTATTAGAAATAAAAAGGGTGGTGTCCTGTTGCTTTAATACATCTCATTTTTTAGAGTTGCTCTCAGGACAATTGGTCACTTGACATGGAAGCTATTGAAAAAAAGAGTCCAATTTTGGCTTAAAATTCAACTTTTTTTTTTTTGCAGGAGCAATTTCAAATAACAAGGGGTGTGTCTTGTTTCTTCAATATATCTTAATTATTTAAGATTGGTTTCAGGATAATTTGTCACTTGACATGGAAGCTAATGAAGAAAAGAGTCCAATTTGTGCCAAAAATTTCAACAGAAAAATTTTACAGGACCAAATTACAAATAAAAAAGGATGTGTCTTGTTGCTTCAATACACCTCAATTTTCAAGACTGATTTTAGGAAGATAAGTTACTTGACATGGAGGCTATTGAACAAAAGAGTCCAATTTTTGGTTTCAAATTTAACAGAAAATTTTTGCAGGAATTATTAGAAAGAAAAAGGGGTGTGTCTTGTTTCTTTAATACATCTCAATTTTATTGAGATTGGTATCAGGATAATTGGTCACATGACATGGAAGCTATGGAAGAAAAGAGTCTAATTTTTGCTAAAAATTCAACAGAAAGTTTTTGCAGGACCAATTACAAATAAAAAGGGATGTGTCTTGTTGCTTCAATACACCTCAATTTTCAAGACTGATTTCAGGGAAATTGGTCACTTGACATGGAGGCTATTGAAGAAAATCTGCCTTATTGTGGATTTTAATTGGTAATTTATTGACGGCCCCTTAATTTCAAAGCCGGATGATAACAGCGAGGTGCTGAGTAAACTGAACCGCATTTCTGCTGCTATTCCTGGATATTAAGAGTAGGAAGGCACAGTTTGGTCGGCAGTGAATGTCTGTTGAATATCCAACCTAAAACTAACTTCACCGCGGTTGGTTAGTTTGAGTTGACTGGGTGTAATTTGTTCTGTAAATGTAAACAGCCCTGCTAATATTAACGCATTTAATACTTACTGGAGGAATGTGTTAACTTTAATGCAGAGTTCTTAGGTTCTGGTCCTGGAGAGCCACCTTCTTTAGCTGTTATTAGGCATCTTGTATTCCAACACCTGATTTGAGTGACCTGCTTGTTATAGACCTACTGTCGTGTCTCAGCTGATTGATAACGAGAACTGAAAACGGATATCATGTTTGAAATCCGCAGAGAGGCTTCTTCGGAACCAGAACTTTAGAAGCCCGTTTAATGTTTAAGCAAAATATATTATTTGTTGATGAGTCGAATTGCCTGCAAATTATTATTGTTCTCTTTATTATGTGCGGTATACCGCGTAACCACAGCAACCACTCCTGGCAGAGATAGAAGACACAAGGTTCGCCATAACATGCATAAAATTGACAGCAGCTAGATATTAGTTGATCAACATTCCAAACTCTGAGATGCCGAGTGAACGCAAAACATTTGAACTCATTTTCTGCTCACCTTGTCTCTTTCCATGCGCATGATGTCCTCGTTTGGGACGCCCCTCGATCGCAAATATTGCTTCAAATCCTCCTCCATGACTTTCTTTCAAAAAAAGTGCCTAAATGAACCACCCATTCCACTCCTGTTCCAGCTTAAGTGAATTGACCCGAAAGTAGATAAACTGACCAATCACAATTGAGATAGCGTTTGCGAGTTCTCGCAATTGCGGGATCTCGCAAAAGTATTGCGGGATCTCGAAAAGAAAGCCCCCCCCCCTCCATGTCCCCTTAGGGGCTCCGTATTAAAGAACGCGTCCTGGCTAGACATATATATATATATATATATATATATATATATATATATATATATATATATATATATATATATATATATATATATATATATATATATATATTTATATATATATATATATATATATTTATATATATATATATATATATATATATATATATATATATATATATATATATATATATATATAATTATTTATGGTTGTGGTATTTAGTTATTTAAAAAACCGGGAGAGGTTTCTCGGTTACTCTCAAAGTTTGACAAAACAAATCTGAGAGTATATAAATACTATCATGCCCCAATAACGAGTCCCCTTTTTTTGATGTAATGCGGTGGCCTGAGGCTGAGCGTTACAACTGTACACACAAACCTGAAAACCTCACACACAAAATGCTGAACCTGACACTCCCTTGTCAAGATGACTCTTTGCCAATGAAATCTCTTAACTGTTCACAAAATGGAACTCATGTTCTCATTTGGTACACACAGCCAAACCATGCCAAACCGTGCTGGACTGAACCGAAATGCTTGGTGGGAACACAGCTTAAGGCAAACAGGAAAACAGACAATAAAAATGTTACTTAAGCCAAAACTGATGAACATAAACAAATAGAAATCAATGAGAAGACAATCATATTGGGCTGTTTTTTGTTTTTGTTTTTATTACAAATCCAGGTCTTTAATCCCGTTTTCCATTTAATTTAATCCAAAAAAAAAAAAAAAAAAAAAAAAAAAAAACACCTTAACATCAGGGCTCAGCTTATTGTTATTATGGCCAAAACCAGCTCCTCTATCAATAACTGAACAGAAAAAAGCAGAAGATAAAAAGTCATTGAAAAAGATAAAATGCCTGTACAATCCACTTATTCAGACTTTAGGTGTTCCTGAATGTATAACTAGTGATAAGAAATTCAAAGGCACACGTCTTTAGATATGACTTTAAAACCATCAAGTGGTTCCACTTACACCTGCTTTAGATTCCTTTTTTAAGACTTTATATTATTCACATATTGCAGCTTCTATTCTACACAGGAACATTACATGTCAGGGAAATTAAATCAGCAGGTGACCTTTACACCTTGTGCACCATGCCTCTGTGAGCAGCAGGGGGCAGTGTATAATCACGGCAGCATGCCTTGGAAAAGGAACTGCATGATGTCATGCTTTCAGAGCAGCACCTTCGGGTGTGAGATGTCGCTGTGCACCGCAATTAATGAACCCGTTAAAGGTGAGTCTTTTGGGGAGGGGGTTGTATCTCACATATTCTGTAAAATCTGTATGGACAGTAATATTTCTTCTTTAGTAAACTACATCAGTTTAAACTGATCAATGATCCTTTGCTGTAAATTCAGTGCTGAATTAATTTACTGTCACTGGTCAGAATGTGATAGAACAGGTTGAACACTTTTAAAGATCAGTGGTGTCATATCTAATGTGTCATCACTGAGCTGTCTGCGTCTATAAATGTGCTCCTGCTCCATATTTCCCTGATATAACAAAGACTGAACAAAAAGCCATCAACATCAAGTCCACTCCAAAACTTGAAGAGGTTTGGATTTGTCTGGTTCTTCCTGATGGAGTCAATGAATGGGGGAGGAGAGGGGGAGAGGAACAGAGGTTGTCTGTGTCCTGTAGCTCCAACTTGTCTCTAAAGAGAGGAACATTTGGTGAACAGACACTTTGATTCTTTGCTTTTATTACAAGAAACAGAATTTGAACATGGACTTGTCTCTTCACATTGTTCAGTTTATTGTCTCATGCTTCAGCTTTCAGGAGAGGAGCTGATGATCACTGGCGCCCTCTGGTGACAGAAAGTCCTCACTGCAGCTTCACTCTGTTCCAGCATCAACGTGCATCAACGTGCAGCTCAGCTGTGTCAAAAGCAGGAATCTTCATCACTGAGTGTTTTCATGAGTCCACACAGACTGTGGGCCTGACCTTTGACCTCGTGTGTAAGTTTTCAGAGAGAAGATGGTCTCCTCCAATCCATGTCCAGAGTCCAGAGGTGGTCTGAAGACTGTGACAGCTCAGCAGGTTCTCAGAGCCCACCTTGGGTCCAGGTGTGTTAGTGGACCTGTGTGTATCCAGTGGGTGTAAATCTGGTTTCTTCTCAGGGAGCACTAATCAGGCTTTAAAGGTGATACCAGCTTAAAAACAGACTCAGATCACTTCTGAAGGTCTGAGAGCTCTTTGAACCAGTTTGGACTGAAGTCAGGGATCAGGTCCTGACTCTAAACCTGGTCTAGGGTGGACTGTGAGTCTGTGAAGTCCTGGTGCATCATTTGAATGTGTCTCTTCTCCTCTCTGTCTCTGCCTCACCCTGAGGCCTGCTGTCTCTGGATTTGTTTGGATCCGTTTGTTTGAATTCAAGTCCTAAAGCTCTAAACTCAGCTGGACTTGGTTCTGACTGATCCTGGTCTGAGGGACACGCTTCCACCCTGGGCAGCTCCAGCTCTGTTTGACAGAAGAACAAAGCTTGAAGATTCCCATCATCCATGTCTTGTAAAGAAGGGGAGTCAGTTTGAGGAGGAGGAGGAGGAGGAGGAGGAGGAGAAGCTGAGGTGTGTGGCAGGAGCTCCTTAAAGTGTGACCTCTGTGCTGAGCACAAACAGCTCTTTACCAAGATCAAGTCTTTTCTTGATTTCATGTTTCATTTCTACTGGAGGCTGAAATCAACTCCAACATTCAAACACTAACTCTGTTTTTCTCTCCCACGCTCTGCTTCAAGCTGACACAAGTTAACAGATGAAGAACCAACAGATTACAGTCAGTATGAGCACTTTTCAACCTCTGACCTCAAACAGCTGATCAGCTGCTCCTCTGCTCCAAGTCCACACAGGTGTGTGAGCAGGTAAGCAGAGAGCAGCTGTTCTCTGAGGCCCCGTCTACACGACAACGTCTTATCTAAAAACACTAAAACGCAGTGATTTTGTACAAAGACAGTCAGCAGATTCAGCAGTACATGCACAGAACAGTAGTCCCCAACGATTGTAACAACAGTGCTGTTGGACTGTTTTATGCGCGCAACGGTGTCGTCAGTGTTTCAGAAAAATCCCTCCCTGGAGGCCGTTTTCAAAAGTTTGCGTTTTAGGTCGGCCGTTACCGTGTAGACGCGAGGCCAAAACGCAACAGAACTTTTGCGTTTCACCCTAAAATTGTTGTTGTGACAACGGCCTCTGAGCTCTTCACACTCAGACCGTCCCTTCATCAGCAGCTGAAATCCTCCATCAGAAGAGAACGGGATGACCTTTGACCTTCAGACTCCACAAAGTTTTCTCCAATCCAGAACAGCTCCATCAGAGATCAGGAATGAAAAGAGAAAGAGTTCAAAGAGTTGAAGAAAAATCCTCCAGAAATGAGTCTGAGAGTTTACACTTCAACATCAACATTTATTGTTTGACAGAGCAGAGAACAAAGATCTTCATCCCTCCTCTCCTCTGTCAGCTCATGTGACTCTCAGCTGGAGTGTCTCCATTCAAACACTCTTCTTCCTCACATTCAAACATTTACAGTCAAGTTTACATCTCTCTCATGACAACATCAATAAAACCAATAAATACAGAACAGTCAGAGCTGAGCTGAAGCCTTCATCACAATAATCCTTAGATAACACAAATACAAACAAGACTTCCTATCAATGATGAGCATCTAAACAGAGCAAACAGAGTTGAAGCACAGAGCAGAGGAATCTTCATATGAACAGCTGTGTTTCTCTCAGAGCCAGCTTCAGCTCTGATTGTTGTTATCCAGCAGCAGTGTTTTTCTTTGTTCTTTTCTGAGCAATAAGAGAAATGAAAATCACTTTGACACAGAGCTTCTTAGACTGACTTAGAAACTCACTGTGGACACAAAGCTGGAGTCTCCAGGCTCTGTGCTGAGCTTTAGACATCTCAGGGTCTCTGTCTCCATCATTAATGCAAAGTACTTTAAGGTCAGGACGAGGATCACTAAAAGTTAAGAACAAACAACAACATCACAGCTATTATCAGTTTTTGTTGCCAGGAGAGAGACATCCTTCCTGGACCCCCTGAGTCTGGTTTCTCAGCTTCAGTGCTACAGGGGATCTGGTTCTTGGCTGGTCCAGTAGTAGAGGGGATCTGGTTCCTGGCTGGTCCAGTAGTAGAGGGGGTCTGGTTCCTGGCTGGTCCAGTAGTAGAGGGGGTCTGGTTCCTGGCTGCTGTAGAGAGACCAACAGATCAGAGTCAGAAAGAAAAAGTCAGTGACTGGAGATAAACTCTAAAATGTCCTCAACAGGAAATCAGAGCAGCCCTTTTCTCTCAGGTTCTTCTTCTTCCTCTCTGACGACGTCTTTGTCTCTCTGGATTCATCCTCTCAAATGTTAGCCGCTGATCTCTGAACCTGAGCTGATTTGATTTTTCTTTGTCTCCACAAACGTCTGTGTGGAATCATGAAAACACTCAGGGATGGAGAATCCTGCTTTGACACACAGCTGAGCTGCACATTG
This sequence comes from Halichoeres trimaculatus, assembly GCF_033239565.1. Classification (NCBI taxonomy): domain Eukaryota; kingdom Metazoa; phylum Chordata; class Actinopteri; order Labriformes; family Labridae; genus Halichoeres; species Halichoeres trimaculatus. Next base: position 35,677,435 of record NW_027437183.1, read on the forward strand.
ATGCTGAAACAGTGTGAGCTCCAGGCTGAACACAACCAACACACTTGAAGAGCTGTGTGAAGCTGCAGTGAGGACTTTCTGTCTCTAGAGGGCGCCCTTCATCCTCATTTCAAAATGATGTTCAGCAGAGTCTTATATCCTCTGTGTGCTCTCCTCATTCACGGTTACAAAACACCATCACAACAAAAAGTATTTTCCTGTAAAATAACGGTATTTTTTGCAGAACTCTTTGCATTGTCACTATATTGAAGGTGTCTGACCGTAATAATTTAGGAAAAATCTGTCAAAATGCTATTTTTATCAAAAATTACATATTAATACTGTAAATCTGCAGACATTTATCTTTAGTTTTATGCACAGTTTGTTTTTATACATTACAAATTTGCTGTTGTACATGGAAAAAATAGTATTTTCATATGAAGTTACTGTAGATTGATTTGACTGTAATTTTACAGTATCTGTCTGAAAACTTTGCTGCCAGTCCCTTTACTGTTTTTTAGTTATTTTACAGTGTACTTGAAAAGTACAAATGCTGCCATGTTGAGTCTACAAGGAATAAAATGATCCTCTATTTCAAAGTTTACAAGTGGTACTGACATGATTCAAATCTAAGTGTTTTTTTAATCACTATGAAACAGGTCTGATGTATTTAGATTGATATTTTCACCAATACAAATAGCTCCAAGGGTATCTAGGAGTGCAAATTGTAAGCATGTGCTTTATCTATGTTACAATTGTGAGGGGGTCCTTGAAATGTTTCTCACCTGTGAGGGGTCCCTGGCCCAAAAAAGTTGGAGAACCCCTGCTCTGGCTCTCTGTTGCTTGTGCTTCTCTGTCTGTGTGGCCCTCATGGTTGGGATTGGTCAGCTGCCGCCTTCGCAGCTCTTGATGAGAAAAACCTGGGTTGAGTTACTGTGTTACAGGTTTTCACAGTTCTTCACACACAACAATGGATAATTTGGCACAGTTTGAAAAACCCTCACGTCATGTACCAATCGCTCGGCCCATTTTGACACATCTAAACACTCCCTTATCTGCATCAGACTCTGACTTTCCTTCTTTACACTCTGATGTCAATTACACATCACCTTGTTGTCAAAGCTGTACATGCAATGGTCAGTTCTTGCACACTCACACACACGTGTGATCACTCTTATCACACACACGTGTGATAAGAGTGAGAGGAGGAAGAGGAAGAAAAAGAGGAGGAGATGGAGGAGGAGGAGGGCAATAATTTGGAATCAGATCCTAACCACGATTGTTGACCATGTTCTGAATCATGGTCTGAGCATTAGAGAGACGGGCCTGAGAGTCCAGCCAAACCTCAGCCGTTTCATCGTGGCTGGACTCATCAGGACCTTCAGAGTAGAGAACAGGTACCACAGGAAATCTATTTGCCTTGTGTCCTCTGTGTGTGATGTTTAATGTTTGAAGATGTGGGCCTACAGTTCGTAAATACATCAAAGATGCAATAATAATCCATTTTAATGGATGAAGCCTTGGCCTGGATGAGAGGTCGTCAGGTGGTGCCCAACCTTCTTTGAGTGTTTCGACCCTTAACCACAACACTCTCCAGTCGGTGGGTCAGCAGTGATTGGCCAAATCACTGCCCCTCTCATCCAGGGTTCCAGCTATTGTCCTCTCTTTTATGCCAGAGCCAGCAGGAGGCTCTATCTGCCGCTTCTCCTAGCCTTCGAACGGTTGTTTTCCTCAAGGGGCCTCTCAATCCGACCTTCGACAGCAGATTCCACACAGAAAGGGCTGGGAATCCACGACACCCCACTTCCACTGTCATCAGCCATACTGTCCACCCTTTGTCCCGGCAATCCTGGACAAGTTGTTGGTACTTGGTCTTCTTTCTCTCTGCTGCTTCCTCGCAGCCCTCCTCCCATGGGACCGTTAGTTCCACCAAGATGATTTTCCTTTCCCTCTAGAGACCACATAATTATGTCAGGTCTCAGAGTGGTGGTCAGTACCGCCTCTGGGAAGTATAGCTTCCTCCCCAGGTCGACCTCCATCTCCCATCCCATCTGATTTCCTGCAGACTTGTGTGATATTTAATGTTTGAAGAAGTGGGCCTACACAGACATTTTCTATAAAAAACAAAAATAAAAAAAAGGGTTACTTTCATGAGTCATTACCATTTACATTGCGTGTTGCATTTCTATAATTGGGTTTTCAGTTTTGCACTTCAGTGTGCTGTGAATGCTTGGTAATGAGCAGCAAATGCTGAGCTGTGTGTGTCAATTGGGTGGTGTGTGTGTGTCATTGGAGAATGTGGCTGTGTGTAACAAATGAGAACATGAGTCCCATTTTGTGAACAGATGAGAGATTTGTTGGCAAAGAGTCATCTTGATAAGGGAGTGTCAGGTTCACAGTTTGTGTGTGAGGTTTTCAGGTTTGTGTGTACAGTTGTAACGCTCAGCCTCAGGCCACCGCATTACATCAAAAAAAGGGGACTCGTTATTGGGGCATGATAGTTTTTATATAGTCTCAGATTTGTTTTGTCAAACTTTGAAAATAACCATGTAATCTCTCCCGGTTTTTTAAATAACCAAATACCACAACCATGAAGTATATATATATATATATATATATATATATATATATATATATATATATATATATATATATATATATATATATATATATATATTCTCTCTTCCGTTGCTCGGCGCTGCCCAAGTAGCTGCCTGTTGCAGCAGCTCTCTCGTCTTTGTCAGTTTCTTGTAATTTTTTCGTCTCCTTTTCATAATCTTTGTATTTGGAGTGGATCATCACTTTGTATGGTTCATTGTCGGTCACGGACACCAAACTTTTTGTGGCTTCGGCGGTATTTTTTACTACTTTTCTCCTGTGTTTGTCTGGAGATCCTACATATAACCATGGCTGCATTGTTTACATGCGAAATTAGCTGTTAGCAGCCTGTAGCATGTCAATGCTAACTAGTGTAGGGCTTGATGATTTCACTCGAGCTGAGGAGGAGGATGTGAGGACGACGTGCTGGTTCTCGGATGTGAGCTGGGAGGTGACGACTTGGACCTATCCTTCCATCCATTGTTGTTGGGAATGTGGGATCTAGCCCCGGGAGATGGATGAGCTAGCCGTGCTAACCCAGCGGCATCGTGCTGTTCACGGACGTGGCTGACGGAGCTGACATCGGACGCTGGTCCCACATTGGAGGAGTTTCGCCTGCTGTGAGCAGACAGGATCCAGGAGACAGAGACTGAACAGACTGCTGGGGAGCTCAGTCCTGGACCCTGTGGAGGTGGAGACTGGCTGGGCTGGAGAGTTATGGACGAGTGGTGGACGGGATGTCATCATCTAATTTCTTATGAACCTTTTTGCACTTTCTATACTCTTTCTTACTTTTGTTTTCTTAAATGCTGCGGTGACTCCTGAATTTCCCCTCGGGGATAAATAAAGTATTTTCTATTCTATTCTATTCTATTCTATTCTCTCTCTCTCTCTCTCTCTCTCTCTCTCTCTCTCTCTATATATATATATATATATATATATATATATATATATATATATATATATATATATATATATATATAAACTTTCTCGCCAGGCCGCATTCTTCAATGCCTGTGACAGCGGACGTCTCAATAATAAAATAAAAAATATATATATATATATATATATATATATATATATATATATATATATATATATATATATAAATACCGTTCAAGACTTAGATTTCATGAAACTGAAATTATCCCCAAACAACCCTCTAACGAAAACCAAATTTTCCCCGAATACTGTCCAAGTTAAAGAGTCCTTTTTATTTTCTGACCAAAGAGAAGTCCTCCTTCGCCTACCCGCACTTTCTGCCCCGAAGGTTTGGGCTCTCAAAAATCCACAAAATAAAGGAAAAATAGTCCACAAAAAAATGATCGATAAAAATTAAAACACTAGTATACCAGGAAAAAACTTTATGCGGGAACAAAAAAAAACATGATCGATTTCACCCAGGTCCGGGAAAGAATATCCTCAGCCACACGGCTTCTTATACAAAAATATAAATATATATATATATATATATATATATATATATATATATATATAGCCATGCGGCTCCTTTGTCCCCTCCGCCGCGTGCACTCAAAAAAGGAACATTGGTGTTTGTTCAATCAGCATAAATAAAACATGTAGCTTCTACTAGATTATTTCATGATCAGTGGTTAAACATGATTAAAACATGTTGTTTCAGCATGATGTGCAAAATTGTTAAAACAACAAGATCACTTTATGTTAACTCAACCTAATTGGTTTAGGTAGGAATCCCATCTGCAACACCTCTCCAGAGCAGGAGGTGGCAGTAATATGCAGTAGGCCCTATTCATCGGAGAGCAGAGCCAGAGGATAACCTGCACTGGAAAAAGGAAATCTTTGATCAGTTGAAGTGATGTAATTTTTTTTTTAATCAATCCAACTCAATATTTAAGTTAAGGTTTCCAATGTATTTCTGTGGATCACATCAACTTGAAATTATGTATTGCTACAACTAATAAAAAGAAGTAGTTGGACCAACGCAAATTGTTGAACATGATTTTGTTGTGATCTCTCAGGAAATTTGAGTAAAATCGACCATGTGTATTTGAGTTACAACAACGAATGTTATTAATTTGAAATAACTTAAAGATTACATGTACATTAAGATTAAATAAATTATCTAGATCTAGATAAAGATATTGCGTGCAACTGCTAAAATTAATAAAATTGGCAAAATTCAACAAAACATTTTTTTTAGTGAACTAATAAAAAGAAGTAGTTGGACCAACTTAAATTAATAACTTCAATTGGTCACACCTAAATCAATTAAGTTCTTTGAAATGAAATTAACAAGTTCAATTAACACAACTTAATAAGTCAAATAAATTAAATATTTTAATTCTTCTCAAATCAATATTTTTGCATTAATCCAACATATAATTTTAAGATGTTTCAACTCAATAATCTGCAAAACCCAAAAGGAAAAACCATGGGTGAGGAGGGAACACTGTGGATATGAGACTCTGATGCACATTAAGATACCACGTGGGGGCAGTGTGTCTGTGCTCCATGGCATGGACCAGCTGCCTGTCTGTGGTCCACTGCACTGGCTAGCTGTCTGTGCTCCACAGCATTGGCTGCCTGGCTGTGCTCTATGACATAGGCTGCTTGTCCTGGGTGCCTGGCCGTCTGTGCTCCACGACAGTGAGGGCTCCAATTAAAATACTCTCTCAGTAATGGTCATTTGACTATAACTGAAGACAAAACCCAGTTTGTCATTTCTGATCATAATTTCAGCCAATCAACACATCTCATTTATTAACATATAAAATATTAAACGTGCTTCAAGGTACACAGTCCATGCCACAGATAGCAAGTCCATGCCATGTGGAGCACAGAAAACCAGTGCCCTTGGCCGGTTAACATCTTAATGTACAGCTGGGTCTAATATCCACTGCACTCCCTCCTCACTCACAGTTTGAAATGAGTCAATTCGATGATTCAATACAATTTAGTTCGATGAACATGGGTTTAGTTGTGATCTCTTAAGAAATTTGAGTAAAATCTACCATGTGTATTTGAGTTACAACAACGTATGTTATTAATTTGAAATAACTTAAAGATAACATGTACATTGAGATTAAAAAAATGATCTAGATCTAGATAAAGACATTGTGTGCAACTGCTAAAATTAATAAAATTGGGTTAATTCAACAAAACATTTTTTTCAGTGCATGTACTGTCACTTCACATCAAAAACAATCATACACAAGAACAACAATGTTCTTTTACAGCAGGGTAAGCCGATATGTATGATATACATTTAAATTGATGTTATGTCAGAGGTCAATATTGTGTGTTGGCCCATTTCTTGCTAAACTAAATTTGCGTTTGTTCACAGCGCGCCAGGACATATCTCACATATACTGTGGGACTGATCTATACACTTGATTTAATTAAGGCACAACAATCCAGTAAATATATGGATTGTCATAAAATAGTAAATGTTGCTAAACTAAGTATTTCAGCTTCTTGATACCATATTTTTCCAGGAGCTGCCCTGTAACAGATGAGGATTTAGATTTACTGAGGGGGCAGGTAGGAACACCCATCAGCTACCTTGTCAACAGACCTCTTGTTGATATCACTGTGGGAGAAAACAAGTACCCCCTTGGAAGTGGTTTAAGCCATCAGGTGAATGAAATGAACTTACAACTGAGATTAGATAAGGGATTTATTTTCATAAAAAATGTTTGAGTTCCAAACATGAAGTGGTATTTCATACAAGAGTAACAAGAAGAGAAGCAAAAATGTAACTAACTATATACATTAAAATGTACCAAAAGTATCCCCAAGAAAATAGTAACAAGATGTTTAAAGATGTTAGTACAGTGTATACACAATTCTCTACTGAAGCTCAACCAGTAACTGCTGTTTTTTAAGCCACACAAAATGTCGTCAGCTGTAGAGGCCATTCATCATGTACATTGGACTTTTGGGAACAGTCAAGTTTGCAATGAGTAATTTTCTTTTTTTTTTTGTTAATGAATGTTACCTAATGTAACACTCAGTACATAGAAATTAGGCTTGTAGTTCTCGAGACCGGTCTTGGACTCGAGACCGGTCTCGAGACCACTTTTTCGTGGTCTTGGTCTTGTCACGGCCTCGGCAGTCTTTGGTCTCGGTCTTGTCTTGTCTTGGGGTCTCCCGTTCTCTATGGGTCTCGGACTAACATGTCGGTCTTGGAGGGATTAGAAGCGAACAACATGTCCAGGCACACTGCTGGCTTTGTAGAGCACAACTTCTATAATGGCCTTTTTTTTAATTTTTACGCGCCCTTTGAGTATTTTGTGACAAACGTCTGCACTCATCCTGTTTGTGACTGCAGAAAGGCAGACGGGACGCAGATGTGCGATCCACATCAATTTAACTGGATAGAGAGAGAGAGACAGAGACGCGTTGCATGCTTGGGGAGTTGTTTGACTCTTACCTGGGGAAAGTAAAGTCCCATTTTGCGTTGCAACTCCCTCTAATCCACGAGTTGAACCCTCTGTTCAACATAAATCTATCTTTTGATGAGCGAAGCATCATAACGTACCTGCAGAGAGTTGCGCTGACGTGCAGGGGTGTGTCCAGATATTTTGGAATGGGGTGCCAGGGCACTCGCTATGTATGTATTAAAAAACAGGATTGAAAGGATACAGTTTTAACTAATTACATAAATAGATAAATAAATAATAATAATAATAATAATAATAATAATAATAATAATAATTATTATTATTATTATTATTATTATTATTATTATTATTATTATTATTATTATTATTATTATTATAAATAATAATAATAATAATAATAATAATTATTATTATTATTATTATTATTATTATTATTATTATTATTATTATTATTATGATTGTTGTTGTTGTTATTATTATTATTATTATTACTATTATTATTATTATTATTATTATTATTATTATTATTATTATTATTATTATAACTATCATTAAAACAAAAGAAAAAAATTAAAGGGACTGTGAGGACTTTACAAGTAATCTTGAAATAGTTTCTGTTCTATGCCTGATTGTAATACACAACTTAAAATGAAACTATCAGCATCAACATAGCTTATTTTCAAATGCTATTTCTCAGCTTCCCTCTTTGGTCGGGCAGGACCGGATTGATTTACAGAATGTTGAAGTCTTTATGACAACACCATGCCAGCTGACGGAGTTCAGTAGAGAGAAGAGAGGTCTGTGTTTTTCTCTGCTGAAAACAATTTCTGTGATTAATTTTGTAGTGATGGTGGACACAGGAGCCTAACTGTCCAACAGGACAGACATAGAGTGTCGGCTCAAACACTGGCCAAACTTTGTGCTAATGTTTCCTCCAACCCACAGTCAGCAGTTATTCTGCAGTGCTCTGTTCAAACTTGAGAGTCTATCAATAAAATGAAGAGTGAGGTTACGTTAGCTCTGCTTGGTGAGGTTGGAGTTGGTAGATGAGCTCTGGTAGGACAGAACCAGGATTCACCAACGTTACACATTACAGACACGTCTCAGAGCAACGGGCTGTGAGTAGAGAGAAATGTAGACAGCTGCTGAACTACGCAACAAACTGACAAAGTTAGCTTGGTGTCACGTTTCAAACTGTAGCTCTACCTAACTGTTAATAAATATCTTTACCTTGTTTAATATGTTGAATATGATTATTTTAAAAAGACACTGGGCATTTTTGGGTGGTGTCAGTGCACAACTTCCTGTCTCACTCCATCTGCTTTTTGTTAAATTAACACATCACTGCTCCAGCATCTGGCAAATGTAGAATTGTTGAGTATATGCCTCCTGCCTGAACTGGGACGCAGCCATACCTCGACGGGCACATTAATTCACAGTTCACACACAAGACATCCACTGTCTCTCCACTGAAATACAATTTCATATTTGCAGGAACGTGCGGTGAGGTCCATGACGAAGGAGGCAGGCAGCCAGCTAAAGTTGAAATTTCTATATGTGTGTGTTATATATACGGTGCACTGCTCACATTTGCTAATACAAACTGTTACTGGCCAGCCCTGGCCCTTTAACGCGACAGTGCTGTGTGTGTGTGTGTGTGTGTGTGTGTGTGTGTGTGTGTGTGTGTGTGTGTGTGTGTGTGTGTGGGCGTGTGACATAGCAGGAGAGACGGTCTGAGTGCATGCATGGTGTGTGTGGGGCAGGAGTTGTTTTGGTCTTCATTTCCTCAATAAATGTGCGGTTGTGCACAAGCTGCACCTTTTTTTCCTCCTCTTTAGTCTTTTCCCTCACTTTGGCCCCGACTCCTAGACACCGGTTACCAGCAACGAGCCAAGTAAATAAATGTTAATAAGCTTTCCCTTCTACGGTTCAGAGACAGACTGAAGTCCCGGAGTCAACATGACGAAATACCAATTAAAACCCGAAACATATGATCACCTGCATTTCTACAGGATTTATATCAAAGGAGAAAGAGCTAAATACGAACAAAAATAACCCGTATCTCAACAACACAAGAACACAGGCCAGGCACCTCCGGTTTACTCTTTTAAACGTCTGCAGTGACAAACTATCGCGAGACCTCAAAGCAGGTGCGGTATTACAACGTGCGGAGGCAGAGAAGCGCTGTGCCTCATCGATGCCCACGTTAATCAGCGTGAGACCTTAGTACGCATGCGCCAACCTGCAAAACGTTGTGATTTCAAGTAAATGGTCTCTCTCTCTCTCTCTGAGTCTCTGCCTCCGACTCACATTACAAGCATGAAGCCAGCGCGAAACGCTGTCCGTCCCCTCTGTTAGCCTCCCTCTTATTGACAAATCAGCAATTTCCTTTTTTTTATTTTTTGATTATGACAAATTGTATACGAACAACTGAAAAAAAAATATTTTTATAAAAATATTTTTTTTTTTCTTGTTAGCCTGGGGGAGGCACTGCCTCCCTTGCCTCCCCTGACCGCACACCACTGCATATTTGTACCATGCAGCGAACCCCAGGGTGGTGCTTTTGCAAAACAATCAAATTCTCAACATAAAACTAATGTGATGCAAAATGTTTGTCCCAGTCAGCAAAATAAAAAAATGAACACACCTGGCTCCATTCATCAAACATAACCTCTCCAGAGTAAAGACACTTGGTGCATATGATGTGACTACAGCTCAAACAGCCAGTTGACTATAGTCTGCTGAACGTTCAAGGAGCCACAACAGATCAGGCAGAGGAAGAGGAAAAGGAGCTCCAGTGAGAGGAGGAGCAGCAGGCCCAGGAGGAGGAGGAGCAGGCCCAGGAAAAGAAGAACAGGTCCAGAAATGAGGAGAGAGGAGAGTAGTTCCAGTGAAAGGAGTAGCAGTAGGCCCAGAAGAAAGGAGGGGGGGGCATGTCTAGAAAGAAGAGGAGTATCAGTTAAATATGGAGGATCAGCTGGCCTGGAGTAGAAGGAGCAGGCTCAGATAGAAAGAGGAGATCCAGTGAGAGGTTGAGGAGGAGCAGGCCAAGAAAAGTAGAGGAGTTTAAGTGAGAGGAGGAGCAGGCCAAGGAGGAGATGGAGCAGGCCTAGGAGGAGGAGAAGCAGGACTAGGAGGGGGAGGAGCAGGCCCAGGAGTAGAAGGAGCAGGCCCAGGAGGAGGAGCAGGCCAAGGAGGAGAAGGAGCAGACCCTGGAGGAGGAGCAGGCTCAGGAGGAGGAGCAGGCCCAGGAGGAGAAGGAGCAGACCCAGGAAGAGAAGGAGCAGGCTCAGGAGGAGGAGCAGGCCCAGGAGGAGAAGGAGCAGACCCTGGAGGAGGAGCAGGCTCAGGAGGAGAAGGAGCAGACCCAGGAGGAGGAGCAGGCCCAGGAGGAGAAGGAGCAGGCCCAGGAGGAGGAGCAGGTGGAGGAGGAGAAGGAGCAGACCCAGGAGGAGGAGCAGGCCAAGGAGGAGAAGGAGCAGACCCAGGAGGAGGAGCAGGCTCAGGAGGAGAAGGAGCAGGCCCAGAAGGAGGAGCAGGTGGAGGAGGAGAAGGAGCAGGCCCAGGAGGAGGAGCAGGCCGAGGAGGAGAAGGAGCAGACCCAGGAGGAAGAGCAGGCCAAGGAGGAGAAGGAGCAGACCCAGGAGGAGGAGCAGGCTCAGGAGGTGGAGGAGGCCCAGGAGGAGAAGGAGCAGGCCCAGGAGGAGGAGGAGCAGGCTCAGATAAAAAGAGGAGATCCAGTGAGAGGTTGAGGAGGAGCAGGCCAAGAAAAGTAGAGGAGTTTCAGTGAGAGGAGGAGCAGGAGGCACAGGAGGAGGAGGAGCAGGCCCGGGAAAAGAAGAACAGGTCCAGAGGGAGGAGAAGCAGGAGTCCTGGGAGAAGGAGGAGCAGGTCCAGGAAGAGTAGGAGCAAGCCTAGAAAGGCAGAGGAGTTCCAGAAAGAGGAGGAGCAGGCCAAGGAGGAGGAGGAGCAGGCCCAATAAGAAAGAGGAATTCAAGTGAGAGAAGGAGGAGCAGGCCCAGGAAGGAAGAGGAGTTACAGTGAGAGAAGGAGGAGGAGCAGGCTCAGGAGGAGGAGGAGCAGGCCCAGGAGGAGGAGCAGGCTCAGGAGGAGGAGCAGGCCCAGGAGGAGCAGGCTCAGGAGGAGGAGCAGGCCCAGGAGGAGGAGCAGGCTCAGGAGGAGGAGCAGGCCCAGGAGGAAGAGGAGTAGGCTAAGGAGGAGGAGGAGCAGGCTCAGGAGGAGGAGCAGGCTCAGGAGGAGGAGCAGGCTCAGGAGGAGGAGGAGCAGGCTCAGGAGGAGGAGCAGGCTCAGGAGGAGGAGCAGGCTCAGGAGGAGGATCTTGATGTAGTGACACAGCCTTTTCAGATGAGGTGTGCGCAGCAATCAGTGACCATGTGGTTGTCCATGGCCTGACAATGACTGAAGCAGGACTCAGAGTCAGTCCAGACCAGAGCAGGTTCTCAGGGGCCGCTATGGTCCAGGCATTCAGAGAACACAACAGCTACTGTAGTGTATTGCTGTGTTGGTCTCTACAATAGATTTTTACTGTAGAGCGGGGTACCACTGCTTTCATCTCAGTTGCTGTTTTGTAAAACACGCCCACTGATGCTTCTACTGAAGTAGATGATGCTTTGTTTTGTTTGTTTATTTATTTAATTTGATGCTAGAGTGCAGACAAGTCAGGACTGTGATGCATGTTTGTGTCTCTACAGTTGAAAGAATGCCACATGGAGGTGGGAGGGTTGCCATATTTATACCAGCACAAGAAAACCTCATTGAGGATATGGAACGGGACAACAGCACCATCAGACTCTGAGAAATCAGGGACAGAGTCATTGCTGACAGCGCCAACTTTGAGAGCGTGTGTGTGTGTGTGTGTGTGTGTGTGTGTGTGTGTGTGTGTGTGTGTGTGTGTGTGTGTGTGTGTGTGAGTGTGTGTGTGTGGTATAAATACTGTAAATAAAAAATCTCACACTCTGAAGTTTGTTTACAGGGACTATTGTTGTGTGTAATGGATCCTCTGTAGTGTTTGCATTTAGTTGTGATACAGTTCAATAGTGTATTTTCTGTAGATTGACAAACTGTTGGTATGAAACACACACATACAAATGCCCAATACTCTACAGTGGAACATTCTCAGAACAGATAGTGTAAGTTTACATTTTCGTGAGCTTGGAGCAGCTGTTTTGGAGTGAAACTGAGAAGAGAGAAAATGTGGTTTTGTTTATGTAGCTTTAGAAAAGTTTACTGTGTAGAGTTTTGGTCAAATGTAGGAACATTTTTAGCAATGGAGAAAAACTGTGAAAGAAGTGACTGATAAAGTGTAAGTGTGAAACACCTTTCTCAGAGATGACACAGGAATTAACAGCAGATGCAGAGGGCAGGGAATTCCCTAATTATCTGACATATTCCACATCTCACAATGGATGGAAAAAATCGACATCATTTTCTCACATTTTCATATTTAAATTCTTACATTTTTATTCATACTGTAGGAAGAGAGGAACAGTGTTTTGATTTTTCTGTTTGTTCTCATTTATATTGAAAATGAACATAAAAAGTTTTGAATCTTGAATCTACTGTGCTTCTCCTTTGAAATAGAGAAAAGGTTGACTAGTGCACTAAATTCAACACATGGGATGATAATATCCAACATAAAACACACTTTGGGAGAGGAGAGGAGAGGAGAGGAGAGGAGAGGAGAGGAGAGGAGAGGAGAGGAGAGGAGAGGAGAGGAGAGGAGAGGAGAGGAGAGGAGAGGAGAGGAAAGGAGAGGAGAGAGGGGGGGGCACAGTGTCACCAGTGGAAGGGCCGGTCCCACATACGGAGGCCACAGCTTCAGCAGTTGCTGTGGTGGCAGCAGCACGAGTGGCAGCAGTGATGGTGTCGAGCTCAGGGACGGTGGTGGGTCACAGTCTGATTGGAGGCGTCCTCAGGGAGGTGGAAGGAGAGACCGCCCATCACAATTACTGGGACCAATGGTGGACAGAGTGCTCCACCCACTGAGTTGCCTTTTCCTCAACGTAATACAGAAAGAGGACAGAGGACGTCTATCAGAGAGCTCTCCTCCTCTTCAGACCTGCTTTCTGCCCCGGCTGTGACTGAACTCTAACAGGTGTGTATGGAATAATGTCTTCATGCTGTCTGAATGTCTTCTTCTTTTAGTGTTGCATAAACAGGTTGTAAAGTCTGTCTCATTATTCTCTGTGGATTCTTCTGGTCTGCTCTGTGCTGTGTGTGTGTGTTCTGTGAGACTGAATGGATGTGTCAGAGAGTTCAGAGTTAGCTCCAAAGTCTTTGCTGAAGTCTGAACCTGCACGCAGCTCTGATTCCTGACTCAAAGCATTGATGGTGCTCAGCTTCATGTGGAGCTGAAGTTCAGTGTGTTTAAAGAAAACTCTGTTCTGATCCTTCACCTCCTTGAATGGAGCAGATTTCCCTGATTGAGCTGTTTTCTGATCAATCACAGCCAGTGTGAGGAAGAACAGGCTCAGCTTTGACAGCTTGATGAGCAGCGCTTACAAATCCTTGATTTCTTCATGTCTGAAGAAGAAAGATGAGGACAGATGCAGCCTGAGTTATTCCACTATCGGCTCTTCATTAGATCAGGACATCAAGCACCACTCAGGTAGAGGGATACATTTCAACAACACACTGAGCACCATCAGCCAGCAGGTCATCATCTGAAGCAGTCATTCTATGAAAATGGTAGCTTTCTGAACAGCAATTTTTTTTTTTTGTTCATCTTTTTTTTTTCTTAATTTAAAAAAAGTCTCATAATAGTTGACCACTTAGCATTATAAATAGACAAAAATAAGAGCTTCATGTATTTTGACACTTTTTTTTACACTACTATAAAAATTCCTTGTCCTACTTTTTTGTCACTGGTGTTACCTGTGTTTTAGATGGCAATTCAGGCTTCCTGGGATGTAATTTAATTTACATATTTCATCAAAGAAGGAAAAGGTTAAAACAATTATTAAGATTTTTTTTAAATTGTAACATTTAAGTTTTAATATGTGCTTGCAAAGTGTTTTAGTATGACATTTTTAAATTCCTGTAGTCCACTTTTTTTTATGTAACTTTTGAATTAATTGGCACTGTGACTCTAAATTTGAAATATCATATCCTGAAACTGTGCACAATTGAATGTTACAACCCTTAGCTAGATACAAATAATAAAGTCAAATAAACTGATCATCCCTAATGCCAGATCATCAATATGCCATACAGTAACACCAGTGATGCACTGTAACACCAGGGACACAACGTGAAGGAAATGGCACAACAGAAGATATTTAAAACAATTATTATTCATTCTATCTGTATTTCACCTCAAAACGTTCACATTTTAGAACCTGGTTAAAGGTTTAAACCAAAAGATGAAGTATAAAACTGATAGATTTAATAACACAACACAGACACATAAAAGTTATTCATTCATGAATGTAGAATAGGGGTTTCATCTAATGCTGACGCATCCATACAACTGAACGTATGAAAAAGAACAGTTTATGTTGTGTATTTGTGTGTGTGTGTGTGTGTGTGTGTGTGTGTGTGTGTGTGTGTGGTGTGTGTGTGTGCCCGCACCTTCTCTCTGTGCTTTTCCTGCCTGTTCTTCAGTTTCCTTGGCTCTTGTCTTCTACCTCTTTCTGCGAGGTCCTCACTCTCTTTCTTTGAGTTTCTATTTCATTCAAGTGAGTGTTTTTTAATATTATTCATTCTTTTTAGGTAGGCTGCCCTGCATTCTGGGTCAGCATCCCTGTGCTGTCTGTACAGTCCTTGCTTTTCAGCAGCACTTAACTTTGCCATATCTTTAACAAGAATGTGACATTTTTACATCACTGAAACAGCAATTCAACCTATTAGTCTGGTTTATGTACATACTGACCTATTTCTTTATTTAAGGGAAAGGTTTTACTGGTGCTAGTGATTGTCAGTGGTGTTACTAACCAAAACGACCTAAGTGCAGATAAAATGGCCTATTCAAGATGGCAAAAACACACGTCTTAACTTGAGAATAAATCAACTTATAATGCAGTGTGATCAATTATTTTAATTCAATTTCTTTCCCCCTTACTACAAACTCTGTAACACCAGTTATTCATTTGAAATACTCACATGAAATTTGTAGTTAATTCTTCAAATTGTCAAGATATGAGGAGAAGATGCTGACTTACCGTGTGCTTCTCATAATGGACATGCCCCCCATGAGCTCTTACCCCCCAAAATGTTTACAGGGACACAGCAGTTTTTCAAAATAAAGGTTTTTACAAATAGTGACACCAGTGACAAGAAATCAAGGGACAGCTATTTTTTGTAAATTATTTTTTATAAACAATTGATTTTTTCCCCTTTTGAAAATTATACTTAATAATCTTAACATATAACTTTGTATTGTAATCTTTAAAACAGGAAAAAAACATTAATTTGAACTCAAAATATGTCACTAAACTATGACTCCCTATGTGGGGGACATGCCAAATTCATGGCACTAGCCACACTATTTCTGCTATATTTAATAAAATGTACTTTAAAACTGTTTTTTTTATGGTTAAAAAGCAAAACCACACTTCAGTTTGTATGTTTTGTGTCATTGTCACACACTTTTGTGCCTTTTCCCAGTGAATAATGTGGACAAGAAAGCCACCATTTTCATGTGTGACTGTGGTCAGAACCGCGCTCCCGACTCATCACAGCAGCCCACTAGAGGGATGAAAGACGTGGACCTGATCAGGGTCAACTGCTGGAACCAACGCTCCTCAAAAATCTGATACTCAGCAAAAAAGTTCAGGATTGATCAGTTTACTACACAGTAAAAAAATGACATTTCAATGATTATAAACCAACAATTTGAGATGATATTTCATAAGAAAAGATTTCATCAGTACCATGTCAAAACTCCTATGAAGATGAAGTCTTTAACACTTGTCATGCTTTTGTGGTTACACCATTTGACAGTTTAATGGGACTGATTCTTGAACTGGTTCAAATGGTAGAAATGTCATATCAAATACTGTGACACCAACAGAAATGCAAACTACACATTGAAACAAAGATGGAAGATGTTGTTTGAACAAGTTTAAAGCTGATTTTTCAGACCAAGCCTTATTTGTCTCTGTCCCAGGGGAACCTTTGTCTTCACACAGCTCAATGTCAACCTGTTTCATGCAGTCACTTTGAAATGAGGATGAAGGGCGCCCTCTAGAGACAGAAAGTCCTCACTGCAGCTTCACACAGCTCTTCAAGTGTGTTGGTTGTGTTCAGCCTGGAGCTCACACTGTTTCAGCATCAATGTGCAGCTCAGCTGTGTGTCAAAGCAGGATTCTCCATCCCTGAGTGTTTTCATGATTCCACACAGACTGTGGGACTGACCTTTGAGCTCATGTGTGTGTTTTCAGGGAGAAGATGGTCTCCAGGTTCCTGCTGCTCACGGCTCTGAGCTGCTGTGTCTGTGGTTAGTTTCCACCTTCACTTTATTGTCCACAAAGAGAAAAGAGGAGATCCACTTTGAGACTGAGTGAAAGACTTCAACACTTGATGAGAAAATGTGTGGAAAGACTCACATGTTGCAGTGTTTTTCTGCCCCTCTCTTTTCCTCTCTGTCTCCTCTACAGGATTAGAGCTCAACATGGGTCGCAGCTCCTATCAGGCTGAGGAGAAGCAGAGCCTCACCCTGGACTGGACCTTCACACCAAAACCTCACCCCTCTCTGAAAGGTCTCCATGTTTTTTGTGACATGATGAAAAAAAAGAAACTCTCAGTCCTGTTTGATCTCCAGGATGGAGTTGAGATCCCACTGAGGGAGGGGGAGCTTTCAGGACGATTCCAGTTTGACAAAGACCTCCTCAGAGAGGGACGGATCAGACTTCAGGTGTCCTCACTCAGGACTGAAGACTCAGGACGGTACTGGTGTGGAGTGAAAACAGATTCTGGTTCCCGTGTGGACGGATGTGTCCTCAGAGTGACTGGTGAGTAAAGTCAGTGAACGTTTGTGGAGACAAAGAAAAATCAAATCAGCTCAGGTTCACAGATCAGCGGCTAACATTTGAGAGGATGAATCCAGAGAGACAAAGACGTCCTCAGAGAGGACGAAGAAGAACCTGAGAGAAAAGGGCTGCTCTGATTTCCTGTTGAGGACATTTTAGAGTTTATCTCCAGTCACTGACTTTTTCTTTCTGACTCTGATCTGTTGGTCTCTCTACAGCAGCCAGGAACCAGACCCCCTCTACTACTGGACCAGCCAGGAACCAGACCCCCTCTACTACTGGAGCAGCCAGGAACCAGACCCCCTCTACTACTGGAGCAGCCAGGAACCAGACCCCCTCTACTACTGGAGCAGCCAGGAACCAGACCCCCTCTACTACTGGACCAGCCAGGAACCAGACCCCCTCTACTACTGGACCAGCCAGGAACCAGACCCCCTGTAGCACTGAAGCTGAGAAGCCAGACTCAGGGGGTCCAGGAAGGATGTCTCTCTCCTGGCAACAAAAACTGATAATAGCTGTGATGTTGTTGTTTGTTCTTAACTTTTAGTGATCCTCGTCCTGACCTTAAAGTACTTTGCATTAATGATGGAGACAGAGACCCTGAGATGTCTAAAGCTCAGCACAGAGCCTGGAGACTCCAGCTTTGTGTCCACAGTGAGTTTCTAAGTCAGTCTAAGAAGCTCTGTGTCAAAGTGATTTTCATTTCTCTTATTGCTCAGAAAAGAACAAAGACAAACACTGCTGCTGGATAACAACAATCAGAGCTGAAGCTGGCTCTGAGAGAAACACAGCTGTTCATATGAAGATTCCTCTGCTCTGTGCTTCAGCTCTGTTTGCTCTGTTTAGATGCTCATCATTGATAGGAAGTCTTGTTTGTATTTGTGTTATCTAAGGATTATTGTGATGAAGGCTTCAGCTCAGCTCTGACTGTTCTGTATTTATTGGTTTTATTGATGTTGTCATGAGAGAGATGTAAACTTGACTGTAAATGTTTGAATGTGAGGAAGAAGAGTGTTTGAATGGAGACACTCCAGCTGAGAGTCACATGAGCTGACAGAGGAGAGGAGGGATGAAGATCTTTGTTCTCTGCTCTGTCAAACAATAAATGTTGATGTTGAAGTGTAAACTCTCAGACTCATTTCTGGAGGATTTTTCTTCAACTCTTTGAACTCTTTCTCTTTTCATTCCTGATCTCTGATGGAGCTGAACCGCAGCCAGCCTCCCCATCATCCCCACCCTCCACGAACATTTGCTGTGGGACTCTGTCATCTCTGTCACTGCCACCGCTCCTCACTCTCCTCCTCCTTCTGGACTTGAGTAAGATTCAGTAGTCTTGCATTCACTGGTATATCGTGGTCAATGCCCCAGAGACTTCTCAGGGTGGGTTAGATTAATAGGTTAGCTGGGTTAATTTATGTTCTTTCTTCCATTCATTCTGGTTTATTATGGTCAGTATCACTTTTCATTCCTCTATGCATTTATTCTTTCATATCGTTCATCTGTTCATTCATGCACATAGTTCTTCTTTTAGTCAGTAAATCAACTTTTCAAATATAAAGAACTTCTAAAAAAGAACAGTCTAACGGTCAGTCTCTCCAAAAAATATCAGCATCATTTCATTGTATGAGTCACCTCAAGCACAATAGTCTGTTCAAGTGTCAAAATGAGTCTGCAACATAACCAAATGAATACCATGTATGAATCTCTTGGAACATTGATAAACTGACAAATCAAAGTCAGGTGAAACTATAACTCAAAGGAGGACGGATGACAGGTTCTGTCTATGATTGTGAAAACACACTGTGATGTGAACAAGAATCTGTGGTCAGACAGACAGCAGCGTGTGATTGGTCAGGAGAGCAGGGACGGTGTCCAGGAGAAGGAGGGTGAGGACAGCGACCAGTGAAGAAGTGTTAGTTGTTGAACTCCAGCTTTATTCACAGCGCTGTAGGCTGCATGTGATTTTCTTTGTTTTTGTGTTTATGTCTTTATTTTATGGTATTTGGGGCTTTATTCATTTTCTATTTACTCTGATGCAGAGAAGTGACTTTATGTGTGTTGCTGGAAAAGCTTACAATTTCCTTGGCAGTATGAGCACAATGTATGATGTCAGACCTCGGAGGCTACTCTTACTGTAGAATCTTTTTCTTTTTTAATCCAGTTTGATATATAATTGTATTCTGTTAGCTTGACAGAAAAATGAGAACAGTAACCTTTGTCAATGAAGGACTGGGCTCAGACTGAGAGGTGGACATGAGGGATATTTCAACGGTCCTCTGTCATAGTGACGAAACATCTAAACATTTTAACTTGCAGTGCTGACACAAAGCCAAAGGGACGATGCCTTTCGGAGGCACTGACTATTTGTATGAGACAGAAATTTGGTTTTGACACATAACTGAACTGTTTGGGGAGAGATATGAGCTTTTTGCAGGTGATCCATGGTGTTATGCTGATCAGTCCAGGTTATTTCTAGCAAAAGCAGCAAGAGTGTACAGAACATGGATTCTGTTTCTGCACATGTACGTGGTGAAATGTGTCTCCATAGTGACCACCATGTGGATTCTTCCTGTGGTTTTATAATGGGTCACCTTTGTTCTCAGGAGCTGTAGACCTGCACCTCTGAAGCCATTTTTATGTTTAGGAGCGGGAATGCCGGGAGAAAGGAGAAGCAGAGGTTGGCAGGGCTGAGATGTGAGGTCTCAAAATAAATTTAGTGGGGTGCTTTGGCACTCCATCATTTCAAGGTTAATGCAAAAGTTTTGTTTTCTGCTCCAAATTGGAGATAAGGGTCTATAAAACAATTTTTGTCCAAGGGTCAAGATATATATATATATATATATATATATATATATATATATATATATATATATATATATAAATTTATATATATATTTATATATATATATATATATATATATATATATATATATATATATATATATATATATATATATATATTAATGTTATTTCTATAGCTTTTTCAAGTCAATACTGTGTAAAAAATCAACTTTTATTCAAATATTGACTTTTTGAGTATCATGGTTTGGCAAAAGTCAAAGATGGCTGCCATTTCTCATAGCTTTTTCAAATTGAATATATTAGCTGCTACAGTAAGGCTGCTACACTGTGGGAGAAATTGTTTATTTTAATTCCTTATTTTGGACTATAACCTGAGTATTGCGAGTAAGGGGAGGCTCTCATTAATTATTGTATTTCATATACAATATTTTGGTATGTGTATCAGGAAGTTTCTATAATCTTACAAAAACCTCACGCCCTTTAGTTATTTATTTTCTAATGTCTTATTTCATTATTCAAATATTTTCTCTCTTCTTCTGCTTTGATGTGATCAAGTTCATTCATCTGTGTGACTCATTTGCAAACTCCATTTAGATAGTTGAAGCATGCCTCAAAGATGTAAGGTCCTGAATGAGCAGAAACTTCTTCCTGCTGAACTCAGAGAAGACTGAAGTCATTGTTCTTGGACCTAAACATCTCAGAGAAGCTTTCTTGAACAACATCACCACCTTGGACGACATCAGCTTGGCTTCCAGCACCACTGTCAGGAACCTGGGAGTTCTTTTCAATCAGGACCTGTCCTTTAACTCTCATATACAACAGTTCTCAAGGACGTATTTTTTTTCATCTTCGTTATATCAGGAAAATAAGACACATCTTGTCTCAGAGCCATGCTGAGAAACTAGTCCATGTTTTTGTTTCCTCCAGGTTGGATCCAGCTGTCCCAATAAGTCTATGAGGACTCTTCAGCTGGTTCAGAACGCTGAAGCTCGGGTACTGACTTGAACTGGGAGGCGAGAACACATCTCTCCATTGTTAGCGTCTGATTACCAATAAAATCTAGAATAGAGTTTAAAATTCTTCTTGTTACGGTTTTAACCAGTTTGTTGAGCAGGACCTCAAGAGCAGACAGGAGACAGTGATGACGTTTAACACTGATTTTATTTACACTGGTGTGAGTGGTGCAAATCCCAGAATCCAGTGATTGAGAGAGAGCTTTTGGCAGCGTGGGTGTGGCTGGGCTGAAGAGCAGGGAACACGTGGAGGCACACAGGATGAGTGGAAATACTCTGGCGTCTGTCCTCTGCTGCAGCAGGCCTAAAGTGAATCCACAGAGTGTTAGTGATTGCAGGCAGGTGTGCAGGGGAATCCGGTGCAGGTGTGTAGAAGTGAGGGAGGGACTGGGAGTGCAGCCTGCACTGCAGGGGAGTTCAGGGCGAGACCAGACCGTGGTGAGAAAGATCAACACACTTCTTCTGATTTACAAAGCACTTAAAGGGCATATTAATGGCAGGTTATTTTATTTTATTTTTTGAGTCAACACTTAACATGATCTGATAAAGGCAGTAGATTAAGTCAACCGATGATTTTGTATGATATTCAACAAAAAAGTCACAAAATTAGAGGAAGAAGTGGCTGTTTTCAGTATAGCTGTTTAAAACCCTCTTTTTTCAGCATTGCTTCATTTGACG
Organism: Halichoeres trimaculatus; assembly: GCF_033239565.1. Classification (NCBI taxonomy): domain Eukaryota; kingdom Metazoa; phylum Chordata; class Actinopteri; order Labriformes; family Labridae; genus Halichoeres; species Halichoeres trimaculatus. Next base: position 35,698,879 of record NW_027437183.1, read on the forward strand.
TAACAGGGACTCGTATTTCTTTACTCCGCTTTGAGCCAATGAGAATAACAGGTTGACATGAGTGAGATCGGGCTTTTCGGGTTGTGTTTATTGTGTTTCTTCCTCAGAATTATTTAATTTGACCATCCATTAAGATGAATCAGATGTGTTTGGATGGGTGGATGGAGAAATATTAGCTCAGCAGGACATCGAGTCCACTTTTTCGGACTCCGTGAGTTAGCTTTCGTGCTCGGATTCATTTTTGTGCAGCTGACAAGACAAGATTTCATTGCTGCATCGGTCTCAAAAAACGCAGTCGCCTTTGGTGCCCATTTCTTGACAGGAAGGTTGATGTGATATAGAGTCTATTTTATAAAGTCTATGGATGGAGTTCAGGATGGGATACCAGGTCCGGCTGAGACTGACGCGGCTACTTTCCCGTCAGTCAACTCCAGCTTCACCGTCAGCAGCAGCAGCCCCTAGCCCGGCTCCTGGTGACAGACATAAACAAGGACTGCCAGAGATGCTGCCCGAGATTCAAACTGACGGAAATGTGAGCTAAGCAGCGAAGCCAAGTCTTGGTTTTCTGACTCTGGATCAGTGGATAGACCTCTGATAGACCTCTCTGTCTTTCTCTCTATGGGCTTTATCAGGACGGCTCAAAGCACGTCGCTGTATGATCAGCTCTTATACATGCTTTTTTTTTTTTCTCTCTCTCCATCTTTCCTAACAGGCTCACAATTATAACCCTGAGGACCATCATATGGATAGGAATACAGATTTCCTTCCTCCTCATTGACAGGAGTGACAGTCTGATCCATGTTTATTAGTGTTAAACAGAGGCAGAAGCAGCGGGACTCCTGACTGTGACGTCACGTTCAAATGCCGCTTTTTAATGCGGAAGTACAAAAACTCGCACTAAAATGTCTCCAGGAGACCCTGGGGTTTATTAATTTAGGAATTTCTTTCAGGATATTGTTTTTACGTTATTTTCCTATCAATTTCTCAACAGTTGTCATGCTGCTATAGGTTTAGACTGCTGGGGGGAAACTGACACACAGGGCTCCTGTTTCCCTCTCTCTATCTGTCTTTCTAACTTCTAATCTTAATGTCCTTCTATAGTAGGGTGACCAAGCGTCCTCTTTTGCCCGGACATGTCCACTTTTTACGTCCTGTCCGGGGTGTCCGGGCTGGTTCAATAAATTCACGAAAATGTCCGGTGTTCACTGATTTTCATAGGACCATTACACCAGTCCGTGAATTGACCGGCGCTTGCAAACAACACTATAATGGACATCACTTATCGAGAGGCTGCCTTGTGGGCAGGTCTGCTCTGCGCGTGCACACACACATAGAGAGTGAGAGGATCAGAGAGAAGGCGAGAGAGAGAGACACAGACGGAGAGCGGAGAAGACAGCGGAGCTGTATTGCACGGAAGATGCCTAAGTGTAAGTGCAGCTTCACAGATGAACTGCAAAAAAAAATTTCGACATACCGTTCTGGTCGGGACAAGTGGGGGGCGGAGTGTACCGTGTGCAAAGCTGGCACATATGTCTCAGTGTCCAATAAAGGTGCTGGAGATCTCAAAGCTCACATGGACACCGAAAAACACAAAAAAGCTGAGCGAGGTGAGAGTTCTTCTGCAAAGTTGACTGAGTTCTTTGTTAGACCTGGGCAAACAGAGGTTGCTGTAAATGCAGCGGAGGGTGCAATGGCATTTCATACTGTAAAACACCTCAACAGCTACAGGTCCATGGATTGCACCAGTGCCTTGCTAAAAAAAGACTTTTCCTGATTCTAACATTGCTAAAAAGTTTAGTAGTGCTCGCACCAAGACTGAAGCCATTGTCAATGGTGTTATTAGGGATGGGTACCTTTCACATTTGAACCGATACGGTACCAATGCCCGGTACCTGGCAATCGGTACCGGTACTCAACGGTACAAATTTTTCAGCACTTTTTTGTAGTTATGTGGTAAAAAATATCAATTTCTTTAACAATATTATATATTTTTTTTTCAATTTAACATATATATCCTTCAGTATATACCCTTGCAATGCTGTGTTCATGTCCATCATGGAAAATCGACTATTCTTTCACTTCCTCACAGTCACAAGCATGTGTTCAGGTACCTAAACGTGGTACCTTTTGATTTTACATGAATCGGTAATCGGTACTTTTGACAGAATTGGGTCGGTAACTTTTGAAGTACCTGATTCGGTACCCATCTTTAGGTGTTATAGCCCCCCAATCTGTTGAAGTCACTCATGAAGCACTCAAAAAAATCCAGTACTGTGGTGTTTCCACAGACGGGAGTAACCAAGGGGCAGTGAAAATATTAAGAATATAAGAAGCCTGTCTGAATTTGTGCCTCGAGGCCAGTGCCGTTGTCCTCTTTTTTGGAAATCAAAATATGGTCACCCTATTCTATAGTTACTGACCAAACACCTCTCTGGGAAGCTCTGGGTTTGTTTATAAGGTGACATGATACACTTCAGCACAGCATGAAGAAAAGAACCAAATGACTCCATAGTAAACTGTAAACAAAGGACCCAAATACACAACACACAAATCTTAAGAAACTTAGGCCTCATTTCCACCAAGCTCTTCAGTTCGGTTTGTCTCAGCACAGCACGCATTTTACGGCGTTTCCTAAAACGCAGCAAACGCGTTTCACACTAGTGTTGTCAAAAGTATCATTTTATCGCTAAATATCGATCCTGAAATTTAGCAAACGATTCAATATACAGTTCCCCCAGTATCGATAGATGGTTACTCAACATCTTTCCCTGGTTAGACATGTGCTGGCGTCAAAACAAACACACACAGCGCACACTGAGTGCATGCAGCCCCTCCCTCCCTGAGTCCTGCCTCGCAGTTGAGAGAGAGAAAGACGCTAGCTTACACTGAATTCCAGCTGTAGCGGGTAACACCGTCACTCCTTCGAGCCACTTTGGCGGGTTGAATGATTTAATTGTAGTTTTCTGAAATGGCATCTGAAATACTAAACCCATTGCAATATGAGACGCACTACAACTCCCATGAGCACAGCCTGCACACAGTGTTTGCTCACTGGACGCGCTCGTCTCGAGCCTCTGTCTTGGACAGCCTGACAGCTCCCGGTGTTTAGCGCCCGATAACGTGATTTCAAACTTCATTCACGTTTTTTTTGGCTCTCTATTGTAAACAGATTCCGGGGTTTATGTCACAAACTGGCGCCAAAACTCCTGTAACTTTTTAAAAGTGAGGACGTTCATCGGATGGAGCTCATTTAATCTCACACTGCACCGATTTCAACAGCAACACTCACCTAGAGCAGGGGAGGGGGGGAGCGCATGGAGAGAAGAGAAACTGATCATAGATACGAGGAGCTGTAAGAACAATATTTGAGCCTCCTAATTAACAAACATTTATCAAAGTTATATGAAAAAAGTTCACTCCGGAAATGCTGTAAACAAACCAAATCATTCTGAATAAATGAAACGTATGGTCCAGCGTGACTTGTAGCCTATCTGCTGTTTTCGTCTTCATGACGCATTTTTTCTTTTGATTGATACGACTTTAAAAAAATGTATAATTATACTATGAAGTGACATAGTCCAGAAAGTATGGTACTTACTTTATTACTGAAAAATTACTGTTGTAAATAAATATCTAAGCAGACATTTTTTTTCTGCTAGTTTTTCAAGCATAACAAATTTCATTCAATGCAATAATAAACTTCTCTTTAAATTACTTTGTCTTAATTGTCTGCATGTTTTCATATTAAAGGAGCACAACCGTTTTAGAACTGAATACCTGATAATGGGGTTAAACATTTATGTAGTCTTGATTTAAGTGTAAACAGAGGTCATTTAGCCTACATTTAACAAGGTTGTAAATCTAGTTCAAGTAAACTTTAGCATGTTTTTGTCTGCTGTCATTTCTGTCTACTGTCCTGTACTGTTCGTTGAATAAAAAGAGAAGTTTTTGCACTGAAAATCCCTGTGGTTGCGTGGTATCGAAAATCGTATCGAAAATCAATATTTTTCAAAATATTGTATCGAAGTTAGAAATCCAGTATCGTGACAAGCCTATTTCACACGCCACCTACCACGGGAGGGCACAGTTTGCTGTGGTAACGCCAACGCAACCAGGCTTAATGGTACCAAATCGTACCAAACCGTACTGAACTGAACCGGACTGCTTGGTGGAAACGCGGCTTAAGGCAAACAGGAAAACAGACATTAAAAATGTAACTTAAGACAAAACTGATGAACAAAAACAAATAGAAATCAAAGAGAAAACAAAGATTTAATTATAACAGGCTGTTGTTGTTGTTTTTACAAATTCAGTTCTTTAATCCCATTTTTAATTTAATTTAATCTAAAAAAAAAAAAACACCTTTACATCAGGGCTCAGTTTATTGTTATTGTGGCCAAAACCAGCTCCTCTATCAATAACTCAACAGAAAAAAAGGAGAAGATAAAAAGTCATTGAAAAAGATAAAATGCCTGTACAATCCACTTATTCAGACTTTAGGTGTTCCTGAATGTATAACAAGTGATAAGAAATTAAAAAGCACACGTTTTTTTTTTTTTTTTTTTTTTTGCTTATTAGTGTAGGGCTTGATGATTTCCCTCGAGGTGAGGAGGAGGTGAGGAGGTGCTGGTTCTCAGGTGTGAGCTGGGAGGTGACGACGTGGACCTGTCCTTCCATCCATCGTTGTTGGGAATGTGGGATCTATCTCTGGTGGGATGGACGAGCTAGCCGTGCTGGCCCAGCGGCAGAGGGGCTGCTGGAGGGCAGAGTGGCATCGTGCTGTTCACAGACATAGCTGACAGAGCTGACATCGGACGTCGGCCCCACATTGGAGGAGCTTCACCTGCTGTGAGCAGACAGGATCCAGGAGACAGAGACTGAACAGACTGCTGGGGAGGCTCAGTCCTGGACCCTGTGGAGGTGGAGACTGGCTGGGCTGGAGAGTGGTGGACGGGATGTCGTCATGTATGACCTTTTTGCACTTTCTATACACTTTCTTACTTTTGTTTTCTTGATTGCTGCTGTGTGTCCTGAATTTCCCCTCGGGATAAATAAAGTATTTTCTTTTCTGTTTTATTCTATGACTTTAAAGCCATTAAGTGGCCCTTCAGGGAAATTAAATCAGCAGGTGATCATTACACCTTGTGCACTGTGCCTCTGTGAGCAGCAGGGAGCAGTGTATAATCACGGCAGCATGCCTTGGAAAAGGAACTGCATGATGCCATGCTTTCAGAGCAGCACCTTTGTGTGTGAGATGTTGCTGTGCACCGCAATTAATGAACCCGTTAAAGGTGAGTCTTTTGGGGAGGGGGTTGTATCTCACATATTCTATAAAATCTGTATGGACAGTAATATTTCTTCTTTAGTAAATTATATCAGTTTAAACTGATCAATGATCCTTTGCTGTAAATTCAGTGCTGAATTAATTTACTGTCACTGGTCAGAATGTGATAGAACAGGTTAAACACTTTTAAAGATCAGTGGTGTCATATCTAATGTGTCATCACTGAGCTGTCTGTGTCTATAAATGTGCTCCTGCTCCATATTTCCCTGATATAACAAAGACTGAACAAAAAACCATCAACATCAAGTCCACTCCAAAACTTGAAGAGGTTTGGATTTGTCTGGTTCTTCCTGATGGAGTCAATGAATGGGGGAGGAGAGGGGGAGAGGAACAGAGGTTGTCTGTGTCCTGTAGCTCCAACTCGTCTCTAAAGAGAGGAACATTTGGTGAACAGACACTTTGATTCTTTGCTTTTATTACAAGAAACAGAATTTGAACATGGACTTGTCTCTTCACATTGTTCAGTTTATTGTCTCATGCTTCAGCTTTCAGGAGAGGATCTGATGATCACTGGCGCCCTCTGGTGACAGAAAGTCCTCACTGCAGCTTCACTCTGTTCCAGTATCAACGTGCATCAACGTGCAGCTCAGCTGTGTCAAAAGCAGGAATCTTCATCACTGAGTGTTTTCATGAGTCCACACAGACTGTGGGCCTGACCTTTGACCTCATGTGTATAGGACACAGGTAAAAGAAGCAACCATCAGTGATGCACCCAATGTGTACGTCTTTAACTTGAGGTTGGAGAGTGTTGAGCTTTTTAAAAGGCTTCATGACAGATTAAAGCAGATCAGCAGTGGAGACTGGAACTGCAGCACACATCTGTCTGTTGACAGAGGAACCTCATCCACTATCAGCCTCCTCTCTGTCTGCTGGAGGCTCAGAAAATGTCTTGACAGATGTTTGGTGAAAGCCTCACCCACAGAGACACAGTGCACTTGGGTGAAAATTTCTGAAGACAGTGTGAGGGCAGCCTGATCGATGTATCACTGGTACAAGTAGTATTCAATTATGAATGAAAAACAAAACAATGAAAAACTTTTTTTTGCCATTTTTTCCTTTCGTGAATATAGATGAAATAAAAGGAAGTTGAAGTACGGGCTGATTTTGATTTTTATTTATTTTTTAACTTAGTTGACCATCATGACAAGTTGTAGTCGAGGTAGCTTCTCTGTCAAGAGAGCGCAGATGAAGTCAGCTTAATGGTAGTGATGTTCGATACCACTGGTTTCCTTTCTGAACCGATACTGAGTAAAATTCAGGCTGGTATCAACAATACCCATCTGATATCCTGTACAAACTGCCGTATTGTCATATACTCTGTCTTACTTTGGTGATATACACTCAACAAAAATACAAGCGCAACACTTATGTTTCTGTTCCCATTTTTCATGAGATGGACGTGAAGATCTAAAATCCATTCCAGATACACAATATTACCATTTCTCTCAAACATTGTTCACAAATCTGTCTAAATGTGTGATAGTGAGCACTTCTGCTTTGTTGAGATAATCCATCCCACCTCACAGGTGTGCCACATCAAGATGCTCATCAGACACCAGAGGCCAATATCACGAAGCAGGATTAGTGTCTTAGCGAGATAACTTCAGGGTTTTCTCTTGATTACCGACAGCACGAAGCTGGATCCTTTTTTATCAGAGTAGATCACCATGGTGACCTACTCTGAACGGCTATCCTGCTCTGGAGCAGGATAAGCTGGAGGTTGAATCTGATCCTAAAAAAAAGACCCTCCCACTGACCAATCGGCTTCTCAGAAACAATGGCCTGCCCTTTTCTCCCGAACCCGGTGGACAGAGGCGCACAAGTTGTAAGAAGAGCTTTACAAAGAGAAAGGGTGTTTAAAGATCGATCAGATCCACTTGATCAAAGCAACAATTCACTGTATGAGAGGTTCTGACGGCCTGGACTACTCTACCTCTGTGAAATATTAGAGCCGTACATTGCCCGTGCAACCGGTGCAACCCGCAGGGGCGGTGCACTGACTGTCCCACAGACATTGTGCATCGCCCTGCGATTCTTTGCCCCGGGCAGCTACATGTACCCTGTTGGGGATGCAGAGCGGCTGAGCAAGTTTCCGGCATCCTAGCTCATATTTTGTCAATGAAATGTACACACAGCAGTACATATCACCACTTTTTTGGGGACATTTTAGAGGAAGCTGAACTTCCCTTGTAGTCTTAGAGCAATCACCACTGCTTGAAACAGACTTACCAGACGTGATGATGTTCTTGTATTTGTTTTTTATCTGCTCCCATGTTCTTCTGACTCCAGAAGGATTACATCTGAGAGAATGACATAATTGGAATAAATGCAAGTCATTTGCACAGTAGCATTTATTATTTTATGAGAGTTAGAAGTGTGATCACTATCATACTGAGCCACTGATGAGTAACTGACACATTAACACAGTCCGCTTTGTGTTGCCATGCATTTTGCCTGCGGTTGGCCGCTGCTACCGTGTTCCCCCTTATCGAGTTATTGCTTCTCTCCTCCTCGTATTGCTGCATTATCAGCCATTGCTCCATTATCATTCCGTTGCTAGGCGCTGCCCAAGTAGCTGCCTGTTGCAGCAGCTCTCTCGTCTTTGTCCGTTTCTTGTAATTTTTTTCGTCTCTTTTTCATAATCTTTGTATTTGGAGTGGATCATCACTTTGTATGGTTCATTGTTGGTCACGGACACCAAACTTTTTGTGGCTTCGACGGTATTTTTTACTACTTTTCTCCTGTGTTTGTCTGGAGATATTACATGTAACCATGGCTGCATTGTTTACATGCGAAATTAGCTGTTAGCAGCCTGTAGCATGTCAATGCTAACAAGTGTAAGGCTTGATGATTTCCCTCGAGCTGAGGAGGAGGATGTGAGGACGACGTGCTGGTTCTCGAATGTGAGCTGGGAGGTGACGACGTGGACCTGTCCTTCCATCCATCGTTGTTGGGAACGTGGGATCTAGCCCCGGGGGATGGATGAGCTAGCTGTGCTAACCCAGCGGCATCGTGCTGTTCACGGACGTGGCTGACGGAGCTGACATCGGACGCCGCGACACATTGGAGGAGCTTCGCCTGCTGTGAGCAGACAGGATCCAGGAGACAGAGACTGAACAGACTGCTGGGGAGGCTCAGTCCTGGACCCTGTGGAGGTGGAGACTGGCTGGGCTGGAGAGTGGTGGACGGGATGTCGTCATCTAATTTCTTATGGACCTTTTTGCACTTTCTATACTCTTTCTTACTTTTGTTTTCTTGATTGCTGCTGTGTGTCCTGAATTTCCCCTCAGGGATAAATAAAGTATTTTCTATTTTCTATTTTCTATTGCTCTTCAGCAGTGAAGTACGGAGCTCTTTCTTAGTCGCTCATGATTGTGATTGGTCAGCTGCCTTCACGGCTCTTGATGAGACAATCCTGGGTTGAGTTACCGTGTTGATAACTTGCGTCGTGCTATCAATTATCCAGATTGCCATTGTTACGGTTACTCAGTCCTGGATAGATGTGAGTTACCATGGATAAGTTGACCGCGCTTCGTGCTTTAGGCCTCAGAAGACACCACAGTCTAAGACACCATGATAAGTGTACAGGTGTACCTTAGGGTGTATTCAGACCTGGACTGTTTGGACCACTTTAAATGGACCAGGGGTTGTTTCCCACGCTGGTGCAGACTTATCATGCAGGTGTGGATAGACACAAACGAACCCTGGTGTGGATCAAACAGAGGTGGGATGGATTATCTCAGCAAAGCAGAAGAAGTGCTCACTATCACACATTTAGACAGATTTGTGAACGACATTTGAAAGAAATGGTGATATTGTTTATCTGGAATGAATTTTAGATCTTTGAGTCCATCTCATGAAAAATGGGAGCAAAAACAAAAGTGTTGTGTTTATATCTGTTGAGTGTAAATTTAGTGTTTCATGCCAACAAGGCACCCTTGAAGTACACACAGAGGCCGGTGTTTTGGTTAACACATTTATTCAGTCATTCACTGGATCCTGTTAGAAAGAAGAACATCTGCACATCAGCAATGCTTGTATCTTAATGACTTTCAGTGCAGTTTATGTGATTACTCACTCTGCTCATTCTCACTGTAGATTTTTATTTTCAACTTTAAGTACTTTGTTGTTAGCTGCTTGAACTCCATGTCCCTCTCTGACTCCTCATATAGAGGGCATCCAGGGTGGCACTCTGTAACAAGTCAAACATGGGGCACATGGTTTAAAGCACGGACAGTGTTTGAGTGAGGAAATGTATGATGAGGAACACTGCCTGTGCTGCTGTAACATTCTCACTCTGTGCTACATACAGACATGAAACTGCCCTGTTTCACTTGTGCTTGATATGACCTTGTGTGGTCTCTTTCTCATGTATTTACCACTGGAGCCATCTCCAGTGAATGTGGAGGCTTGGGGCTCAGCTAGGGGCACACGGAGGGTGGGGTGTTGTTTCTTCCTGCAACATTGACACAGCAGTGGGTTATTAAGTATTGAACATCTGAAGCAGTTGTTGAACTCCATTTGCAGACCATCACGCACAGGTTGTCTGAGCCCTGTGGCACTGACTGGTGGTCTGTGCTCCATGGTACAGGGTCTTGTACTTATTGACTTTTGCAGTGCGCCCAATGATTAATGATTCAAAAAAGGTTGATTAGTTTTTCACCTCAAAAAGAGATACAAAACTTCCCAGGATTTTGAAAAGTTTGTCAAGATTTTCTGAAATAACTCTGGTGGGTCTCCTTGGCTGTACATTTCTCTTTTCTCCCTCTCCTCAGAGGAGGATCGACAGACCTCAGATCAAGATGCCCTGGGATGTCTGAGCCATGGGGTGAAAGTTTGGTCCTGAATATCTAAATATGTCTGAAAAAGACTTCCCAAGAAGGAAAAACTTTTTTTTTCATTTCTTAGAACCCGATGTGAATTTACTCCTCTGATAAGTTTGTACCTCAGCATCCCTGAAACCTTGACCTCTACAAACACGGCTTAACTTTTGTTTAGGTTTAAACCTACGGTCAGTCAAACTACATTTATAAACTTTATTTGCATGAAGATGAAGCTCAAAGAGTCTACAAAATGAGATCAGTTGATGCTAGTTCAAGATTGTTCAGGCAGGACCAGAGATTTTTAAAAACAAAGATGTAGAAACCGTTACTCCTCCTCCTGAAAAAGGAGGCCAAAACACTGTGCTTGGCTCTTGTGTTACTCTCCAAACCTCAGAAGAAATTTCTCTTACCATCTTTTATTCACTTTCCCCATGTTTGTATTATACAACTTTTAAAATGTTTCAGTCAGAGGTTGATCTGGAGCAATAAGCTGGAGCTTACAAGACTTTGAAAAAGTGTGATCTAGAGGGTGTAGTTTCAGAGTTGATTCACTGGTGGGTGCTGTGGTTTCATTCAAAGAAGCAAGCTGAGTAGCACACCACTTTATTCTGACTGCTGCATGTGGATGTGAGGTTATTCAAACTGATTCATGACCTTTACTGGCCTCTGATTGATAACTGATACCTGTAAGAACAGCCTGTTGGTCAAAGTGCTAAAGTTGACCTGAAGCCAGGTAAGAGTATAACAGACGACTTTAATCTATATCCTGGAGGATCAGATGCTTGTCCGGTTAAAGGACATTTCATCAGAAACATACCTGGGTCCAAAGAATGTCTTTCAGTGAGCTAATGAGAAAAACTCTGAGTGTTGGCATAATACCTTAAAAACAAACATCCAGGATATCATTTTACATATATTTTCCGTAATTTTACAGTTTTGAATACTATGACAAAAAAATGAAAACTACTTCGAAATCAAGGGTTAAAACAGTAAAATTTGTTTGTTTTTATTTCACTGTGTGAAATTATTGAAATATCTGTAAATCTACTAGCATTTTTTTATCTATAAGAAAACAGGAAAAAATCTGTTTAAAACTACGGACCCTTTCCTGTAAAAATTGCATTTTTTTTTTTTTTTTTGAATGGTGTACCATTAAGGAATTCTCCATTGAAATGAATGGGTCAAGGAGTCTACACATATTTTATCCAACTTAAAGAACTATTTAACCAAAGACTTCACTCCTGTGGCTTTCAGGAGACAGACTTTTCATTGTGGGGAAAATGTGAGGAGGACATGAGCCTGTGCTCTGTGAAGAAGACTCACAAAGTTTACTCCAGTACACCAGAGCCTACAGTTTAAGTCTGGGCTTTACTAAAAGCAATATCAAATTTATCCAGGTGAAAACTGGAGAGGTCCGAAACAAAATTTTAATGACCACTTTGATTTTTCAACAGTTTGTAAACCCAAAGACAGTAAAGCAAAATGTTTTCATGGTGGATATGTAATGGTACAGTGTTGCCTCATGGCAACATTTGCATTTTTACACGTTTCCTTAAATCTATTAGCAAATAAATCAAATTAAAGTATTGCAAATTAAGCTTTACTTGTCTATTATTATGAACATATTACTAGACTGACAGAGGCCCGAGAGGCTCGTATGACAAATTTAGACACTTCTATTTGTAACTCAAAGTCTTTTTTTCTTTTTTAAAGTATTTCATGACAACTGGGATGTATTGTGTGAGTGTATAAGGCCAAAAATGGGTACATTGCCAAGATGCATCAAAGTACCATAGGGGGTTAAAAACCTCTCTCCTTCTCTCTCTGAGTGTGTGTGTCTGCAGACTTCAGCACTGAAGGCGGTCCAGGTGTCTTCACTGGGTTTAGGTTTCTCTCAGAAACTTGGGTCAGATCTTAATTGTCTTCACTGTCGTCTCATTTTCTTCAAAACACAAAACAGAAAATGGAAAGGAAGATCAAGGAAAAAAGGTAAATGTAGGACATCAGAGCTGCAGAGCTCATACTGTGGAGAACTTAAGAGACAGAAAAGAGGAATAAAACTAACTAGAAAAGCAATTTCTGAAGAATTTGCGCTGTGAATGCAGAATGCTGACGCAGCTTGCGCTGAACTGCTAATGCAGAATGCTGAACATGAATGACTGAAGGTATGTCTGAGAATGGCTGAATGAAGTGTTAAAAAGCTTGCACTGAACTGCTTATGCTGATACTGAACATGAATGACTGAAGGTATGTCTGAAAATGGTTGAATGAAGTCATGAAAAGCATGCACTGAAATGCTAGTGCAAAATGCTGAACATGAATGACTGAATATATGTCTGAAAATGGTTGAAAAAGTCTTGAAAAGCTTGCGCTCAACTGCTAATGCAGAATGCTGAACATGAATGACTGAGGATATGTCTAAAAATTGTTATAATAACTCCTGTAAAAGCTTGCGCTCAACTGCTAATGCAGAATGCTGAATTAGCCTGCCATGAACTCTTGGATGAAAGGAAATTAATGGACGAATAAATGTAATGGATGAATGAATTTAAAGTTGAAATGGTTGCGTCTATTCAAAAATCAAAGGAATTAATTAAATTTTAAAAAAAGAACATTTTTGGAAATAATGACCTGACTGAAGGAAAATGCAAGTCAGATATCATAAAAGCTGTTAAAATGTTATCCTGTGTGTCCTGCGTGTGAGTTTTTTTAACAATGTAAGCCTGTCAGCTGAGGCCCATCTGAAGCCAGATGTTGCCATGGTGATCATTGTTTACCAACTGCCATCAGAGAGCTGGTGGAGTTTGTTGATTCCCAACACATTCCCTTTGAAATCAGGGTGTAAAGGTGCTTGCAATTCTGACAAAAAGAATGATCATGAAGCATGAATCAGTGTAATCGTAAATTGGATTTAAAAGTTTGAATGACTGAATCAATTCAAGAATTACAGAAAGGAATTTAAATTTTATAGAAAAAAAATCTAGGAAAATAAGGAGCTGACTCAGGGAAATGAAAGTCAAATGCTGTTTAAGTGTGGTACTTTCTGCCCTGTGTGTTTGTGTGTGTGTGTGTGTGTGTGTGTGTGTGTGTGTGTGTGTGTGTGTGTGTGTGTGTGTGTGTGTGTGTGTGTTCAATCATATAAACCTGTCTGGTGAGGCTTTTCTGAAGCCAGATATGCATTAGTGATGACTGATAAACACACACATGCGTGTCTTTGTTCCTGGATGTTTTAAGGATTTACTATAAATTGCTGCATGAGATGAAACGTTTCCACAGAGACCAGCTCGTTAAAGGCAGCAGGTGCAGGTGCAAACTTTGCCCTTGTTACTGTAATCTTCTGAAGATTTTGTGGCAAAGCAAGAGTCCGGATCTCCTGTCACCTTGCCAAAACCGTGAGAGCTAGAATAAAAATGAACACACCGTAGGAATCCTGAGACGCAGAGGAAGCTGTTCGTCTAAGTTTCATGTCTGAAGGCCAAGAAATGGACCCATGAGAGTGATAGATAGATGAGGGAAATTTGACTGATCTCTGAGAAAACCCCTCAGGAATTAACATGGAGGTATATTGGGTTTTTTTTTTGAGATCTCATGACAGTTGGCCATTTTGTGAAAAAGTGCTCCATCCTTTTGCTTTAATGGGTGAAATTAAAGACCTTAGAAGGCAAAACGAGGAAAAGGACAAGAAAATTGCAGCCTTGGAATGTCGGGTGTCAGACTTGGAGCAGTACTCTAGAATAAATGATGTAATTGTTAATGGGTTAGAAACCATGCACTGTTCATATGCAAGGGCAACAGTAGCAGATGGTGAACCACCTGAGCAAGAGCTCCTCTCCCTAGAGCACAAGGTTCTTGCCTTTTTTCAAAGCAAGGATATCAATGTGGAGAGCAGGGATATAGAGGGGTGTCACCTTCTCCCAAGAAGAAACAAAAATGAGAAACCTGCTATAATTATTCTATTTGTCAATAGAAAACAAAAAAAAGAACTTCTCAAACAGGGGCGAAAGCTGAAAGGGACAAATGTTTATATCAATGAGCACCTCACTAAGAAAAATGCAGACATTGCAAGGCAGGCTCAACTGCTAAGGAAGCAGAAAAAAATACAATCAACATGGACATCAAATTGTAAAGTATTCATCAAGCTAAATGGCACTCCAGAACAAGCAAAAGTTTTAGTTATCAGAGAGTTAGTCGAACTAGAAAAATATCAGTAATGCCTTGATCTGCGAGACCAGTGGCAGTCACCAACTATATTGGATCATGTTTAGTGAAGAAAATATTTCAAATGTGACTGGAAAATTACAACTAACCTATGCTTGAAAGTATACATACTATAATCCATGGAGACTCAGACCATAGGATAATGGAACACGAAAATAACATTGACCCAGACACAAATCTATTTAACAAACTGACACATGACTGCACATATTACACAGATTTATCACAAGTGTAAAGGTTGTAGATAGAATAGAATAGAATAGAATAGAAAATACTTTATTTATCCCCGAGGGGAAATTCAGGAGTCACCGCAGCATTTAAGAAAACAAAAGTAAGAAAGAGTATAGAAAGTGCAAAAAGGTCCATAAGAAATTAGATGACGACAGCCCGTCCACCACTCGTCCACCACTCTCCAGCCCAGCCAGTCTCCACCTCCACAGGGTCCAGGACTGAGCCTCCCCAGCAGTCTGTTCAGTCTCTGTCTCCTGGATCCTGTCTGCTCACAGCAGGCGATGCTCCTCCGATGTGTCGCGGCGTCCGATGTCAGCTCCGTCAGCCACGTCCGTGAACAGCACGATGCCGCTGGGTTAGCACAGCTAGCTCATCCATCCCCCGGAGCGAGATCCCACGTTCCCAGCAACGATGGGTGGAAGGACAGGTCCACGTCGTCACCTCCCAGCTCACATCCGAGAACCAGCACGTCGTCCTCACCGCCTCCTCCTCAGCTCGAGGGAAATCATCAAGCCCTACACTAGTTAGCATTGACATGCTACAGGCTGCTAACAGCTAATTTCGCATGTAAACAATGCAGCCATGGTTACATGTAGGATCTCCAGACAAACACAGGAGAAAAGTAGTAAAAAATACCACCGAAGCCACAAAAAGTTTGGTGTCCGTGACCGACAATGAACCATGCAAAGTGATGATCCAATAGATAGCATAACAATGATTCACTTCAATAGTAGAAGTTTTTATTCAAACTTTGAAGCCATTAAGGAATATCTTAGACTGTTTATGAGACCATTCAGTGTAATAGCTGTATCTGAGAAATGGATAAACCCTGAAAAGGCTGGAGACTTTGAAATAAATGGCTATGAATTCCTTCACTTGGATAGAGCAAATAAAAAGGGAGGTGGGGTTGGCCTGCTCATTAATAAAGACTTGCACTTTAAAAAAGTTGAAAGTATGACAACTGTCATGGATGATGTGATGGAGTGTCTTACTGTTGAAATTTGTATGGAAAAAGAGAAACACTTTATTTTTAGTTGCATATATAGAACACCAGGATCCAATATTGACTTTTTTACTCACAGCATGGAAGGATTATGTACGACTCTATATCAGAAAAGGGTGTTTATTTGTGGAGACTTCAACATAGACTTGCTAAATCCAAATCACAACAAAAACACAGATGAATTTATCGATACCATGTACAGCATTGGGCTATTTCCCCTCATAACAAGGCCAAGCAGAATAACAACACATTGTGCCACCCTAATAGATAATATATTTACAAATGTAATGGATAATAACATAAAAAGTGGGCTATTAATCAATGATATTAGCGACCATTTACCATTTTTGCAGCTTATGAGTGTAAAAACAAGAGCAACAAAAACAAGAGAACCATTATGTATCGAAGAATTAGAACAGAAAAGACGTTAAACAGTTTTAGAAATGAGCTAGTAAAGCAAGACTGGAAAACTGTATATGATGAGAATGATGTTGACAAATCATATGAAACATTCTTGCAAATATTTAAAATATTATATGATAAACACTGTCCAGTAACACAATGTAAAATAAATAAAAAATATGCAGGACGACCGTGGATGACAAAAGGCCTACAAAATGCCTGCAAAAAAAAGAATACCCTTTATCGAGAATTTTTAAAACATAGAATTATTGAAGCGGAAAAGAAGTATAAAACATATAAAAATAAACTAACAAATATTATGAGAACTTGTAAAAAAGAATACTTTTGTAAAAAGCTAGAGTATTATAAAAAAAAGTACAAAAGGTTTATGGAGTACACCAAACACTGTAATTAAAAATGGAACAAAGAATAATCAATATCCACAGTATTTTATAGACAAAGGAAGCAGTGTTAAAGAAATGAAGGAGGTAGCCAATGGATTCAATTCTTTTTTTGTAAATATAGGACCAAAACTGGCAGAGGAAATAAAAGTGGATGGGACAGAAATAGATCCAACTAATTATGTAGAGGGAAATAAAAGCTCAATGTTTTTAACGGCTGTGGAAGAAAAAGAAATTTATGAAATAGTCAAAGGATTTAAGAACAAAACCAGTACAGACTGGGATGATATTGACATGGTAACTGTGAAGAAAGTTATTGATGGTATTGCAAAACCACTAACTTGTGTTTTTAACCTGTCTTTCCAAAAAGGAATATTCCCACATAAGTTGAAAATTGCAAAAGTTATTCCGATATTCAAAGAAGGCGACAAACATAACTTCAGTAACTACAGGCCAATATCAATACTCTCCCAGTTTTCAAAAATACTAGAAAAAATATTCATAAAACGATTTGATGGTTTTGTTGAGAAACACAAGTTGCTAACTGATAGTCAATATGGTTTCAGAAACAATAGATCAACAACAATGGCCCTCATAGAACTAGTAGGAGAAATAACAGACTCTATTGACACAAAGAGGTACACACTGGGAGTGTTTTTAGATCTCAAGAAAGCATTTGACACAGTTAATCATGATATACTAATAAGAAAATTAGAGAAATATGGTATCCATGGTCATGTTTTGCATTGGTTGAAGAGCTATTTACGAAACCGTCAACAGTTTGTACATATTGATCAGATTGCGTCTAATCTTATGGACATTACTTGTGGGGTCCCTCAAGGATCAGTCTTAGGACCAAAACTATTTATAATGTACAAAAATGACATTTGTCATGTGGCAAACGTATTAAAATTTGTGTTATTTGCAGATGACACAAATATTTTTTTATTGTGGTGTGGAATTACAGCAGCTTTTGGATGTAATTACAAAGGAAATGAACAATGTTAACAGATGGTTTAAAGCAAATAAGCTGTCTTTAAATCTGAATAAAACAAATATTATGTTATTTGGACAACGAAGCAAAAATATAAATGTAAAATTAAACATTGATAATGTTAACATAGAAAGAGTAAATGAAATGAAATTCCTTGGTGTAATTCTTGACCACAAAATCTGCTGGAAGCCACATATTAAATATGTTCAGGGGAAGTTGGCACGGAGCATTGCCGTCCTGGGAAAAACAAGGCAAATTTTCAGCCAGAGAGCACTTTATATTTTATATTGTGCATTAATTTTGCCATAACTGTCATACTGCCTAGAGCAGGGGTGGGCAATTAATTTTTACCAGGGGCCACATGAGGAACCTGAATTGTGTCAGAGGGCCACCAACTTTCTTCCATCGTAAAATGCTCTGAAATTAATATTTTGAATAGTCGGAACTGATTATCAGAAGAATAAAGCACTCTGTAAATGTTTATATTAGGTTATGTAAAAATGTGGTGTATAGGTCAAGTAGAAATAAAAACAATTATTGAATCCTAAAATGAAAGAGAAAATGTCTTAAGTTTTCGTCGTTGTCAATATCTGTCATAAATGAACTCACTTTTGCCGATGGAGAGTGCTGGCAGACTGCCAACACTCCTGAATATGGAGGGAAGCTCCCATTTTTTAAGCCCTTTCTCCCGCTGTTCTCCTGGCTTGTTATTTCTCCTGATAGTCCCCAAAGTTTAAGTATGCTTCTGTGAGCTCTAATACTTTACTAAGTCAAATCAAGTCCCGTGCTTGGGCGTTATATCGAAAACTCAGAAACCATCCACCCCCCTCTCTTAGTTGGTTTGATCCAAAGACGCTGCAGGAGACCTCAGAGACGGAGACAGATAACGGTGCAGCACTTGTTGATGAAGAGTTTATCAGAGCCTTAGCTGTTTCCTTTCTTTTTTGGAGAACTTTGACATGACATGTCGTGAGTTAGACTAACGTAGCTCTGCTCTAACGCAGCATCCTCTCCAATCAGGAAAGAGCAGCGTGAATTTTATAGTGAGAAGGCTGACTCTAAAATAGTGAAACGCGTATCGTTGTACTGAAGAGAGTGCCGTCGCGTACATGCGCTGCGCGTGTACGTGACAGCACTCTCTTCAGAACAGCAGAGTTCAGGTGGAGGAGACTGACTGAGCCAGTGAAAGAGAGGAATAATTCAAACCTCAATGTCTTGTTCAGTGCTTGTGATACATGGAGTATTGAGACATATGTACCCCTACAAGTTTTATGTTTATGTTTATGATTGGCCTCACGCGGGCCGGACAGGGACGTACAAAGGGCCGGATGTGGCCCGCGGGCTGTAGTTTGCCCAGGTCTGGCCTAGAGGTATGGGGAAACACATACAAAAGTAATCTCCAAACACTGATTAAAATGCAGAAAAGAGCCATCAGATTCATCAATAAAGCAGGATTTAGAGACCACACCAACATCCTAGAATTACAAACCCTAAAACTTCAAGATATGATCCAGCTTAAAACTGCACAAATAATATTCAAAGCAAAAAACAATTTACTTCCAGACAACATAGGAAAACTGTTTACAGAAAGAGAAGGAGGTTATAGTTTAAGAGGGGAGCTGAATTTTAAAATACACCATGCTAGGACAACATTAAAAAGTATGTGTTTGTCAATATCAGGGGTTAAATTATGGAACAGATTAACAGATGAATTAAAGAAAAGTAAAACTATAGGCATATTTAAGGGAATATTTAAAACACACCTTTTGAATAAATATCAGGATGAAGAACAGCAGTTTGACCCAGGGCGGTAATGACAGAGCCAATTGAAAATTAAACAAACAAACAAATAAAACATATACAGAAATTAAGTATCATATAAGGGAAATGTTATGTGACTGTGTATAAAAAGTATAAATATGTAAAAGTTAAAATATCACCGTAGGAGGTGTGGATAATAGGGGTAGGATTACATAAGTTTAACTTCTTCCTACTCCAATTTGAGCATGTAGATATGTAACACATGCAGGTTGTTGCTGCAGTCTTCTTTTTTCTTTTAAGTTTAGTATGCATGTGTTTGTTTATGGGGACGACCTATTTCTGTTTTTTTCTTTTTTTTTGCATGTTCGAAATAAATTCATTCATTCATTCATTCATTCATTCATTCAAGAACCACTTTGTCAGAAGCAGGACAAGCCTACCTACATTTTGACATATAAAATGCCTATGTGGGGCAAAAATTGTGACCAAGAAAGCAGTTTACCCAGAAATTTTCCAGGTTTTGTTTCCCCCTCTCCCCACTCTGTCGTTTGAATCTCCCACTCTGAGCTGAAACATTCCGTCCAATACACACCAATGTTATACGCCTCGAAGAGCTGAAAATCATCATGACCTTTGAAGGGTCATTGTGAAGAAACTATGAATGCTAGGAAACATTTGAAACCCACTGAATGAAGCCAAAAGATAGCTGAATATTTTGAAGTTTGAATGGAGTTTGTAGCTGATCGATGACTGAATGAGGAGGGTTTGAAGCAGGCTGAAAAAATGTCCTGAAGGGAGGAAATTTTGAAAATTCCCCATTCATCTCTATGAGACCGAAATTTTGTAAATCGTTGAATATCTCTGAAAGAATTTGTGAAAAATTTCTGAAGAGTCATAGCCCCCTTGTCCCCACTGAAACACACATTTTGAAGTTTGAATGGTGAAAATCGGTTGAAGTTTGTAGGAGCCTTAGCGGTCCAAAAAAGCGGGCGGAAGAATGAAGAAGAATATATTTTTTTTGTAACAGAAGAACAGCAGCAATGCATTCACAGCAATTACACAGCAGATATGGAGAAAGAGAGGGGGACGGATGGAGGGAGACGGAGGTAGAGAGATGTAGGGAGGGATTGATGTGTTGTGCCCTGTCAGTGTTGCTGCAGTAGCAATGAGATAATAGGTCTGGATCAGCAGCAGGCTACTCAACACCATTAGAGATTAGAGGGAGAGAGCTCCATCTCTGTCCTCCAACACACACACACACACACACACACACACACACACACACACACACACACACACACACACACTACATCACATCACATCACATCACATCTTGTTTGTTATCTTTCTGTATGTTGGCACCCATCTTTGAACAGTTGTGTGTTTGGAGGGGTTGAGACCTCTTCATCTAGGATCAGATCAGACCTGGACTTTTCCTCTTCTCCGTCCGTCAGGTTTCAGTGTCTGTTTCTGCAGAGCTGCTTCACTCTGCAGAAACAAAACCTAATGATCTACACTTGTTTGTTACAGCCTCCATCCTCCTGGACTTTAAAAACCAGGAGCTGATCCTGACAGACTTTCCTGATCCTGTCCCACACAGCCATGCCACTGGTGTTAAAATTCCAGTGCTAAACCAGTTCAGTGTTAAATTCTTGGTGTTATTTTAAGGTATTTAACTCTACACTTGAGTAAAACCATACTACTGTGGGAGTTACTTTGCAGTGTTGATGGAAAATAACACCACACAGTGTTACTTTAAACACTCCTCACTCATGGTGGTGTCACGTTCAATTCCAGGAAACACAACAAATTAAGATAAGTCAAAGATAGTTTTATTTAACAAAGAGACAAAGCAAAAACTGTATGAACATGAACAAAAATCTTCCTCCTCTCTCCAAACCAAACACACCTAAAATACAAATCATTCCCAAACACATGGGATCTTCCCAGGATGAAGGCCAGAGACAGTGTGGCTGCACTGAGCCACACCCACACCCATCCAGGGGCCTATAGCACGAAGCGCGGTCAACTTATCTGCGGTAACTCACATCTATCCAGGATTGAGTAACCGTAACAATGGCAATCGGGGTAATTGATAGCACGAAACAAGTTCTCAATACGGTAACTCAACCCAGGATTGTCTCATCAAGAGCCGTGAACGCTCACGTATTAGAGGAGGGCTCAGAGGCAGCTGACCAATCACAATCATGAGCAACTAAGAAAGCTCCGTACTTCACCGCTGAAGAGCAGCGGCTGATAATGCAGCAATATGAGGAGGACAGAAGCAATAACTCGGTAAGGGGGAACACGGTAGCAGCGGCCAACCGCAGGCAAAATGCATGGCAACACAAAGCGGACTGTGTTCATACGTCAGTTACTCATCAGTGGCTCAGTAGCCTATGATAGCGATCACACCTCTAAATGTCATAAAATAATAAATGCTACTGTGCAAATGACTTGCATTTATTCCAATTATCATGTCATTCTCCCAGATGTAATCCTTCTGGAGTCAGAAGAACATGGGAGCAGATAAAAAACAAATACAAGAACATTATAGCTTCTGATAAGTCTGTTTCAAGCAGTGGAGATTGCTCTAAGACTACAAGCTCAGCTTCCCCTAAAATGTCCCCATAAAAAGTGGTGATATGTACTGCTGTGTGTACATTTTATTAACAAAGTATGAGCTACAATTCCTTCATCATTGCAAGCGTTTACACACCCCCCCCAAGCCTCACAGAGAAAATAAATGAAATAAATTCTCCGCCCTCCTCACCCACCTCTCTACACTCTCACCTAATGTAGTTCTGTTGGGGGATTTTAATATGCATATGGACAATACTGCTCTCCCCTTCACCGTACACTTCTCTTCATCACTCCACAGTTTTGGTTTTAACAGTTTTCAGATTTCCCCACTCATGTAAAGGGTCATACCCTGGACTTAAACTGCTGTTCTGGTCTCACCCCCTCCAACTGTATGAAATCCACATTACAGATCATTTCCTTATCTTATTTGATGTCACCCTCTGGCTCTCCATCCCAAAACCATCCTGTATCATCTCTTTCCGCAAAATAAAGGACATCAACCTGGATTCCCTCTCCTCCTTCATCTCCACCATGACTCTGGACTCTTCTTCTAACCCCGAGGATCTTGTTGCTCAGTACAACAATGGTCTCAGTAACATTCTTTGCTCACTGGCCCCTTTCAAACCCTGCTCAGTTTTCTTTTCTCTGTCTGCCCCCGGTTCACCCCTGATCTTTGCTCCTTGAAACCTAAAAACCGACAGCTGGAAAGACTCAAGGGGAGATCTGCTCTCACTGTTCACAAAGACATTTACGCAGCTCAGCTGTCTCTTTACAAAGACTCCATGTGTAATGCAAAAACACAGTATTACTCCGGACTTTGCTCTAATGCAGGCAACACCAGGACTCTCTTTTCTTTTTTTAACAATATCGTTCCACCCCCTGACCCCCTACCTCACCACCTGTACTCTTCAAATACTTGCAAATTTCTCCTCCAGTTTTTCAACAAAAAGGTCAACAAAAGTCATCAGCACCTGGGCTCTTTCACCTCAATCCTCACCCCCTCTGATTGTTCTCCACCTCGTCTTCCATTTTCCACCTTTGAACTTCCTCATCCTTCAGAAATCACTCTTGATCTCTGAATCCTGCCTCCCTCCTCTGCTCCCCTTCATTTAGGCCAGATTTAGGCCAGTATCCACTCCTCACTGTCCACTGGAATTGTTCCCACTCTTTCCAAATCTGCAGCTGTCAGTCCCATCTTAATAAACCTGGTTCAGACCCCGATGACTTCAATAACCTCCGTCTGATTTCTCACTTTCCTTTAATTCCCAAAATTCTTGAAAAAACTGTTGCTTCTCAACTTCACTCCCATCTCACCAGTAACAGTCTCTAAGAAAAATTCCAGTCTGGCATTCATCCTTGTACTCCTTGATCTGAGTGCGGCCCTTCGACACCATTTCTCACCCCACACTGTGAAAAAAATGTACAGGAAATGGTCTGTCATTTGTAACAGGTTTTTCCTTTTTTTTTCTTACAAAACAACAAAATGCTAGTGGATTTACAGATATTTTCAGTTATTTTACACCGTCCAAAAAAAAATTCACTCTTTTCCAAAGCCTGTGATGTTGAAGAAAATGTTTTATTCATAAATTCACAGAAAAATAACTCTATAGCTAAGGATTCAATCTAATGTGTGCAGCACTTCAACATGTCTGAACAGAGCCCTGACCAGAATCAATCCTTCTCTCATCTGACGCCTAAAGCTGAACCCTGCTGGGACCATGGTTAACAGTGCAAAGACCTGCCTCTTGTTCATGACCTTCCATTTTCACAGATAAAATAGTATCCTAACAACACTGTACTACACTCCTCTGCTGAAGCGTCACACCCATCATGTAGACATAATCTGAACATGGTGTAGAAAAAGAAAAGCATGATGAGCAGTTATTCAAGTGTTGTTTTGAATGCTAGGTTGTTTCATATAGATGCCACTAGAGGGCGACGGTGTTTTTGTAAAGAAGGTGCACTTTTCCCCTGGACTGAATAAAGAAGCCGTGTGAGTGAACCGGTCCTCTCCTGTTGTCTTTAGGCCGACGAATTCTTACGCCCCGCTCACATTGGCTCCGGAAAGGTTGCAGTCCAGATTCTGTGCTAATATTTTCTGCAAGCTGCCACTCACAACAGCTCCAGTTGGGGCTGCGGCTGGCTCTGGTGCTGGGTGCAGAAAGGGCACTCACGAGAGTAGAAGCTCACGTGGGTTCACGCTCTTGTCTGGACTTGGTGCGAGAACAAGCCTCATATATAGGAACTATATGTAAACAATGAACGTATTGAACACGCTCGTGTTGTGTAGTGCTTTTGGAAATGTTATTTCCTTCTACAATGAGTAAATACAAAAAACATTTTTCCTCTAATGTTTATTATTTTAAATAACATTACTTCTTGTGAAGTTCTCGCCAAATCTATAACATATCAGATATCGCTAGAATTTGCACCCAATATACACGCACTCTTAAGTGCTGATGCATATTATTTCTTTTAGTAATGTTATAAAACTATTGCAGTCATAATACAATTAATGTTTTCTGTCTATTGCATTCAGCAAGCAGAAGAAAGGTTCTTGCTGCAGCCATTCTTCTTGCACTGCAGGAAGACGACGAGCAGAAGGAGAGAGAGAGGAGAGAGAGGAGAGAAAGACGCTGTCTTTGGGTTCATCCCATCAACCAACAAAGACAGGGGCAAGGAGACTTCCATAATCTTGTGGCAGAGCTGAGCTAGACAGTCAGCGCCATCATCGTTCCTTTCACATGAGTGCAGAGCAGATGGACCATCTCTTGTCCATTATTGGACCTGAACTAACCAGGCAGTTAGAGGACAAAGAGAAGGAGTGCTAACCTGGACTCGGCAGAGTTTGTTTGAGGTGCTCTTTGGAAAGGGATTGAAAAGGTCCTTGAAACAAAAAGAAGAGACTCCAAGGCACTCTCTTAATACTATTGAAATGCCTTTATTTTATCGGCATGGTCATGTGGACCTTAAAAACAAACTTTGACGCGTTTCAGCATCAAGCCTTCATCAGGAAGTCATGGTCTGGTACAGAAGTAGATTTATTGGAATTCCATGCCCTCTTAAACAATACTAACCCGAACATCAAGTTGTCACTAGAGTAAAGACAGTATCCATTTTCTGGACCTCACTATCCATAAAGACATTCAAGAGACATTACATGCATCCATTTTTTGGAAACCGACAGACAGAAATACAATTCTACATGCCAACAGTTTCCATACAAAATGGCTGAAAGAAAATGTTCCCTATGGACAGTTTCATCAAGTGAGGAGAATTTGTGACCAGGGGGAGAAAAAAAACCCAAACAAACAAAAGATAGACCAGTTTTTGTCACCAAATACAGCACTGAAGCAGAAAACATCAAAAAGATAATAAATAAAAACTGGGGCATAATTCAAAGTGATGCACAACTCAACAACATTTTTCCACAGCCTCCACTTGTCAGTTTCAGAAGATGCCCAATCCTAAGATAAACTGGTACACAGTCACCTAAAACCCAACAACCCAACTGCATGGCTGGGACACAAAGCAAAAGGATCTTTTAAATGCAATAACTGTAACCACTGTGCACATGTGAAACAGACAAATACATTTTTGGACTCAATATGACAAAAGGAGTACAAAATCAATCACTTTATTAACTGCAAGACCACCTTTGTCATATACATGGTGGAATGCTCCATTTGCAAAGTTTTTTACGTTGGTAGAAGAAAAAGACTGTTACAGGACAGACTTGCAGAACACAAATATGCAATAGGAACTGGTAACATTAACTACCCCATGGCCAAACATTACCTGGAATTCCATAACAGCAACCCAACTTCATTACAAACCACAGGCATGGACCACATCCCACTGACCATCAGAAGAGGTGACAGACAAAGAAAACTGAACCTAAATGAGGCATTCTGGATTGACAAACTACAAGCCACAAAATATCCTGGACTAGATGAAGAACAAGATTATACAGTGTTCTTGTAGAGGAAGTTGCTGTCTTAACTCTGAGTTACAGTCTCTAACGTACAGACCACTTTGTGAAAATATTGTTAACCAGAATTCTGATGTGTTTTTAACTAATTTTATCTGCTTTGTGTGATACCATGCAGATTTCTGGGGATGGAAAGTTTTTTGAAGCCTATTGGCCTGAATAACACCATCTGCTGGTGGGTCTGCTGGTTGACACTGCCTGCAGACCTTGCCTTTAAGTCCATGTTAGGGCTGCAACTATCAAATATTTTAGTACTCGAGTACTCTACTGAAAATTACAGAGTACTCGAGTACTCAGATAAAACGCATTTTCGCGTACTTAAACAGCAATTGTTTTTCAAATGGAAATTTGTTTCAAGCAAGTGTAAAATCAAGTCACTTTGGGTGCCAAATTTTAAATTCTGACTACATATGTGACATTTTAACTAGGAATGAGACATTTTTGAAAGATTTTGAGTCTTTGCAGTGTTCAGACTAAAATGATGATCTCTGCTGTATTGGAGCACATATGGCTCCATTACTACTTGATATTTGTACCCTTCTACCCCTGACACCTGCCCAGTTAGCTCTATTATGTTTTTGTTTTCTAATCTTCTTCACTCTTAAGAGCTGTGTTTTGTAGGTTATCTACAACACTAAATCAGTAATCAACTAATTTGCATAACAATTCATTTGTGTATAACGGTTGTGGACACTGAAGGAGAGAGGAATAACATCGTGTGAGGGACAGAAAGCGAATAATATCACAACAGTGTTTCCCCTGGGTTCACAGTTTGGGGGGGGGGGGGGGGGGGGGGGACCACGTTACGGCAGCAGGGGTGAGGGGTGTGAGCGCAGGAGAACACGAGTGGCGTCTTCACGGAGAAAGCATTGGAGATGTTTCTTGTGGTGGTGTGGTTTATTTGTCCTTCATAGGGGATGAACATGTCTGTGTGTAAATGCGCGCATGTGTTCGTGTCTGTGAACGCGTTGGAGCAGAACTTTGCCGTACGTTAAAGATCACGCGCTCTTTCACGCACTGTGAAGTTCCACGAGGAGAAATATGAACCCAACCATGTAAATACGACATCCCGTCATGAAAATTAGATAAGTAAAAAAACAAGGTATGGACCTGATTCATGAGAGAGGGAACTCTAAATCACTTCTGCTGTGATCTGGCGCTGTATGGAAAATTAAATTAACTCGACATTCAGGGGGGCGGAAAGTAGGGGAAACACTGCAACCTGTTAATGTGTTTGGAGCTACAAATGAACTTTGTTTGGTTGACTCTTTTTGGGATGTTAAGATATCGATCCTCCTGCACTATTCATGTATACGCAGTCTCCTGCGCAGTCACACTGGCCATCCAAGCCGTGCCATACTCTACCCGCCTGCACAATGAGGCGCAGAGAACGCTGCTACAACTTCAGTGACTTTTAGGCTCATATTAAGTCGTTTAGGTGCGACACGGCCCTCTGGCACCCCGCTATTGTTTAAAATGACTGTTGAGAGAAGCGGTCGCAGCGATCGTATGTCATTGATCATATGGAGTGTCCGCGTTTGTGTGCGTGTATGAAGTGGACCGCGCTGAAGCTCACCTCTCCAAAGGTGCCAAAGAGAAGTGAGTCACACTGATCAAATAAAATGGACCGTGAAGAGTGTATGAAAACAGTTCAGATAGCCAGTGTGACCGTGAAGAGAGACAGCTGCAAGCGGGACGTCCGTCTTTGATGAGTGAGTGATTTTGGGTAGGGGAGGGGCTCAGCACGTGCGGCTCGTTGACAAGCAGCTGATGCAGATCAATACATGCTTTCATTTCAGTCTCCAAACTCCAGACAAGAAGCTAGATTTGTTTTCAGTCACTATTTTAAAAAGGGGAAACTTGAGGGGGTATGAAACTCTCTAAATGTAGCATCAGCTTTATTTGAAATATCACTCTTTGATCTTTTTTTTTCAAAATTAACTATTCTTCGAGGCGGAGAAAATCCCTCGAGCATTTTTTGTACTTGAGTACCTCGAGTTATTCAAATCCAAATCCAAATCCACTTTATTTATATAGCACATTTTAAAAACAGACCAACGCCTCCAAAGTGCTGTACAAAAGCGAAAACCATAAAATAAATAAAACACTAAGAAAAATAAAAACATGAATTGAAATGATAAATAAGAAAAAATAAATTAAAAGACACAGAGGACCACACAACTCACGTGGTGTTAAAAGCCAGAGAATAAAAGTGGGCCTTGAGACGAGACTTAAAACAGTTCACTGTGGGGGCCATTCGCACGTGGAGGGGCAAAGCGTTCCAGAGTTTGGGACCTACCACAGAGAAGGCCCTTAAGTCTCGTCTTTGGCACCTTGAGCTGGGACTGGCCCTCAGACCTCAGAGCGCACGCCGGGATGTAAATTTGGAGGCAGTCTGTAATGTATTGAGGGGCCAGTCCATTCAAAGCTTTAAAAACAAACAAAATGATCTTAAAATCAATTCTAAAATTAACAAGGAGCCAGTGCAAAGAAGCTGAAATTGGGGTGATATGTTCGCGCTTTCTGGCCCCTGTTAAAAGTCGTGCCACAGAGTTCTGGACTAACTGCAGCCGCGAGAGCGCATTTTTACCTATCCCCGTGTAAAGCGCATTGCAGTAGTCCAGGCGAGAAGAGATAAAAGCATGCACGACTTGTTCAAGAAGATTAAAAGATAAAAAAGGTTTTACCTTTGATAAAAGACAAAGGTGATAAAAACTCGATTTTAAAATCGCATTGACCTGCTTATCCAGTTTAAAATCGTTGTCTATGGTGATGCCAAGGCTGGTGACTTTGGGACGCAAACAATTTTGGAGTGGTCCCAAGTCAATGACTGAATTACCAAATAAAATAATCTCTGTTTTTCCTTCATTTAATTTTAAAAACTTTTGGGCTAACCAAGCCTTGACGTCACCAAGACAGTCAAAGAGGGGTGTCAGGGGGCTGTGGCTGGTTTTGGTGATGGGCATATAAATTTGGCAGTCATCAGCGTAAAAATGGTACGACATGCCATGCTTTCTAAAAAAATCTCCCTGAGTGGGAGGAGGTAGAGGGCAAACAGAATTGGGCCCAAAATAGAGCCCTGGGGGACTCCGCAGTGCAGAGGAGCAGAAGAAGAGCTGGAGTCCCCCAGCCTCACAGAGAAAGACCTCCCACTCAGGTAAGACTCAAACCACTTTAAAGCAGTCCCCCTGACACCCACACAGTTTTCCAGACGAGATAAAAGAGTTGCATGGTCAACTGTGTCAAAAGCAGCAGTCGGGTCTAAAAGCACTAAAATGGCAGAGCTACCAGAATCAGCAATTAGAAACAGGTCATTAAAAACCTTAAGAAGTGCGGACTCAGTGCAATGAAGGGCCTTGTATCCTGACTGGAAGGGGTCCAAAATGCCACTAGTATCTAAAAACGGTTGCAGTTGGGCAAGCACACATTTCTCCATGATCTTAGAAACCAGTGGAAGTTTGGAAATGGGACGGTAGTTTGCTAAAACCAAAGGGTCAAGGCCAGGCTTTTTAAGCAGAGGTTCAACAACAGCGCTCTTACAAAAGGTGGGGACAGTACCAGAAACCAAACTGCTGTTAATTATCTCTCTCACAAAGGAGCCAATGGTGTCCCAGACCTCTTTAAAAAATCGAGGTGGGACAGGGTCTGTTGGAATGGAAGAGGCTTTAAGTGTGTTCACTATCCCAGAGAGAGCCGACAGTGGGACATGCGCAAATTGGCTAAACACAGCAGGGCACTCAGTGGCCTCAGAGACACAAAGTGAAGGGGGAGATATATTGGCCCTTATAGCAGCAACCTTCTCATTAAAAAGGAAAGGAATTCTTCACATGTAGCATTTGTTGTTTCCAATACATTGGAGGGATTCGGATTAACAACTGAGTTAATGGTTTTAAAAAGTACACGAGGTTTGCTGACGCTGTTGGAAATCAATTCTGAAAAGTATCTAGTTTTCTCAGCTTTGACCACACGCTGGTAATTCCTCCAGCTTTCTTTAAGAATTTGGATTGAAACCTCCAAATGGTCCTTTTTCCACCTACGCTCCGCCCTTCGACACTCATGGCGCGCAGCGTGCGTTATTTCGTTGAGCCAAGGCTCCTTTTTAGACTGTGAGCGCATGACTTTAAGCGGATCTATGCTGTTCAGCACATCACAACAAGTGGAAAGAAAAGATATCATGAGATCTTCCGTATTCATGGTTGGATTAGAGGTCAAAATGGTGTGCGCAGCAGTAGAAAAGCAAGAGTTAAAATCAGTTGCAGTGCTAGACTTAAAAACACGGCCATGACGCACTGCCGGCAGCCTCGTGTCAACACTTATACATAAATCAAACATGACAGGACAGTGGTCGGAGAACACGGCATCTTCAACACTAATATTGTCAACCGATAAACCATATGACAACACAATGTCTAATGTGTGTCCATGTACTTGTGTTGGGCCAGTGACATGCTGTGTGAGATTAAAAGCTTCAATCAAGTTCAAGAAGTCTTTTGCCATCGGCTTGGACGGACAACATACATGCACGTTAAAATCACCGACAATTAAAATCCTGTCATAACGTGTAAGAATAAGAGCAACAAGTTCATAAAAGTCATCAATAAAATCCTTATTATGTTAATAGTTTGAAGTATTTTTTTAGTATGAAACTGCCTCTGCTTGCCTTACTTTGTGTAATCAACATGCAAAATGAAAATGGTTAATCTCACATATATGCAACCCTCCCCTGCATGTTTATATCACATAGATACTGTTCGGGTCAATTTGACCCAGCAGTCAAAGTGGAGGTCAAACGGTGTCAGAAATGTCAGACTACTTATTTCTTTCTTTGTAACTGTGAGACATATTTCACCCCAATTGAGAATGATCCTGGATTACAACGCCACCAAGGGGGGTAGACAACTTGGACAAAGTAACAGGGTCCTACAGCATCAAACGAATGACTGCGCACTGGCCATTGGTCATCTTTTACAGAATAGAATAGAATAGAAAATACTTTATTTATCCCCGAGGAGAAATTCAGGAGTCACAGCAGCAATCGAGAAAACAAAAGTAAGAAAGTGTATAGAAAGTGCAAAAAGGTCCACAAGAAAATAGATGACGACATCCCGTCCACCACTCTCCAGCCCAGCCAGTCTCCACCTCCACAGGGTCCAGGACTGAGCCTCCCCAGCAGTCTGTTCAGTCTCTGTCTCCTGGATCCTGTCTGCTCACAGCAGGCGAAGCTCCTCCAATGTGGCGCCGGCGTCTGATGTCAGCTCCGTCAGCCACGTCCGTGAACGGCACGATGCCGCTGGGCTAGCACGGCTAGCTCGCCCATCCCACCGGAGATAGATCCCTCGTTCCCAACAATGATGGATGGAAGGACAGGTCCACGTCGTCACCTCCCAGCTCACACCCGAGAACCAGCACGTCGTCCTCACCTCCTCCTCCTCACCTCGAGGGAAACATTTGGCCTTACACTAGTTAGCATTGACATGATACAGGCTGCTAACAGCTAATTACACATGTAAACAATGCAGCCATTGTTACATGTAGGATCTCCAGACAAACACAGGAGAAAAGTAGTAAAAATATCGCTGAAGCCACAAAAAGTTTGGTGTCCATGACCAACAATGAACCATACAAGGTAATGATCCACTCCAAATACAAAGATGACGAAAAAGAGACGAAAAAAAATTACAAAAAACGGACAAAGACGAGAGAGCTACTGCAACAGGCTGCTACTTGGGCAGCGCCTAGCAACGGAAAAGCCAATAACCTTTAGCCATAACCCTAACCCTATAACATGATTGATGTATCTGTCTACAATGCATTTGTCATCCGGACTGAGATCGTTCCTGACTGGAATGGGTCAAAGCTGTACAAGAGGCGCATCTTTCTCGAAGAGCTGGGGAAGGCCCTTGTGACACCGCACATCCAACAGAGGCAGCATCTGCCAAGGACCCCAGCTGCTGCAGCCACAGTGAGGGAGATCCAGGAGAGGACCGCACCTAGTATGCCAGTGCATGAGGTAAGTAAGTGTGTGTGTAGGTCTGTGTGTTTGTGCATGTCTGTGCGTGTGTGTGTATAGGTCTATGAGAGTGCATTGTGTGTGTCTTGGGATCATCAGCACTATAGTAAAGTAATCATGGTCCTCTTGTTTCTAGGTTGCTGCTGGGGGAAGAAGGAAGAGGAAGAGGTGCCAGGTCTGCAGGCCATCTGATGATGTCAAGACAAGTATGAAGTGTGCAAAATGTGCAAAATTCATTTGCACAAAGCACAGTGTGATGACATGTCACTCCTGTGCTGTGTAGATGTACAGACAGACACATACACACCTTGTTCATATTGTTGTTGCTTGTTATTTTGTTCATTTCTGGTTCACAAATAGTGCATGTATGTAAAATTAAATTTAAATGTTATGTTTCAATGTAATGCAAAACTATTGTGTTTTGTATGTTGGTCTTTCAGAAGTAATAAAGTGGTGAAACAATAAAAAACAGTTTGGATATGTATTTTTTAAATGAAAACGAGTGAAGTATCCTAATTAAACCATTACCTGTGAGAGGTAAAGTACACCATTGCACTAAACATTGATAGAATAGTTAGTAATGGAGTTAGTAGTGAATAACTAACAATGCTTGTGGGGATTTTGGGGGTTTTGGACATCTTTCAGATAAATAAACACGCACCGGGTCAAATTGACCCGGGAACATCATGGCTGTTCCTGACAAATGAACATAACAGGAGGGTTAATGTAACCGTCTGAACCAGCATATACATTTATATCTATATTAACTGTCCCATCACATCTGATGTCAGATTAAAGCCGTTTGTCATTATGGAAAGTTAACCTGACGGCAGCTGGAAGTTTGATGCACATCTTACAGTTAAACAATAAACAGTCTTAACATCTGATACTGAGTATATATCTGGTTCTCTCATTTCATTTAATTCAAAGAAAAGAGGGAGAGAAAAGACGAAGAAAAAAAGAGACAAAATAAATGTATGTCACTCAGGATTTACCCGTGATTTCCCATATTTCTCTGTTTTAGTCTTTATTTTTAACGTGATCTAAAAAGATGGAGTACATTATTGTAAGGAGGATGAGGTGGAGACACTGGGAGAGTATACAGTATATCACCAAAGGCTCTGCTATTTGGTGATGACAAACCAGGAGTGCAGGTGGATCAAAAGTATTCTGAATGGATAAGCCAGCTGTGAAACTGCCTCTTAATTTTTTACTCCTATTAATGACAAAGGAACAGATTAAATCTGTCCCGGGAGCTGGCCCACAAGGTGACGCGCGTCGTGTCCTCCGATGCGCCCCGCTGTCCATTGACCTGCTGCAGGCACAGCGGCTCTGACCGTCGCCGCTACCAACACTCTCTCCGTGGTGCTGGAGATCACTCAGACCAATCAGACGCTGCGCCTCAGTCGCAGGGCGTTTAAAGGCGAGGAGAGGCGCTCATTTGATTGGTGAAAACAGCGCTCGGCTGTGTTAAACCCACTCACGGCTTTTCTCCTCCCTCTCTGCCATTTGCGCGGAGGGAGGCGTGGACGCGCAGCTCTGCGCTCATGTGCGCCTGTACTGCGCCTCTCTTGGCAATGCAGGAAACTTGCAAAGTGCGCCGGTCACGCCCTGTGCGCACGGCGAAGACCGGCGAAGACCGGCAAAGACCGGCGCAGGCGCACCTGCCCTGCGCCGGCTTTTGCCGTGAGCACAGGGCAGGTGCGCCTGGTCTACGAAATTAGAGCCCTAAGTGTTGTTTTTCGTTTGTTACACATTTGATCATTTGCATCTCCTGGGGCTGAAGCCCCCCTTGTCCCTAAATCCTAGTGACGCCCCTGAGTCAGACACTCAATAATTACATTAAACATTAAAAGTGCAAAAATGCAATGTGCATATGTAATTTGCAAAGTCCGCTAATGAAGTGCAAAGTGCTATTACTGGTTACCAGTTTACATTTCAAGTGCTTTCCTTGTGTGCAATATTTACACATGAGAAGCCATCAGTCACCAGTAACAAATACTCCTCATTACACAGTCACCAAGAGGAACCTAATCTTCATCATGGCTCAGTTTCTAAACACTTGGTTTGTGATGAGCTGGGATTAAAACAGAGTTTGACAGATTATTAAGAACAAAATGCTGAGCACAACTTTATTGAAATCAACATTACACAGAATCAATCCAGATTTTCTGGTTCATGGTTTAACAAAACATTTTGTCTAATATGTGAGTCAAAGCTCTGTCACTAATTTCTTCAGATTGCTGTAAATAGATTTAAAATATTACAAATACATAAACATTTAGGGTAAATGTGATTTATAGATGAAGAAATGCTCATAGTAATGTACAGAAAAATGATTCATTGATTTCACTCAACAGTTTAAAGAATCTGACTCCGACTTTTCTGACAAACCTTTTATAAAATATGTTGAAGAAAAAAAGTCTGAATGGTTTTTTTAGCTCAGAGATGTAAATGAGTAAAGTTGAGTGATCCAGTTTTCCTCTGAGTGCTGCTCTTTGATAACATTCAGACTGATGTGACAGGATAGAAAGAGTCAAAGGATCAGCTGAAGTTTGTGTGTTAGTGCAGAGGCTAAACTCTTCTTCAGCAGCTGTTTGTGTTTGTGAAGAGGAGGAGACCAGGGCCGTAGCCAGGATTTTGGAATAGGTGAGGTCCAAGATGCTTTTCACGTGCCAACAATTTTTTAGATGGTTTTTGATATTTTTTTTCATTGTTGTTTTATCTATTTATTTATTTATTAAGTGCTTCAAGTCACACAAGATTTTTATTGTTTAAATAGCTTTTAATGATGTGAAATCAGCATTTTCCTAAAAAAAAATGTGTATTTAAAAAAAAAACAAAAAAAAACTTTTTTTTATCAAAGCTAGCTTAATCATCCTGTGACCAGCATGACTCTACTCTCTGTGCCCCACCTTACTTTACCCATTCTCTACTCCATCCTCCTTGGTTTCATGTTCCTATTTGTTGATTTCTTTCTTTTTCTTTGCCAGAAATGTATCCAGTGTATTCTGTTTTAATCTCTTGGACATGTTTGCCCTGCTCTCTGTGACTTGTTTTCTGTGGAATGGGTATATTGAAATTAATATGAGCATGACTCGAGGTCCTCGAGTAGTCACGTCATCTTGATGCGTGCTTGGCCAGCTGATGAGCCAGGCGCTCATCGAAAAAAAAAAAAAAAGTGCTCTCTACTATGGATTAAAGTAAATAAACTGGCTTTGATCAGATGATTTGACAGGCCGAACTCGTGCCTAATTATCTATCTATCTATCTATCTATCTATCTATCTATGTATATATATATATATATATATATATATATATATATATATATATATATATATATATATATTTATATATATATATATATATATATATATATATATATATATATATATATATATATATATATATATATATATATATATATATTTATATATATATATATATATATATATATATATATGTATATATATATATATATATATATATATATATATATATATATATATATATATATATATGGGGTTGGGCCCGCTGCCGAGAGCCTCACAGGGGGCATTTGCGGGTACATGCATCAGCTGATCAAACAGCTGTTTACCCTAACAGGCACACAGGCACAAACAGTTCACAAAGCTCATGGATGTTTACCACAATTTACAATTTACAAGCACATTTCACAGAGAGGTTTCAAGTTTTTATGAGTCTATGATTTATTCAGTTGGGCATATTTGGTCAAAAAAAGAACTGAAAAAATGGTTGAGGTCCGGACCTCGCTGACCTCATACCTGGCTACGGCCATAGAGGAGACTCTCCCTCCTACACTCAACACACACTCACTGAGGAACCAGGAGACAACCCAAACCCAGGATAGAGAGGTTCAGTGAAGGTGGAGCTGAAGGTGTGGAGGTGGATCAGTGAGTCAGAGGTGACTCTGTAGAAGGACAGAGTGCCAGCAGGACAGTCCACATACACTGCTACTCTGTCAGAGTCAGAGGACGGAGACAGAGGGAGGTCTGTTCTTCTGTGACCGTGCCAGACAGAGTAAAATCCATCAGAGCAAAACAGATTCCAGGACTGATTATTCCATCCAAACAGAAAATCAGAACTGTTTCCTTTCCTTCTGATTCCTCTGTAACTCACTGATATATCAACCTTTCCTTTCCACTCCACCTCCCAGTAACAGCGCCCAGTCAGACCATCTCTACACAGCAGCTGAGGCCAGCACTCAAATCTGACTGGATGATCAGGATATGACTGATCCACTTCCACACGTGTCACCTTCCTGTTGTTGTCAGACAGTCTGAGCTCTCTGTGAGCTGTGTTTGAGTCCAGAGTGAGTTCACAGAAATCTGATGGAGAGAAAAAGACACAACACAGCAGCAGTTTATCATCAGACACACCTGAAGGCTTCATTCTTTGTTAGCTGACAGTCTGCTGTTTGCTCATCAGGAGTCAAAGTGATTCCACACTTACACTTCTTCAGACCAGGTTTTAACCTCTGCTGTCCACCATGGTCCACCCTGGAGGAAGAAACACAGTCAGAGTGGTTTTCTGTCCAACATGAGTCCTTACAGAGGTGCTACATGGCAACAGGCAGAGCAGGCAAGTACTTGGAGTCCTGAACCAGAAGGGGGCACCAGAGAGCTGACCAACTTTGGTCAAAAGGCGCCCCACTCTCACCCCTGGCACCAAGTAGCAGTGCTGCTATGTTTTGAGTGAGAGGGTTTTTGTAAATAAAGAGAAGCTATCCCTCTGAAAGCTGCAAACTAAAGAAAAAAAGGGAGCTAAAAAAGACACAAAGGAAGTGGTGAGCACCACAGATAACAGCTGATTTAGCTTGGGACAGCTCAGTCTGTCCTGCTCGTGTTGAGTCCTGCAGTTAAAGCAATCGGCTTATTTACTGAGTTGGCAGGCTGAAAAAACAGCTAACATGGACAACACTTTTTCTTTAGTTATAAAATGAAAATTATGTCCAGCTTAACTTAACTGTCAAGCTAAGAATGCTAAGTCATATAATTCATAGACTGTAGGGACAAAAGGTAAATGACTGGCAGCTACAGCTGGCAAACAAAAATCTTAAAATTAGAGCAACAGGGCCTTCTTGAGCCCTAATCCTCCATAGCTTCCTCTGCATTCCCTCCTCACTCACGGTTACAAAATGCTGTCAAATATTACTTGAAAAAAATGCATGAAAGTTAAATTGACTTTGTAAAAGTTACTTGGAATTTCTTTGAAACTTTTTCTAAGTTTTTTCAAGTAAACATTACATTACATTACTAGTTCTTTCTGCCTCCAGTCCTGTTTACTGCTGTTGGATCCTGATAGAAACACAAAGACTGAAACATGTTCACCTTCACAGAGAAAACACCAAGCACAGTTAGGATCAAATGTTTCACACACAACAACAGGAAGTTACCTTTGAAACACTCACCTTTCATCAAAACCAAGCTCTGAAGATTTAAAATCTTGACGGATATTTATTGACCGATCACACTCCAAGGAGACACTGCTGGGTCCAGGTCCAGGAGAGTCTGGTCTCTTGTGTTTGACATTCACAGGTCCTGTTCCAGGTGAGTCTGGTCCACGCTGCCGCTTTTTGCTTCAAAACACACACAGACACACACACGGACATATACACAGAGCTGTGAGTGAGAATAATGATGGTGCTGTAATGTAAGTCCATGGATGGACAGTTAAGCCGTGTTTCCACCAAGCGGTCCAGTTAGGTTCAGTACGGTTTGTCACGGTTTGGTACAGTTAAGCCTGATCCTGTTTGTGTTTCCACAGGAAACTGTGCTTTCTCGTGGTAGGCGGCGTGTAAGCTGGATGCCAAAACAACAGCTGTCAGACAATAGTGTGACGCCGTAGCAGCGCGACACAGTTTACCCTGCTAATAAATCCAACAAAGAAGAAAAACGCGACACAGTAAACAAAGAGCACAGATGGAAGACATGCAGCATTTTGTCCTCTCTGTGATTGGCATGTAGCTCTTGATACAAAGAACAATCAAGCTTTGTTTCAGAGAAGTCTGTGTACCGCCAGGAGAAACACAGCCGCTGTCGCACGGTAAGAGGTCGATTCTTTCGACAAGTCAACGGTCTGCAGTGTTGTTGCTCCACCTTTTGAGAGCGAATTGGTTCAGTCTGGCCCCCATTCAAAAGGGTCCCAAGAAGTGGGACTTGGTTATTTGGGGATCTGCCTCAGGATAAGTCAGCCACAAAATGTGCACCGTACCGAGACGAATGGAACCAGTCTGCTTGGTGGAAACGCGGCTTAAGAGATCCTGGTCTCACCTCTGAGCTCTGGTCTGGCTCTCATGGTCCCCACACAGAGGGAGGGTTTTAGAGGGAGGGGCTCCCTCCTCTCTGTCCTCACTCTGATCCATAGAAGAGCCCCCACCTTCACACAAACACAACCACATGTTCAGTCATTACAACAAGCTTCACAGCACACACACACACACACACACACACACACACACACACACACACACACACACACACACACACACACACACACACACTGCTCTCTGACACTGTGTCTTTTTTTAGATCCAACCACCAGGTGGAGCCACATTTGTTCTGTTCCTCTTAATGAGTCCAGAGTTGATCTGGATCAGCTTCTGGTTCAGCTCTTTTCAAAATGAAAATATGAGAAAACTTTCAGTTTGATTTTTGACAGAGAGAAGAAAATACTCACCAGATGAATTCAGACTGACTTCCTCCTTCACACGGAGAAGAAACCCAAAGAGAGACACTGCAGCTGATCCTTCCTCACTTCATCATCATCATCATCATCATCATCATCATCATCATCATCATCATCACCATCAATCTGAGGACTCGGTCACGCTCTCTCCACTGAACAGTCAGAGTCTAGAAACATGAAGAGAACATGAGCTCAGTGTGAGCTACGAGCAGAAAGCAGAGGTCAGCTCCAATCACAGAGCAGGAACCTGCAGAGACTTCCTGTCAGGACACGACTGAGAAAGCTTCAGATTACAGAACCTAATCCCTGATCTTTGAGAACAGAGTGAGGTGTTTCTGTGAACCTGACCCTTTATGAGAAGATGTCACGTGGTTTGTTCTTTCTGTAGCAGACAACAGGAGGAGAACATGAATGTTTCCATGTTTAAAAATGAGCAGCAGTGAAATCTGAGTTGTATGGAACCCCAAAAGATTCATAATTAAAATAATAAAAACAACATTTTTATAAATAACTGACGAATATATAATATGGCCATTAAACTGTGAAATAAGGTAATGTTATAATGAAATGTGTTTTTATTATTTTTTAACATTGAATTGTTATGAATATTTTTGATTATAATTATTTTAACAATTTCATAATTATTTTTTTAAAGAATTCATGACTTTTTTATTTTCTGAGCTTTTATGTAAATAAATAAATAAACATTTTTTCACCGAGTCAATTTTTATTTCATAATGCTCTTTTCCACAATGGCCATTTTTATTGTATAATGTTGTTTTTCATCAGAAGGACTTGGTCTGTCGATCAAAGCCAGAGGGTGGGACCTCTGCTTGATCCTTTAAGATCGATTGGTTTGAGAGGAGTCCAGCTGCAGACCTCCACCCTCAGCTGCTTGAGGAGTATTTCTGAAAGTGACTTCTCTCCTGCAGCCACTGTGTCTCAAACGTGAAATGTCCTCCTGTTTTCAGCTTTGTAGTCTTCTCAGCATTAGAGAGAATGACCAAGTCATTATGCTGAAAAACAACATTATAAAACAAAAGGGCCGCTGTGGAAAGGGACATTATGAAATAAAGATTGACTTTGTAAAAAAAAAAAAAAAAAAAAAAAGTTTTTAATTTATTTTTATTTCTTTTATAAAAGCTTGGAATAGAAATAAGTCATTATTTTAAAAAGTATGAAATTGTAAAAAAATAAAAAATAAAAAAAAATAATTAAAATAATCATTATAAAATATTTAATAATAAATCGACATTAAAGAATAATAACACATATTTCATAATAATGGTGCCATATTTCACAATTTAATGGCCATATCACATACTTTTCTGTTTTTTATCAAAATGGTATTTATTTCAAACTTTTTTTATTTCAATCATGAATCTTTCGGGGTTCCATAAAGTTGATCCCCAAGCTTTTTTTCTTGAGTTGCAAAGGACTTAGCCAATCAAGACTAAACCAGGAAATGAATGTGGCAGCATTGACCTTTACAGTTCATCTAAGAACTGTAAAGGTCAATGCAGAGCTTGGATAGTTTTCTAACAGAAAGTGTGAATGATTTACGAGGCAGTGATGTGCCAGCTCACACAAAAAGTGA
Source organism: Halichoeres trimaculatus (assembly GCF_033239565.1). Lineage (NCBI taxonomy): Eukaryota > Metazoa > Chordata > Actinopteri > Labriformes > Labridae > Halichoeres > Halichoeres trimaculatus. The sequence continues at coordinate 35,738,947 of NW_027437183.1, forward strand.
GCTAACTCCAAGTTAAGTTCACACTGAAAATGAGCTAGATAATTCCCACGGTTCATTTGATGAAACTTTGAACTTTCAACAATTCTACAAATTTTGTGTAGATCCTGATTCCTTAAGCTCATTAAACTAAGCTTAAACTCGATAAAGGAATCTATGTGGACCACTATAGCACTAAAGACAGAGATTCAGATCAAAAAGCAGTGTCTTGTCACTGAAACTATCCCATAAAGCAGGACCAAAGCTGGTTTCACTGCTGCTGCTGACTGTATTGTGTGAACTGTCAGCAGGATGAGCCACACTGAAAGCACTCAGAGTGCTGTAGTAGATCTGACTTTTAAATCACAGTGCTCGGCATCTCTCAGCTGCTCTCTGCACCTTTGACACCTCCTGCTGCCTGTTCACTGCCCCAGGACCGAAATGCGCTCATGTTCCCGTTTATGAGGTATAAACTGAGAAGTTCAGTTCAACGTTCATGAAAATACTGTTATGCTGTTAGCTATTATGTTTTATTACATATAATAAGCATGTGATTGTGGAGGACTTAATTTTTCATTGAAACATAAAAGTAAATCATTTTTCAGTCAGACACAGGGCACATACTGTAAATAATTCACTAATTTGTTTATAAAAAATATAGATTTATTTTGATGATTTCAGAGGAGATCAGACAGCAAAGAGAAGCTCTCAGAGGTTGATCTTTTCTTGTTGAAGCTAACGTGTTCAAAGGAAAAGGTCAAAGGTGGTGATTGCTTCTTGTTTTGGTTTTTAAGTTGTTTTCTTGTGTGAGGCTCTCTCTGCCTTACAGAGGTTGGACAGCTGCCAGCACTGGCTCCACTTCCACCTTCACACCTGCACCTCATCACAGCATCCACTACCTGCCAGTTCCTCTCAGAGAGCTAACTTAGCCTAAAAACTACTAGCAAGGAGTCTTAGCTTCTCTTGGTGAGGAGGTGTGGTTGACCTCTTTTCTACCGATGAAGTGATCTTCTAGGCCGTGCTCTTAGCAACGGGCAACATCCAAATGAAGCCTATGTATAAGTGCTAAAAGTTGCTGTTCATCAAGAATCTGCTCGAGGCTGGCTGCAGAAAGTCCAGAAGTCACCCAGCCATAAAAACAGACTTTTACGGCATTAAAAACACATTTACAGCCTGGTTCAAAAAACGTCTTGAATCTAAAACGCTGATTTCTCTATCAGCACACACTGTACGGTGAGTGAATTTTTTTCTAACTCGGTTTGGAAGTAATTGGGATGGTTTGATTGTCCAATCAGAGACACAGCTCAGGTCATGTGACTGATGAGTGCCCTGAAGCTGTTCAAAAGAAAACTCACAGCTGGCATCACATCAAATATGGCTGCGTTCGTGGATTGGCTTCATTTCACGGTATCAGGAACAGACGGGTGACGTCGGAGAGACTGCGTCCATGTTTTATACAGTCCATGGCTCTTAGTAATGAATGAACATGTTATTAGTGTTGATGTTTTTGCGTTACTGCTGCTCTCACTCTGCTTTTGAAACTGGATAATCAAAGGATATCAACATTTCAGCTGTGTTGAGTCCAACTGATTCTCCAATGAAGAGGTTCAAATGGTTTGTGTTTTACAGAGGACTGAATGATCATAATCACACTGGTTGTTGAATATTTGCTCAGTTTATGAGACACCAAATGACTGACCTTTGATACAGCCATGAAACTTATAAAACAATAAAACCAACTGCTGTATAAAGGTGTGTTTTATCACTTCAGACAACAGACAATACTTCATTTGTCTGAACAACTAAGAAATGTGTTCATAATCAAAGGAACTTCTGAGGACAGTGCAGGTTTACCTGGTGAAATAACACACAGGTAACATGTAAATATGGAACATGTCACACAGGTCACATAAAGTTTGACCTTAGCCTGTTTCTGATTCTCCATATAAACATTTACAGAATTAAATTAAAACACAACATCCCCTATTTAATCTCTGTGATTTGATTTGTTGGTCAAAGCTTGTTGTTCATTGTGTTGTTGTGTTTCTGCTCCTACATGTCCATATGTAAATAAATTTACACATAAATACAAATATCAGACTTTAATCAAATATCTTCTTCTTTCTTCTTTGATCTGATCAAACAACAAACAAACAACACAGCACATTTCTCCTGCCACCATCTTTTCTCAGGTCAGTTTAAGAGATGCTCAAACAAACATGATGAACAGTGTGTGTTTCTTTACCTTCTGATGGTGGAAATGATCTGCAGGAAGCCGAGGAGTGAAGGTGAAATGAAGCAGCAGCTTCAAACAGGAAACCAAGCAGAGAGAGAACAAACATGAAGTGAGAGCAGGAGGTTTTCAGCGCTCTGATTCTTCACATACAGTCCAAACTCTCTGAGCTCATCTTCACACTGAAGTCTTCTTGAAGGAGGACAGAGCAGCTGTGAGCCCTGGACTGAAGCAGCTCAACAACTGCAGTCAAACATTAACTTATCAGCTTATCAGAGGGATCCTGAGTTTCTCCTCACTGACTCTAACTCAGTGGAAGAAATAACACAGAGGAAGATTCTGGAAGAATTCAGTCTGACAGACCTTAGCAACAAAATGAACAAATGTCTAAAATATATTTTCCTATCAGCATCATCTTCATCAGCAAGTCAAACACAGTATGTGTACAGTCTGTAAGGAGTCTCTCACAGGCTGCTCAAGGGCGAGGCTGTTTGAACAACATTATTCATCCACACTAATACTCGCAGACCTCGTGGACGCGTCTCGCATAAAGTTTCAAACTTTCATGTTGTCTTTGTCTCCAGAGACGTCGCCATAAACTCCAGGTAGATATGAGCCTGGATTTGTACACAGCAGCCGAAACCAGAAGACCCATGTATGCTGACCCATCCTCACTGTCAGTTTCTAGACCTCTCTCCTCCTCTCCAGTTTAGTGATCAAATGTAAAATCAAGAGCCTCACTAACAGCATGTGGATCTGCCATGATGCTGCCACACAATGAACTGTGAGCAAGGCCCCAAAAAAAGCTCTGTACTTACCAGAGCTACAAGAAAAGCTCAACATTACTGAAACTATGCTGAACCTGCCTATATGAAGTGGGTCAGGGCTGGTAAAAAACCCTAACTCTGGTGTTTGGACCATCTTCAGGACTGTCCCTGTCTCTGAAGAAATTGATGTAAAAACTATGAGGGCAGACTGTGGGGTTCAGAATAATAAAAACAGAAAGTGGAGTCTCAGAGTGATCCACACTGCTGCTTCATCACATCTGACTGCTGCCTGTTCCATTAGAAGGTTAGTCAGCACCATCTAGTGGTCAGATAGTAAAACTACATCATGTGAGCAGTGTGTAATCTGACACTACCTGTGTTTCTGCCTCAGGTCAGACCAGTTCTGACGTCACTCTGCAGTGAAATACTGATGTGACCCTGTTCTCAGGTCAAACACAGACACCAGGACTGATGAGGACAGAGCAGCAGCTTCTTCTCTCCACACCTGAAGCTGGAAAGTGTCTGTGAGCTGAGCTGAACTCACTTCAACAGGTGAGAATCCTTCCAGAGAAACCTGTCCCTGTTTGAGGATCAGGATCACTGAGCTCTTATGCTGCTGGATCACTGCTGACCTACAGAAATGTTTCTGGGTGCTGATTGGCTGTTTGAAACATGTTGGAGAACTTTTCTGTGAGTTAAAGAGCAGTGATTTTACAAAGATTGATCTGTTTTATAGTTTTTGTCTGTAGAGTAGAGTCAGCAACGTGATTGTTACCTGAGTCGCATCATCAGGTAAAAAAAGGGGATGTGTCTGAACCGGTCAGACAATCTGGATCTACTTGGCTCATGCATTTTATTTATTTACTGTTGATACTCTGAAATGAAGAGGGTGGAAAGTACCGTTATGGGTCATACATCTTCCAGCACTGAGCACATAAACATGCTCACAGGAGACTAAGGTCATAGCTTGATCTCAAAGTCACAGCAGGGGGATCTTGTCTTGTTTTTGTTTACATAAAGAAAAAAAAGAATATGAGTTCTGGTTGAGAATGTCTCACTTCACTTTAGTTATCAGCACTGTGTTGTTGATTAGGGAAGCTGCATGTAATGATGGGTAGATGATGTCTCAGAAACTGTTGCGGCACATAACCCAAACTGTGTTAATACTGTGTAACTGTGTCACTCAATACTGACACCTGCTGGATCTTAAAAACCATTGCAGGCAACAGAGTTGAGAGACTCAACTGGTGTACTGAATTAGTGACACAGAACACATAAAATGATGAGTTATTATATTTCATATGGTGAATTGTATTGTAATCAAAATTTGATATATCTTTGATATCTTTAAAATATACAGTCAACAAATAACATGAACACACGATGTAAGGTGTGAAAATTAAAGTGAAAGTGTTGTAAATGATGTTGCTTATGCACTTGTTTTTGAGGCAGGGAGGGTTTCTTACAAATAAAGTTTTATTCAAAAAACACCCAAGTTTTTCAAATGTCAGTTCAGAGTTCAGTTCAGAGCTTTTATTGTCCCTCCAGGGGAAATTTTGTTTGCAGTGACGGCACATCAAACAACAACATTCAATAAATAAAGAAACATTTGTACAAGACAACGTTGCAGAATACAGCATAGCCAAACTTAACATGAACAACCCCTGGTGATGTGCAAGGATTGTCTTGGCTATTCTGTTTTTTTGGAGCAAGTTTTTAAGCTTCAGAACAAGTGGAAACTAAGAGGAGCAGGGTGAAATGATGACAAAAAACACAATGTAAGATCAAATTGGTCCCACATGGCGAAAACCCTACTTTCTCTTAAGGGCTCTGTATCACAATGGTTTGAAAGAAAGAATTGCAGGGGTGTTAGAGGGCTGTGTCTGACCAAAATGACGTGACATCAGTCTAAAAGATGATCTGTTTTGTAGTTTGTGTCTAAAGAGTCAGCAGCAGTTAGATCGTAACCTGAGTCACATCATCAGGTAAAAATAGGGGATGTGTCTGAACTGGTCAGACAATCTGAATCTACTTGGCTCAGGTACTTTGTTTATTTACTGTTGATACTCTGAAATGAAGTGGGATGGAAATCTAGTTACGGGTCATACATCTTCCAGCACTCAGCACGTAAACATGCTCACAGAAGGCTAAGGTCATAGCTTGATCTCAAAGTCACAACAGGGGGATTTAGTCTTGTCTTTGTTTACATAAAGAAAAAAAGAATCTGACTTCTGCTTGAGAATGTCTCACTCCGCTTTGGTAGGCAGAGCTGTGTAGTGATGGTAAACTCGATTCTTTTTACTGAATTGAGTTTAAATGAGTCACTTACCAAAGTGAATCAGGTTTTTGAGTCATTTGAGTCACTCGAGTCAGTTACCCAGAAAGTGCATAGAAATCTATATTTCAGAGAGATTCATACCAGGGAAATGACTGAAAAGGACAATTAATACACTCCAATGTGAAAAAAAGAGTAACCCCTATGTGCTAAGAGTCGAGCCATGCTACGTACGTTCGAGCTGGCGAGTGACTCGTATGTGCTTTGATTCATACTGTGAGTGAGTTAGTGATCCGTATGTACTGTGGGTGAGTTAATGACCCGTATATACAGTGAGTTGAGCCATTCTCCTGTGATGTGAGTGAGGGGCTGGTCTAGCTTTGCACTGAGTCAGTAAACAAGTCATTTGGGGCGAAGAATCATGATTCTCGAGTCAGTAAACTGATTCTCGGGTATTGAACGATACGTTCATGATTCGCACAACACTAATGCTATGTCCTTGTGAAGCTGCGTGCATATTTGATATGTTCTTGTTCACCTAAAGAGAAAGAAACATCATTACAACAATGGCTGAGATGGTGCAGCTGTAGCTGTTTATGTCTCATACATCCTATGTGTTATTTAAACAACTTGGTCAAGCCTCCCAAAGTCTCTTTGTACTAACCCAAAGGCAGGACTGTTTTCGAGAGTTTATGAACAACCCTAGAACCAAATTTAGACCAATGTTCCTATGGTCTTGATGAAAATAGTTCTGAGAAAAAGTTTCTCTTGTCAAAACACAGCAAACTCCCACAGAGCAGTCAGCAGTGTCCCACAGAAAGTCCATTATTTATTAAACTGATCCAAACTGCCACTTCATCACATCTGACTGCTGTTTGTTCCATTAGAAAGTTAGTCAGCACCATCCAGTGGTCCAATGGTTGAACTACATCATGTGTGTAAATGACACTGCCTGAGTCACTGCCACAGGTTAGACCAGTGTTACCCATATGGTATTGTTTCATTAGGATTCCTGCTATGTGTGTAATGTATTATTGTGGTCATCAGAGTGTGAAGATGGTGGCTGAGTTTAGGCTGCTCAGAATCCTGTTTGGAACTTCAACAAGGTTTGATTCAGTCCTGAATATCTGAGTCATGTTCCTGAGAGGAAGGAGAACTACTGTGAAGCTTGTTGTAATGAATGAACATGTTGTTGTGTTTGTGTGAAGGTGGGGGCTCTGCTATGGATCAGAGTGAGGACAGAGAGGAGGGAGCCCCTCCCTCTAAAACCCTCCCTCTGTGTGGGGACCATGAGAGCCAGACCAGAGCTCAGAGGTGAGACCAGGATCTCTAACTGTCCATGGACTAACATCACTGCACCATCATTATTCACACTTACAGCTGTGTGTGTGTGTGTGTGTGTGTGTGTGTGTGTGTGTGTGTGTGTGTGTGTGTGTGTGTGTGTGTGTGTGTGTGTGTGTGTGTGTGTATGTTTTGAAGTGAAAAGTGTCAGAATGGACCAGACTCTCCTGGACCTGCTCCCAGCTGTGTCTCCTTAAAAAGTGACAGGTCTATGAGAATACCGATTTTCTTCAAATCTGTGCGTCAGTCTGATCGTCTAAAGTAAGAATCCGTTTCAGCGTATTTATCAAAAATCAAAATTTAGAAAAGTTTGTGGTTAATTTCAGCGGAACTCAAACCTGGAAGATTTTCTGTGTTCGTGTTTATTCATCAGTGTTTGTGATTCTGTCAGGGTCCAACATGAGAGACCAGACTCTCCTGGACCTGGACCCAGCTGTGTCTCCTTAAAGAGTGATGACTCTATGGATATACGTCATTATTTCAAATCATCAGAGCTTGGATTTGATGAAAGGTGAGTGTTTCAAAGGTAACTTCCTGTTGTTGTGTGTGAAACATTTGATCCTAACTGTGCTTGGTGTTTTCTCTGTGAAGGTGAACATGTTTCAGTCTTTGTGTTTCTATCAGGATCCAACAGCAGTAAACAGGACTGGAGGCAGAAAGACCTGGACTCAGCATGTCTCTTCATGTGTGTCCTGTGTTTGTAGGAGGATCCAGCAGATAGAGTCTATCACATGAACACTGTGTGTCACTCTGTTAGAAACACTCCATGATCTTCTGTTTGTTCCTCAGAGTTCAGAGATCAGAGGCTCCCATTGGTCAGTCTGCCCAGCAGCATCACACACAGCTGGACTCCATATTGATGGTGTGTAAATGTCCAAACACAGCTCCTCCTGAGCCTCAGAGCACACACTCATTGTGTTTGGAGCTTTCTGAATGCTTTCCTGATCACACTGCAAACATCATCTCTGCCTGAATTCTCTTCACACTCAGTGTTTGACTGATTGAATGAAGCCGCACATTTCTGAGCTGCTCACACTCACAGGTCAGAGGTCATGCTGGATGCTGCTCTCACACAGACTCAGACTTTGTCAGCAGAGTTCATTTCATAGAAACTTGATTTGTAGAAGACAGGAGCATCCACAGACTAAGAGGTGGAGCAGCTTTGTGATCCAGTCTCCATGCTGGACTCTGCAGACCAGCAGGCTTTCTGTCTGTCACACATGATCTGATCTGAGCTTCTACAAGTTCAACCTGACATTTTCTTCTGTTCCAGCTGCTCCAGGAGAACATCATCAGCTTCGTAAAGAGCCAGCTGAAGGAGATCCAGAGAGCTCTGAGTCCAGATTACCCAGAATGCTTTGAGAGTCAGAGGGAGGATGAGGATGAAGAGCAGAGGAGGAGCAGAGAGGCCTTCCTGAAGATCACTCTGCACTTCCTGAGGAGAATGAAGCAGGAGGAGCTGGCTGACTGTCTGCAGAGCAGTAAGAGGATTTGAACACATTTAACATGATGGAAAGAGGAAATGGAGACAACATGGGAGAGGTTTACATTTCAAACTCTGCTCTTAACATGACCCTCACATTTGGATCACATCTATGAGCTGTGACAAACTGTTCACAACTGATGAGCTGAAGAGATTTCAGAGAGGAGCCAAATCAAATCCATCCTGATGTCTGAAAGTTGAAACTCATCAGACTGATTGTAGCTTCACATCATTCATTACATTTCTGTTTTCTTCATTCAGGAGCTGCTGCTGCAGAGTGCAGATGTAAAGTGAAGTCTGAGCTGAAGGAGAAGTTCCAGTGTGTGTTTGAGGGGATCGCTAAAGCAGGAAACCCAACCCTTCTGAACCAGATCTACACAGAGCTCTACATCACAGAGGGAGGGACTGGAGAGGTCAATGAGGAACATGAGGTCAGACAGATTGAAGCAGCATCCAGGACACCAGACAGAGCAGAAACTAGCATCAGACAAGAAGACATCTTTAAAGGCCCACCTGGAAGACAGGAACCAATCAGAAGAGTGCTGACAAAGGGAGTGGCTGGCATCGGGAAAACAGTCTTAACACACAAGTTCACTCTGGACTGGGCTGAAGACAAAAGCAACCAGGACATCCAGTTCACATTTCCATTCCCTTTCAGAGAGCTGAATGTGCTGAAAGAGAGAAAGTTCAGCTTGGTGGAACTGCTTAATCACTTCTTCCCTCAAACCAAAGAAGCAGGACTCTGCAGGTTTGAAGAGTTCCAGGTCCTGTTCATCTTTGACGGTCTGGATGAGTGTCGACTTCCTCTGGACTTCCACAACAACCAGGTCCTGACTGATGGTACAGAGTCCACCTCAGTGGATGTGCTGCTGACAAACCTCATCAGGGGGAACCTGCTTCCCTCTGCTCGCCTCTGGATAACCACACGACCTGCAGCAGCCAATCAGATCCCTCCTGAGTGTGTTGACATGGTGACAGAGGTCAGAGGGTTCAGTGACCCTCAGAAGGAGGAGTACTTCAGGAAGAGATCCAGAGATGAGGATCAGGCCAGCACCATCATCTCCCACATCAAGACCTCCAGAAGCCTCCACATCATGTGCCACATCCCGGTCTTCTGCTGGATCACTGCTACAGTTCTGGAGGATGTGCTGAAGACCAGAGAGGGGGGACAGCTGCCCAGGACCCTGACTCAGATGTACATCCACTTCCTGCTGGTTCAGTCCAAAGTGAAGAGCATCAAGTATGATGGAGGAGCTGAGACTGATCCTGTCTGGAGTCCAGAGAGCAGGAAGATGATTGAGTCTCTGGGAAAACTGGCTTTTGAGCAGCTGCAGAAAGGAAACCTGATCTTCTATGAATCAGACCTGACAGAGTGTGGCATCAACATCAGAGACGCCTCTTGGTACTCAGGAGTGTTCACACAGATCTTTAGAGAGGAGAGAGGACTGTACCAGGACAAGGTGTTCTGCTTCATCCATCTGAGCGTTCAGGAGTTTCTGGCTGCTCTTCACGTCCATCTGACCTTCACCAAGTCTGGACTCAACCTGATGGAACAACAACAAACAACAACATCCTTGATCTCCAGAAAAAGAAAAACCAAACCAGCAGTGACACATCTCCATCAGAGTGCTGTGGACAGGGCCTTACAGAGTCCAAACGGACACCTGGACTTGTTCCTGCGCTTCCTCCTGGGTCTCTCTCTGCAGACCAATCAGAAGCTCCTGAGAGGTCTGCTGACACAGACAGGAAGTGGCTCACTGACCAATCAGAAAACAGTTGAGTACATCAAGAAGGAGCTCAGTGAGGATGTGTCTGCAGAGCAAAGCATCAACCTGTTCCACTGTCTGAATGAACTGAATGATCGTTCTCTAGAGGAGCAGATCCAACAGACCCTGAGATCAGGACGTCTGTCCACAGATCGACTGTCTCCTGCTCAGTGGTCAGCTCTGGGCTTCATCTTACTGTCCTCAGACAAAGATCTGGACCTGTTTGACCTGAAGGAATACTCTGCTTCAGAGGAGGCTCTTCTGAGGCTGCTGCTAGTGATCAGAGCTGCAAACAAAGCTGTGTGAGTGAATGAGTGAATGAGTGAATGAGTGAATGAGTGAGACATTAGAAACAGAATGAATTCTGTTCATGACACTGAAAACATCTGTTTGTTCTCTTTCCATGATCTCCTTCAGGCTGAGTGGATGTAACCTGTCAGAGAGAAGCTGTGAAGCTCTGTCCTCAGTCCTCAGCTCACAGTCCTCCAGACTCAGAGACCTGGACCTGAGTCACAACGACCTGCGGGATTCAGGAGTCCAGACTCTGTGTGCTGGACTGAAGAGTCCACACTGCAAACTGGAAACTCTCAGGTCAGGTCTTTGGCTCATCCTGCTTGAGGTCAGAGATAAAGAAATGGTGATAATCAGTCGACTTTTTCTTATTGCCTGATTCTTTTTCTAACCTCAGACTGTCAGGATGTCTGATCACAGAGAGAGGCTGTGCTTCTCTGGCCTCAGCTCTGAGCTCCAACCCCTCACACCTGAGAGAGCTGGACCTGAGCTACAACCATCTAGGAGACTCAGGAGTGGAGCAGCTTTCTGCTGGACTTGAGGATCCACTCTGCAGACTGGACTCACTGAGGTAAAAGCAGACAACAAGAGCTCAAAGACTGAATCTGTTTGATTCTTTTCAGAGCAGTGATTGGAGCTGAACCAGGAAACACACAGAGCAGCAGAAGAGCATCAAATAGAAAAACTCTGTTTCATAGAAACAGCAGCATGTCTTCACTTCTTTGATGGTTCTGTTCTCTACAGAAAAAGTCCATCTGAGCGTTCATCCACTAATAATGTGTGTGAGCAGAAAGAAGGCAGATGTTCCATGATCAGATCATCAGGATGATTGAAAAGATGGAGAAATAGAAAGAGCTCATCTCTAGGAGACAGTGCTGTCTGTTCAAATGAACAGGATCAAATATTATAGAGGTGAATTTTTCCTCCTGACTCCTAAAAAGAGCGACTACTTTAAAGAGACAGGTCAGAGGTAGAGCAGGATTTGGCCTTCCTCATTTCAAAGAGGACATGAGAAGCAGAACGTGGACTTTATGGATCCAAAGAGCAACAGGCAGCCTTTGCTTTTTGACTCTTTTTCTTCTTCTTTTTCTTCTTCTTTTCCTCCAGGATCTCCACACTGTCAGAAAAAGTGACAGAGTGATGGAGACAGTTGGCTCAGATGAGTTTCAGCCTGTTTCTCTGTCACAGGGACAAACTGAGGATCACTGCTTCATGTTGAGCAGCAGTTAGGACTCATGTTGGACAGAAAATCACTCTGACTGTGTTTCTTCCTCCAGGGTGGACCATGGTGGACAGCAGAGGTTAAAACCTGGTCTGAAGAAGTGTAAGTGTGGAATCACTTTGACTCCTGATGAGCAAACAGCAGACTGTCAGCTAACAAAGAATGAAGCCTTCAGGTGTGTCTGATGATAAACTGCTGCTGTGTTGTGTCTTTTTCTCTCCATCAGATTTCTGTGAACTCACTCTGGACTCAAACACAGCTCACAGAGAGCTCAGACTGTCTGACAACAACAGGAAGGTGACACGTGTGAGAGAGGATCAGTCATATCCTGATCATCCAGACAGATTTGTGTGGTGGCCTCAGCTGCTGTGTAGAGATGGTCTGACTGGGCGCTGTTACTGGGAGGTGGAGTGGAAAGGAAAGGTTGATATATCAGTGAGTTACAGAGGAATCAAAAGGGAAGGAGGCAGTATTGACTGTCTGTTTGGATTTAATGATCAGTCCTGGAGTCTGAGGTGCTCTGATGAAGGTTACTCTGTCTGGCACAATAACAGAAGAACAGACCTCCCTCTGTCTCCGTCCTCTGACTCTGGCAGAGTAGCAGTGTATGTGGACTGTCCTGCTGGCTCTCTGTCCTTCTACAGAGTCTCCTCTGACTCACTGATCCACCTCCACACCTTCAGCTCCACCTTCACTCAACCTCTCTATCCTGGGTTTTGGTTGTCTCGTGGTTCCTCAGTGAGTGTGTGTGTTCCTCAGTGAGTGTGTGTGTTCCTCAGTGAGTGTGTGTTCCTCAGTGAGTGTGTGTTCCTCAGTGAGTGTGTGTTCCTCAGTGAGTGTGTGTTCCTCAGTGAGTGTGTGTGTTCCTCAGTGAGTGTGTGTTGTGTGTAGGAGGGAGAGTCTCCTCCTCTCTACACAAACACAAACAGCTGCTGAAGAAGAGTTTAGCCTCTGCACTAACACACACAAACTTCAGCTGATCCTTTGACTCTTTCTATCCTGTCACATCAGTCTGAATGTTATCAAAGAGCAGGACTCAGAGGAAAACGGGATCACTCAACTTTACTCACTATGCTGAAAGAATCATTCAGACTTTTTTTCTTTGATGTATATTAGCTTTGACTCATATATTAGACAAACTGTTTTGTTAAATCATGAATCAGAAAATCAATCTGACACAAACTGAGGATTGATTCTGTGTAATGTTGATTTCAATAAAGTTGTGCTCAGCATTTTGTTCTTAATAACCTGTCAAACTCTGTTTTAATCCCACACAGTTAAGAAAAAGTGTAATTGTACAGGAAACGGTCTGTAATTTTTAACAGATTTATAAAACTATACTATAGTATAGTTAGTATACTATACTAAGTACCTAAAATAAGTGTAAAAATACAGGACTGCTTTATAGAAAACAAAAAGAACTGTAAAAAAAAAAACAGTGGAAGCACTGGCAGCAAAGTTTCCAGACAAATACAGTAAAATTACAGTCAACACTGTAAAAATATGGAACTACATGAAATAACTGTAAAAATACAGGACCTCATAGTAAAAAAATAAAAATCTGTAAAAAAAAATGGTAAAAGCACTGGCAGCAAAGTTTCCAGATGAGCCTCTGTCTGGTTCAAGATGGCTGCTGTGACTGTGTGTGCTGTGAATCTGTGCAAGACAATCTATTAAAAACCTCAACAATCCTTTGTATTTTCTCACCCTAATTATCAACACTGGTTGTGTAGAGGTGTGTTGATAAATACAAGGTTTAAATTGTGATCAGACGAAAGACAACCAGCTACAATCCAGGTTTTGGACTGACTATCAGCCAGTACAAGGCCAACAGCTGGCCTAAGGCCGCCAGCTGGATCAAGGCTACCATCCAGGGCTAAGGCTACCAGCTGCCATCTGGGCCCGGAGCAACCAGCTACAATCCAGGCCAGCAGCTACAATCGAGGCCCAAAGCTACCAGCTACCATCCAGGCTGTCAGCTACCATCCAGGCCCAAGGCTACCAGCTGTCATCTGGGCCCAAGGCTACCAGCTACCACCCAGGCTACCAGCTACCATCCAGGTCCAAGGCTACCAGCTGTCATCTGGGCCCAAGGCTACCAGCTACCATCCAGGCTGCCAGCTACCATCCAGGCCCAAGGATACCAGCTGTCATCTGGGCCCAAGGTTACCAGCTACCATCCAGGCCCAAGGCTACCAGCTACCATCCAGGCTACCGGCTACCATCCAGGCTGCCAGCAACCATCCAGGCCAAAGGCTACCAGCTACCATCCAGGCTGCCAGCTACCATCCAGGTCCAAGGCTACCAGCTGTCATCTGGGCCCAAGGCTACCAGCTACAATCCAGGCCCAAGGATACCAGCTACCACCCAGGCCCAAGGCTACCAGCTACCATCCAGGCTGCCAGCTACCATCCAGGCCCAAGGCTACCAGCTACCATCCAGGCTACCGGCTACCATCCAGGCTGCCAGCAACCATCCAGGCCAAAGGCTACCAGCTACCATCCAGGCTGCCAGCTACCATCCAGGCCCAAGGCTACCAGCTACCATCCAGGCTACCAGCTACCATCCAGGCCCAGGGCTACCAGCTACCATCCAGGCTGCCAGCTACCATCCAGGCCCAAGGCTACCAGCTACCATCTGGGCCCAAGGCTACCAGCTACCATCCAGGCCCAAGGCTACCAGCTACCATCCAGGCTACCAGCTACCATCCAGGCCCAAGGCTACCAGCTACCATCCAGGCTGCCAGCTACCATCCAGGCCCAAGGCTACCAGCTACCATCCAGGCTACCAGCTACCATCCAAGCCCAAGGATACCAGCTGTCATCTGGGCCCAAGGCTACCAGCTACAATCCAGGCCCAAGGATACCAGCTACCATCCAGGCCCAAGGCTACCAGCTACCATCCAGGCTGCCAGCTACCATCCAGGCCCAAGGATACCAGCTGTCATCTGGGCCCAAGGTTACCAGCTACCATCCAGGCCCAAGGCTACCAGCTACCATCCAGGCTACCGGCTACCATCCAGGCTGCCAGCAACCATCCAGGCCAAAGGCTACCAGCTACCATCCAGGCTGCCAGCTACCATCCAGGCCCAAGGCTACCAGCTACCATCCAGGCTACCAGCTACCATCCAGGCTGCCAGCTACCATCCAGGCCCAAGGCTACCAGCTACCATCTGGGCCCAAGGCTACCAGCTACAACCCAGGCCCAAGGCTACCAGCTACCACCCAGGCCCAAGGCTACCAGCTACCATCCAGGCTACCAGCTACCATCCAGGCCCAAGGCTACCAGCTACCATCCAGGCTGCCAGCTACCATCCAGGCCCAAGGCTACCAGCTACCATCCAGGCTACCAGCTACCATCCAGGCTGCCAGCTACCATCCAGGCCCAGGGCTACCAGCTACCATCCAGGCTGCCAGCTACCATCCAGGCCCAAGGCTACCAGCTACCATCTGGGCCCAAGGCCACAAGCTACAATCCAGGCCCAAGGCTACCAGCTACCATCTGGGCCCAAGGCCACCAGCTACCATCCAGGCCCAAGGCTACCAGCTACCATCTGGGCCCAAGGCCACCAGCTACAATCCAGGCCCAAGGCTTTCCAGCTACAATCCAGGCCCAAGGCTACCAGCTACCACCCAGGCCCAAGGCTACCAGCAACCATCCAGGCTACCAGCTACCATCCAGGCCCAAGGCTACCAGCTACCATCCAGGCCCAAGGCTACCAGCTTCCATCCAGGCCCAAGGCTACCAGCTACCATCCAGGCCCAAGGATACCAGCTACCATCCAGGCCCAAGGCTACCAGTTTCCATCCAGGCTGCCAGCTACCATCCAGGCCCAAGGCTACCAGCTACCATCCAGGCTACCAGCTACCATCCAGGCTGCCAGCTACCATCCAGGCCCAAGGCTATGAGTTACCATCCAGGCTGCCAGCTACCATCCAGGCCCAAGGCTACCAGCTACCATCCAGGCTACCAGCTACCATCCAGGCCCAGGGCTACCAGCTACCACCCAGGCTACCACCTACCATCCAGGTCCAAGGCTACCAGCTTTCATCTGGGCCCAAGGCTACCAGCTACAATCCAGGCCCAAGGATACCAGCTACAACCCAGGCCCAAGGCTACCAGCTACCATCCAGGCTACCAGCTACCATCCAGGCCCAAGGATACCAGCTGTCATCTGGGCCCAAGGCTACCAGCTACCATCCAGGCCCAAGGCTACCAGCTACCATCCAGGCTACCAGCTACCATCCAGGCTGCCAGTAACCATCCAGGCCCAAGGCTACCAGCTACCATCCAGGCTGCCAGCTACCATCCAGGCCCAAGGCTACCAGCTACCATCCAGGCTACCAGCTACCATCCAGGCCCAGGGCTACCAGCTACCATCCAGGCTGCCAGCTACCATCCAGGCCCAAGGCTACCAGCTACCATCCAGGCTACCAGCTACCATCCAGGCCCAAGGCTACCAGCTCCCACCTAGGCCCAAGGCTACCAGCTACCATCCAGGCTGCCAGCTACCATCCAGGCCCAAGGCTACCAGCTACCATCCAGGCCTAAGGCTACCAGCTACCATCCAGGCCCAGGGCTACCAGCTTCCATCCAGGCCCAAGGCTACCAGCTACCATCCAGGCCCAAGACTTTCAGTTGCAATCCAGGCCCAGGGCTACCAGCTGCCATCCAGGTGAATCTCATTGTTTATACACTCATTCATCCGTAAATCTACTGAATCTTTATTACCAAATTTTAAGATGGCAATGAAAATTCTCCAAAATGACATGGAAGAATTGAAAGCAGCAATGAACATGATGACAAGTGAGATGAAAACCTTCACAAAGCAGCAAGCCATCATAACTGATCTACTGGATGAAATAAAACAGCTGAAAAGGAAAAACATGGAACATGAAAGGAAGATTGAATATCTGGAAACCTGACTTGATGACCTGGAGCAGTACTCTAAAACAAATGATGTAATCATTTCTAGTTTAGTGATTAAACCCAGGAGTTACTTGCAAGCAGTGAAAGGGGTCAGGTCTGACAGTACAAATGGACATGATGAGACCACAGAGGAGCAGGTGATCGCATTTCTTCGTGGCAAGAATATTGACATTGAAGCTAGTAATATTGAAGCATGCCACCCTTTACCAGTTAAGATTAAGGATAAGCCCACCATACCTGCAACAATTATTTGTTTTACCAACAGGAAACATAAAATTTGTCTGCTTAGACAGGGAAGAAAATTAAAGGGCACAATTGTATATATCAATGAGCACCTTACCAAAAAAAATGCTGATATAGCCAGGAAAGCAAGACAGCTCAGGAAACAGGGCAAAATTCAGGCCACTTGGATCATCAATTGTAAGGTATTCATTAAACCAAATGGAGCACCGGAGAATTCCAGAGGGGTGTGCATTAGGAGCATGGATCAAATTGGAAAATTTGACTGTGTCTAGCATTTTGGATGGTTATTTTTGCAGTTGTCCCAGCAACAAGTAGCCGTTGTTGTTTGTACTGCACTATTTGCATCTCTATATTCTACTCATGATCCTAGCCGAACCAGATATAGATCCTGATCAAAATCTTCTTGATAGTATCAACGCAAATTGTTGCTACTACACGGATGAACAGTTTAACACTACCATTAAATATGACCATGGCATATCCATTATCCATTCTAATAGTAGAAGTCTTTATGCAAATTTTCAAGGTATAAAGGATTACCTGTGTCAGTTTAAAAAACCCTTTAATATTATTGCTATCTCAGAAACATGGATAAATGCACAGAGGGGGTCTGATTTTTTTATGAAGGGATATGGGTTTCATTGCACCAGCAGAGATAATGGACTTGGTGGGGGGGTGGCTCTGTTTGTTGAAGAGGGTCTCTCCTACAAGGTTCTTGATAACTTGTCAGGAAGCATTGATGATATAATGGAAAGTATAACTATTGAAATAGAATTAGTCAGAATGAAAAATATAGTCATCAGCTGTGTCTACAGAAAACCAGGTTCAAACATTAACACATTTATCACAATAATGGAAAGAATGTTTACCTCAAATAAAACAAAAAAACACTTATATTTGTGGGGATTATAACATTGATTTGCTGAATCCAAACAAGAATAAATCAGTAGACGAATTTATCGAAATAATGTATAGTTTTAGTTTTTTCCCAACAATATCTAAACCAACCAGAATAACATCCCATTGTGCTTCTCTAATTGATAATATTTTTACTAATAATATGGAAAGTAAAGTGATAAGTGGAATTTTAATCAACGACATTAGTGATCACCTGCCCGTTTTTCTCATTTCTGAATGTGATAACAAAAGAAAGGAATCAAATGATATTGAATGGAAGAGAATAACAACTGAAGAATCTATAGATGCTCTAAAAAATGATCTAATGAATTGGAATTGGACTAATGTATACAATAAAACAACAGTGGATGAGGCCTATGACTTATTCTTAGATATATTAACACATCTGTATGATAAGCATTGCCCCCTTAAGAAGTGTAGCACTAAGAACCGTTTTGCAGAAAACCCATGGATGACCAAAAGATTACAAAATGCATGCAAAAAAAAGAACACCTTGTATGGAATGTTTCTTAAAAGTAAAACAAAAGAGGCAGAGTTGAAATATAAGAAATATAAAAATAAATTAACAACTATTATGAGAGTATGCAAGAAAGACTATTACATAAAACTGCTAGAGAAGAATAAAAATAATACTAAAGGCATATGGAATATTCTTAATAGTATTATTAGAAATAAACAAAGAAATCAAACTTTTCCTGATCATTTTTCAGATAAGGGAAGGCAACTTCTCACAGTGAAGGAAGTGGTTGATGGTTTTAATGGCTTCTTTGTTGATGTTGGTCCCAACTTGGCAAAAGAAATTAATGTAAACGGAAAAGAAGCAAGCTGATGTGGAATGTTGTGAGAGAAATGTAGATTCAGTGTCTTTGGGAACTGTTGATAAATTGGAAATTATTGCTTTTGTAAAAAAAAGTGCCAACAAGACTTCTACAGATTGGAACGGCATCAATATGGCACTGGTGAAGAAGATAATTGAGGGAATAGCCGATCCACTTACTTATATATGTAACCTTTCATTTAAAACTGGTATCTTCCCAGATAAAATGAAACTTGCTAAAGTGGTTCCAGTACTCAAAGCTGGCGATAAACATCTGTTCACAAATTATAGACCTGTTTCCTTACTTTCACAGTTCTCAAAGATACTGGAGAAATTATTTGAACAGAGATTGGATGACTTTATTGAGAAACATAAATTAATAAATGACAGTCAGTACGGTTTTAGATCATCTAGATCTACTTCTCTGGCTCTTATGGAACTAGTAGAAAAGATAACAGGTTGCATTGATAAAAAAAAAATATGCAGTAGGTGTTTTCATTGATTTAAAAAGGCTTTTGACACGATTGACCATGGGATATTGCTAAAAAAATTGGAGCAGTATGGTGTCAGAGGAGTAGCACACACCTGGTTACAAAGTTATGTCAGTAATAGGAAGCAGTTTGTCCAACTAGGTAACAATAAATCAGTGCACTTGAATATTACCTGTGGGGTCCCACAGGGGTCCATCTTGGGACCTAAACTATTTATCTTATATATTAATGATATCTGGAGAGTGTCTAATGTTTTAAAAATGGTGGTTTTTGCAGACGACACAAATATTTTCTGCTCTGGGGGAGATTTGCAGCAGCTATCATTAATAGTCAAAAAGGAATTGCTAAAACTAAAGCACTGGTTTGATGAAAACAAATTATCATTAAACTTGAACAAAACCAAGTTCATAATATTTGGAAATTCTAAAATTAAGCAAGGGGTTTGTTTGGAAATTGAAAGAGTTTACGAAAGTAAGTTTCTGGGTGTCATGATTGATCATAAGTTATCCTGGAAGCCTCATACTAAATATTTGTGAACCAAGGTTTCAAAAAGTATTGGAGTTTTGGGTAAAACTAAACATGTGTTGGATCAGAAGTCACTTCAGATGTTGTACTATGCACTTATTGATCCGTATCTGTCCTATTGTGTCGAGGTTTGGGAAATACATATAAAAGCACTTTACAAAAGATTTATATTTTACAAAAGAGAGCCATAAGGATGGTTCACCATGCTGAGTACCTTGCTCATACAAATCCTTTGTTTCTAAAATCAAGGATTTTAAAATTCTGGGACTTAATAAAATTTAAAACAGGTCAGATTTTGTTTAAAGCCTGGAATAAGTTGTTACCAAACAACATCCAAATGATGTTCATGGTCAGAGAGGCAGCATATAAATTAAGAGGGAATTTTAAATTTAAACAACCAACCATCCATTCAACACTTAAAAGTATGTGCATCTCTTTTAGTGGTGTAAAATTATGGAATGAACTAGAAGAGGACTTAAGAATGTGCACTAACTTAAAGCAATTTAAAAGTAACTACAAAAAAACACTCTTGTTCTCCTATAAAGAACTGGACAGATAATTTTATTATCTTTTTTATTGTTTCAAATAATTGAGTCGATCAACATGCTTTTGACTAAGGTTCTTTTTATATTAAACTTGTTTGTTTTATTATACTAAGATTGTGTGAATTATGAAATTATATGACAGTGTAAGGGGGGGCTGAACTTGATAAGCTTTGCTTCCTTCAGCCCCTTCTCGAACTTGCACTTTATCATTATGTGCTATTTTTTTCTTTTTTTCCTATTACAAATATTGTTTGTTTTTATGTGCTTGTTTGAGACAAATAAAAATCAAATCAAATATATTAAATAAATTACAGTAAAACGCTGTAACAAAGAACTACAAAAAAAAACAAAAACCCTGTAAAAATACAGGAATGAATTGTTTTTTGATCAGAGACAAGTTAAAAAAAAAAAAAAAACAGAACACACTGCCCTTCTCTTAAAAACACTTTCTTCTCATGCATCTCTGGTCATTTTCTCCTCCAACAGTTTGTGTCATAAATTTTACTATTTTCCTTTTTTTCCCAGCAAAGTCGTTTTAATTGGAACAGTGCTTGTAAAAGCGACTTTGAGTTTTTTTTTGAAAAGCGCTCTATAAATAAAATTTATTATTATTTATTATTATAACCATGAGTGAGGAGGACACAACATGGATATGAGACCCTGCTATACAGGGGACATAGCTGTCTGAGCTCCAGAGGGCAGACTGGCTGTCTGTGCCCCACGGGGCAGCGCTTCTAGTGGCGTTTCCACTGACTCATCCCGGTACGGGTCCCTAAGAACCAAGACAAGCTGTCCCACTTTTTTGGGACCCTTTCGTATGGGTGCCAGACTGAACTGATCTGCTCTCGGGAGGTGGAGCAACACACTGCAGACAGTTGATTGGTCTAAAAGAATCGCCACTTACCTCGACAGCGGCTGCATTTCTCCTGGCGGCACACAGACTTCTATGAAAGGAAGCTTGATTGCACTTTGTAACAGAGAGTTACATGAAAATCACAGAGAGGATGAAATGCTGCATGTCTTCCATCCGTGCTCTTTGTTTACAGTGTCGCGTTTTCTTCTTTGTTGGATTTAATAGCAGGTTAATCTGCTACGACGTCGCGCTATTGTTTACCAGCTGCGGCTTCCAGCATCCGGCTTACACGCCGCCCACCACAAGAGGGCACAGTTTGCTGTGGAAACGCAAACGGGACTTAATTGTCCCAAACCGTCCCAAACCGTACTGACCCGGACTTCTTGGTGGAAACGCAGCTAAAGTGCAAGTAAAACTGAGGAGCAAGTCTTATCAGGGTGCAGCAGAGGTGGTCCCTAAGGACCTCCCACACCGCACCAGATGATCATGCACCTCACGGTCCTAAGTGTGTGGATGCTTAGATGAGCGGGGGAGTTAGGGCTGTGGGGCAAAGTAAGCTCCCCTCTGGAGGGTGAGCCGCCCTATTGGCAGCAACAGGCAGCCCAGTTCTCCGGGGCTCCCCGGGGAAGGGGGGGCCCAGGATCCACCAGCCTCAGAGCCCAGGGCCGCAGCAGTTGGAGGGACGAGGACACCCCGAACCACCCTGGCCCACTGTATTCTAGAGAGAGGGAAGGAATATTTATAACAACAGTGATATATGGTATTAGTTCATAATTTATCAAAATAAATAGTATTGAAAAAAAAAATGATAATAATAATGATAATAATAATAATAATAATAATAATAATAAAAAATAGGTGCTTATATATATATATATATATATATA
>NW_027437183.1:35763008-35890508 GCF_033239565.1 Halichoeres trimaculatus
TGACCAGTAGTTACAGGTAAAGTGCTGGGTTGTTGCAGTGGAACTGTTGAAGCTACTGACATCTGTGTTTCTATGATGAATAATGCTTGGACACTTTATCCATACAGATACTCCGGTCAGAGAGTAAAGGCAGATACACAGTTCACAGATCAGTCTTTTATGTATCCTTTAAGAAACAGCATTACAGCAACGGCCGGATGCATGGAGATTGAATGAACGAAGAGGATGAATAATGTGTGTGACATCAACGTCCAACAGCCACTTATCAGTAGTGCATCTCAACAGGGTTGGCAGTGTATGGTATCTGAAACAATAAATAACAGAAGGTGAATCAAAGACAGTGTCTACCAGACGTTAATGATGCGCCCACTAGCTATTTAGCATTAGCAGTGCAACGTAAGGGAAATAAGAGCCAAAATTCCTGCCACATAAACAAACAAACTAAATGTTTATTCCCCTCTCAACACTCCTTAAAGATAACTTGTAAGCTATTAAAGTACTTACTTCCTCAAGAATGCATCACTGATAACTTATAAGATGTTTTGAAGATGCTTTTAAACAATCGCGGAATCTCCGTTCGGGCTATACAACTTTTAGGACCCCAGGCTGCCCGCATAAAGGCATGAACGCAAATACGCAAAATCCTAAGGACCCCGGTCTGCCCTCCAAGTTGCCTGAATAAAATTATATACAAAATGCTTACAACACATCAACGAAGAACAGAGGCAATTTATAACAGAAAATACTGGATAGTTAGCCAGTAAGCAAAGACAAGTGTGATCTTAATGGATCAGTAACTTAAAAGGAGAATTACAATGTGGGGTCTCTGTGTGTATAAAAAAATAAAGATATTTTATACGTCTGAATATCATTATTATGTGAAACCCATACTCATCAATACATTACAGCTTTTAACTTTATCATTGGTCTACATAATCTTTATCCATGCTGATTCTTAAGAGGAAGTGATACATCAAGGTTTGCATAGTTAGAGCATATGTCCAGGAAAATTACACTGTTTTGATAAGTTCATGGTAAGACACGGGAAACTACACTGTAAGACTCCGGGACTTACACTGTAAGACGCGAGCATAACTACCCGATAGGTACCGCAAAATGTCAAGGTACATGTGTGAGAGTTACCCCTACAGTTGACGAAACTACACTGTAAGAGACGGGAAACTACACTGTAAGACGAGAGCGTAACTACCCGATAGGTACCGCAAAATGTCAAGGTACATGTGTGAGAGTTACCCCTACAGTTGACGAAACTACACTGTAAGAGACGGGAAACTACACTGTAAGACGCGGGCTGTAATCTAAAGTGCTACCGAAGAATGTCTACCCTTTATGAAGCCTGTTTGGTCAGGATGTATGATAAGAGGAGCAACTGTTTCTAATCTTCTGGCGAGGGCTTTGCAGATTATTTTGAGGTTGCTGTTTATTAATGATATTGGCTGGTAACTGGATGGGAGTGTGGGGTCTGTCCCTGGTTTTAGAAGTGGGGTAATGTGAGCAGAATTCATGTTTTTAGGTATTTTACCTTTTCCCTTCATCTCTAAGACCATTTTATAAAATGTAGGTCCCAGCATGGTCCAGAATGCCTTATAAAATTCTGCAGGAAAACCATCTGGACCTGGGGCTTTATTACTGGGCATGTCTTGTAGTGCTTTATAGAGTTTCTCTGTTGTGAGAGGAGAGTCCAGAGCCATTCCCTGTTGCGGTTGCAGTTTTGGGAGGTTAATATTGCTCAGAAATTCTTCGATACTGCTGTCGGGCGGGTCAATTTGTGATGAATAAAGTGTCTCATAAAAGTCCCTAAAGATGTGATTTATTCTGTCAGGGTCATGGGTGATATTTCCAGCTGAATCTCTAACGGAGTTGATCGTTGTCTTTTCTTTGTTTGCCTTCAATTGATTAGCTAGGTATCTACCAGATTTGTTACTATGTTCAAAGTTCTCCAAGCGTAGTCTTTGGAGCATAAACTGAGTTTTCTTTTCAATTATTTCATTCAACTCAAGTTTAGCCTTCCTAATACTGTACAGTATTTGCTTGTCAGGGGATGCTCTGTAAACTTCTTTTAGTGATTTGATTCTCAGCTTCAATTCAGTTGTTCGCTGCTTCTCTTCCTTTATCTTGTGCGACGAGTATGAGATTATTTTTCCTTGCAGTACTGCCTTTCCTAATTCCCAGAGGATACAGGCTGAGGTCTCTGGTAGGTCATTATTTTCTAAATATAAAGACCATTCCTTTTCAAAGTAGCTGACAAAATTAGGGTCTTTGAGTAATGATTTATTAAATCTCCAGCTTCTTGTTGGTGGTTTTATTTCTTATCAATTAGAGTCAGTGAGACTAGTGTGTGGTCACTGATGGTGATGGGATGAACACTAGTTTCTAATATATCGCTCATTTTTGAGTTGTTAACTAAAAAGAAATCTATTCTGGAGTATGAGTGGTGCACTGATGAAAAATATGTGTATTCTTTAAGAGTGGGGTGGAGTGAATGCCAGGCATCGCAAAGCCCCAAATCCTCCATGTATTGTTTAACAACCTTAGTGGACTGCCAGAGCCGATGGTTCCCTGTTGCACTCAGCCTGTCCATTCCTGAGTCCAAGGCCATGTTGAAGTCTCCTCCTATGATGAGCGTGTTATCTAAGTGGTCATAGAGTGAAGTGAACAGGGAGTGAAAAAAAGAGGGGTCGTCAACATTTGGCCCATATATGTTAGCAATGCATAGCTTCATACTTTGGATAGTTAATGTGATAATTAAAAATCTGCCTTCTGGGTCAGTAATTGTGTTTTCCACATTGAAGTTTACCCTTCCACTTATTAGTATGGCTACACCTCTTTGCCTGGAATTGAGACAGGCTGAATACACATGAGGAAACTGTGCAGTGGAGAGTGAACCCACTGTTGTCTCTGATAAATGAGTCTTGTAGCAAAACAATGTCTGCCTGTAGATCTTTCAATTTATTAAATATTTTTAGCCTCTTTTCCCTGGAACCAGCTCAACTTATACTCCATGAAATAAACCTGAGTGGTGTCATGTCTAGGCTAGCAGAGTAAGTCAACTAGGAAAACTATGTGCATGTGTGCGAGCAGTTATGTATGCATGTGTGTGTGCCTGTATGCATGCATCCTTGTGAGCATGCATTTTACACTCATGTGCGTATGTGTACCAGTGAAATCACCTGTGTGATGATTCTGTAGCTGTTTATGTGCGTTAAATCCACATGCTGTGAGTGTGTTTTTGTGCATGGTGAGTGTTGATATGTGGCCACATGCTGTTTGAAGTGCAGAGGTGCGATAAGTGACATGTTTTTGGTTGTGCTTGTCCAAGACCCAGCTGTTATTGCAGCATAAAAGATTCATGCTGCAGTTAATTGTGGAGGGGAGAAAAGGAGAGAGAAAAAAAAAGAAAAACAAGGACAAAAGGGGAAAGAAGAAAACAGAAACAACACAAAAATTCAAATTGAAAAGACATCGAAAGAAATAAAGAAAAAAAGGGTTAGGGTTAGGGTTAGGGTTAGGGTTAACCCTAACCCTTAAAAATAAATGCTATAATTTTTGCTGTGTTGTTTTATATTGTGATAATATACAGTGACTAGTCCCAACTATGGATAATCAGCCTAGATTTAATTTCCCTTTAGTTCATGAAAAAATGTTTTGGCATGAATGTGGAAGCAACACATCCATAACACTACGAACTCAATAATCAGTATTTTATATCCAAATTAATGAAAAAAGTGTTGATTTTAATTGGAGGACAATAAGGGGTTAAAGTTAACAGTCAGAATGGAATTAGAAACTGGATCTATTCAAGATCTAAGTCAAAGTCATAACTACTTTGTTTTTAAATCAATAAATCTAGAATGGAACACAAGACTTTAATAAATAATGGATTCATCTATGAATTCAGAAATCTCACTAGAGATGCCTCTATCTCACTAGAGGCATCTTAAATAGTTTGAATATTTGTGTCATAAATGAGAGGACGAGGATGTCAGCATGTCACCTGTCTGTCTTATCTGTCACAGCCTTCTTTGCATCATAGAGGAGAGGCTGTTTGCCAGCCAGCAGCAAACGGTGTGATAATTAACTTATAAATTGTTCAGTGTTTTAATGCACTTAATCGCGATCCTTGGGGCTCTGTAGTCTGTGTCTGTGTGTGCACCACATCGGATGGAAAGCTTAATCAGCGCCTTTTTTTTTTTTTTTTTTTAAAGCATACTGTCAGACCTGGAAAAAGGAGTTGACATTTGCTTTCCATTTTCTCTGTGTGTCTGTTTAACAAGTGAAGTTATGACTGATAAGTCTTTCAGTGAAAACTACTTACTTGATCGCGACCCTCCGCTCTGTCTGTGTGCGTTTATTTGTGTGCGCGTGTGCGCGCGGCTGCAGCATCCCTGCCGGGAGAAATAGATTGGATCAACTGCAAGGATCGTGCAGGGAGGGGTGTGTGTGTGATCTTTCAATAGTTAAACTCGTCAATTATTGTGTTTTAAGTAGCATGACTTATATTACACCATTGAAAAAAAAAACCCTCACTATTAGAAAATTAATTACAACTGGATTTTTTAGGGGGGACAACTTTATAGAAGGGGGGGACATGACCCCTGCGTCCCCCCCCGGGATTTGCGCCTATGCTCTTGACCTGTTCTTTCTGTTTGAAATTGACAAACTTAACAACAATAGGTCTAGGTCTGTTTGAATCAGTCCTCTTACCTCCCAGACGGAAGACTCGGTGAAACAAGATTTTACTTGCGGTTTCCAAGGGAAGCTTCAGCTGTTTCCTGATAAAGGCTGTGATCGTAGCTTCTGGGACCTCCTTAGCCTGCTCGGGGATGCCTGCGAAAACCAGGTTATCTCGCATGTGTAATAGTTGAAAAACAGTAAGACATTAGATTTGTTCATTGCTGTGTTCGGTATTTTGTTTTATGTTTGTGGTCTTGTGAATGTAGTGGTGTGAGAGTGGCTTTCGGAGGACACCAGCAGGGGGCGCATTTGCAAAAGAATGATGGGGGCTGACACCGCGCATCCTCAGTCAGTAAAATACATACAAGCTGAGGAGCGCATCGTGTTTCTCTTATTCATTCAAACTCCCCTTTTCCAGGTACAGACTTGTGATAAGTGTTGTGTGTCTTGTCTTGAGCGGTTATAATGTTGTCAGGAGGGTTATTTAGTATCCTGTGTTTTCCTCAAAGTTAGAAGTGTAACTGCCTCATGACCGTGTTGTGCGTAGCATTTAGCATGTTAGCCGTAACTGTAAGTCTATGACGGTGTCTCAGTCAGTAAAATACATACAAGCTGAGGAGCGCATCGTGTTTCTCTTATTCATTCAAACTCCCCTTTTCCAGGGCTTTTACATTTGGAGGCACCGCTGGGATTGATTGAAGTGTGGTTGATATCCCGTAGCAGAGGAAGACGGCACATATCAATCGTCCCCCCACAAACAAAGAGGCAGAAAGAGGAGCTTCGATCCAAGTGTTAGCCAAGCCAGCGGGAGCGTGTTTCCTGAGGTGAAGACCGTCCACTAAGGAGCAGCATTATCACTGGTATAAGCATCACACTACTTCGAAGTTTTCTGTCCTGCCAAAATGAGTAACGAGGTGGAGGATTTGCAGTTTGAAATTAAAGGATCTCTTTTTCAACTTCCCCCATGCCAGTTAATACAAATATGTGACTTTCTTGGAATATCAGGAGAAGGTAGCAAAAATATCCTAGGTAAAACCCGTAGTGCTCTAGTCTCTCATATTACCAGACATGTTGAACGCGATGGACAAAGTGAGCTTGAAGACAGAGGTATGGCAGAATTGTTGAGCCTAATGGACTATGTAAAAACATTACAAAAGAGAGGAAAAGATGACACAGCAGAAAAAGCAAAAGGTGATGAGAAACAAGAGAAATTAAGGGGAGAGATAGAACAGCTAAAACTTCTGGTACTTCAAAAAGAAACTGAAATGCAAGAACAAGCTAACACAAACAAAAGGGCAGTCATCAACAATGAAACAGTGTCAGTTCACACAACCTATGACCATGCCAACAGCCCACAATGGCGAAAAGATTACAAGATTTCTGGCCAGATTGGTGAACCTGGTCAAAAGGACAGACTAACCTTCTCAAGTTTGGCTCGGCAAATTGAAAACGGTCTGAACAAAGGTTATCCTGAGTCTGAAATTGTGGATGCCGTCATCAGAGCCATTGTTCCAGGACTGCAGCTGCGGAGCTACCTTGAAGGTAAAAGTGATCTGTCTCTGCCCACTCTTAGAAGGATTCTCCGCTCACACTATCAAGAGAGAAGTGCGACTGAGCTCTACAAACAGCTCACCACAGAAGTACAGAATAGTAAAGAAACTCCACAGAACTTCTTGATTAGAGCTATGGACTTGAGACAAAAAATATTGTTTGCATCACAGGAAGCTGAGTCTAGCTTAAAGTATGACCCTGCACTTGTGCAGAGTATGTTCATGCATACAGTGCTTACGGGCTTACTAAATGACAACATCAAAACAGACCTGCAACCTTACCTGCTTGATCCAAGCACTACAGATGAGTTGCTTTTGGAGAGGTTAAATATGGCCTGCGCTAATGAAAAGGAAAGACAAGATAAGAAAAGACAGACTACACCACAGAGACACACTGGGGTCAATGCTGTTCAGTCTAGTAACACAAGTGAAGACAAGAAATGCACAACTAGACAAACCAATCCTATGTTACCTTCAGATGTTTTGTCAGATTTAAAAGAAATCAAAGCAGACATCATGCTGTTAAAGGACCTCAAGGCAGAGGTATCACACATCCGGGAGGCCATTCATAAGACAGACACCACACCACAGCCATATCCAGTTAAAGAGCCAGGCTATGGTGGAGTCCATCACACAGTTAATCCTCCAGCCAACCCTCCCACCTACACCCAGCCAAGTTTTCCCACCTACACCCAGCCAAGTTTTCCAGCCTGGAATGAGGAAACTGCCACAGCTTTCTATCAGCCAGCTGGACCAGTGCAGGAGTATTGCACTACTGGTGGCCCACGTTTAATGAGAGGAACAGCACAATTTCAACAGAGGTTTGCACCACAGAGATATCCCCAGACACGCCCCCGACCAAAGTGTTTTGGATGTCAGCAGAGAGGAGAGGAGTTTTGCGAGCATTGCTACAGGTGTGGGAGTAGCGAGCACTTCCGCGCAGGTTGCAGAGGGACTAGGAGACCGTCCAGATTTACACGAGAGACCCCTTTAAACGGAGATCGGGTACCCCCGAGGGACAGGGAGTAACCCGATTGGTCAAAGTGTCCCAAAATTGCAGCAGCTGTGGACTAGGGGATAAAGACAACAAATTTAAAAGATGTTCAGTGTGTAAAACAGCATGTTATTGCTCCAGAGAATGTCAGCACAGTCACTGGCCAAGTCATAAGAAACACTGTACACCATGCACGCAGCCTCAACCAAAAGAAGAACAAAAACATTCATGCAAAATAGCGTCTAACAAGAAAAGAAATATTATCACAGAAAAGGATCGCACAGTGACAGAACTAGTGGGAAAGAAATGTGTCCTCAATTGTTTCTTGCAGGGGAGAAAAACTCAAGTGCTCTGGGATACTGGCTCACAGGTATCAGCTATTGATGAGGTATGGAAAGCTCACAATCTGCCTGACATCAGGACGAGAGACATATCAGAGATTATTGATCCTGATGATCCCCTGCAGATTGAGGCTGCTAATGGGACAGAGATGCCATATGTGGGGTGGGTTGAAATCACATTCAGGTTAACAGCTAGTTCTGAGCAGCTTCATGTCCCTGTCCTTGTCATGAAAGGAAGTCAACAGCCCCGCCCCATCATCGGCTTCAATGTCATTGAACGAGTCATTATTAACAGTCTTAAATCAGGAAACGGAGAGGAAGAAGAACTGCTGAAGACAGTGAAGGCAGCTTTTCCAACCTTCAAGGAAACAACAGCCAAGGCATTCATTAAAGCTGTGAGCGTGGAACGAACCAGTGAATATTTAGTGAGGACAGCCTGTCAGAGAGTGAGTATCCCAAGCCACACTGCTGTCCAAGTCAAGTGTAGGATACAGACCAAACCCTTTAAAGAGGACACAACATTAGTTTTTGAGCCTGATGATGACCCGCAGTGGCCAGAGGGACTTGACTTGTGCGACACACTGGTTCAGGTGAGGAAAGGTGCACAACCAAACATCATTCTCAGTGTACAAAATCCTACTGACCACAACATCACTTTGACAGGCAGAGTAATTATTGGCACAGCTCAGCCAGTCATATCTGTGTGTCCATTTAGCACATTTAAGAAAGAACACTCACCTGTTGATGTAAATAACATTCAAGTCCAGCAAACCTCAGAACAAGAAGAAAACACAGAACTCTGGGACCCCCCTGTC
The DNA here is from genome assembly GCF_033239565.1 of Halichoeres trimaculatus. Taxonomy (NCBI): domain Eukaryota; kingdom Metazoa; phylum Chordata; class Actinopteri; order Labriformes; family Labridae; genus Halichoeres; species Halichoeres trimaculatus. The sequence continues at coordinate 35,771,404 of NW_027437183.1, forward strand.
AATCTGGACCATCTAGATGAAAGTCAGAAACAGGTGGTGCGTCAGATGCTAAGGGAAGAGTCCAGCTCCTTTTCCCGATCAGACAGTGACATTGGTAGTATAGACAGGCTTCAGTTGAAAATTTCATTGAAAGATCCTAAGCCAGTCGCACGAACCTACATGTCAGTTCCCAAACCATTGTATGAAGAAATGAAGGACTATTTGAAGGATTTGATTTCACAGGGATGGATAGAGAAGTCTAAGTCATCCTATGCTTCACCGATAGTTTGTGTCAGAAAGAAATGTGGGTCTTTACGTTTGTGCATAGACTATCGAGAACTGAATCTCAAAACTCATCCTGACAGACAACCAATCCCAAGAGTCCAGGACATCATGGATGGCTTTGGCGGAAACACCATGTTCTCTCTGTTGGATCAAGGGAAGGCTTACCACCAGGGGTACATGGAAAAAGACAGCAAACACCTGACAGCGTTTGTAACACCATGGGGCCTGTATGAATGGGCCAGGATCCCATTTGGACTAATGAATGCTCCAGCAGCCTTCCAACGCTGTATGGAAGAGTGTTTAGAGGGCCTGAGAGACAAAATATGTGTCCCATATTTGGATGACACACTTGTGTTCAGTAAAACATTTGAGGACCATGTGAACGATGTAAGGGAAGTACTGCAAAGACTGAGAAAGTATGGAGTCAAACTGAAGCCAAAGAAATGTGAGTTATTCAAAACTGAAATCCGCTACCTTGGAAGAATCGTCTCGGCAGAAGGAAACAAAATAGATCCTGCTGACACTGATGCCATCAGATCAGTGAAGCAAAAGCAACCAAAAACAGTGGGCGAGTTGAGACAGATCATGGGACTTTTGAGTTACTACCGCCAATACATTAAAGACTTTTCTCGCATCGCAAGTCCCCTTTATCAGCTAACGAAGGGAATATGTGGCACTCACAACACACAAACGCAGGAAAAAAGATCATGCAAAACAGGACACCCAAAAGTGGTCCCCTCTCACACACCAATAGAGTGGACAGACTCACATCAACAAATCTTAGAGCAACTCATTGACTGTCTTGTTCAACCCCCTATCTTGGCTTTTCCAGATTTCTCCCAGCCTTTTGTCCTTCATACAGATGCGTCCAACAAAGGACTAGGAGCTGTATTATATCAGCAACAAGGTGGGAAACTGCGTGTCATTGCATATGGATCTCGAACATTGTCAACAGCAGAAAGAAACTATCACCTCCATTCAGGTAAATTAGAGTTTCTTGCTCTTAAGTGGGCAATCACTGAAAAGTTCCGCGACTACTTGTACTACGCCCCCTTCTTCACAGTGTACAGCGACAACAATCCTTTAACTTATGTGTTATCCACTGCTAAGTTAAATGCAACAGGGAGTAGATGGGTAGCAGAGTTAGCGGACTTTAACTTTACCATAAAATACCGCCCTGGCAAAGAGAATGTAGATGCTGACAGCTTGTCTAGGATGCCAGTAGAAATCGAGAGAATGATAAGTGAATGCACAGAAGAAATGTCTTATGATGCAGTGGAAACAACTGCCCAGGCAGTAGAAACACAGCCACAGTCGACTGCTGCATGGTCAATGGCAATATCTGTTAACAGTTTGCTGACTACCAAAGAAAAGTCAGTTATCCCCCTGACACCAGCACAAATACAGGAAGATCAAATGAGTGATTCACATATTGGACCAGTCTTACAGTGCAGGCGGTCAGGAGCAAGGCCCCTTCATCGTGAACTAAAAGAACTCAGTACAAAGAGTCGTTGTCTCCTACGAGAATGGGATAAATTGGAGGTGGATGACAGTGGAGTTCTTTGGAGAAAGACAGCACACAGAAAACAACTGGTGTTGCCAGAAAAATGCAAAACCACAGCTTTTAAAGAGCTGCATGACTGCATGGGACACCAAGGCATTGAAAGAACATTGTCACTATTAAGAGATCGTTTTTTCTGGCCCTATATGCAGCGTGAAACAGAACAGTATGTATTGGGCTGTGCATGCTTGAAACAGAAAAAACCAAGTCGTGAGACAAGGGCACCGATCACAAACATTGTCACCACCCAGCCATTCGAACTTGTGTCAATTGACTTCCTTCACCTTGATAAGTGCAAAGGCGGCTACGAGTATATTCTGGTGATTGTAGACCACTTTACACATTTCGCACAGGCATATCCTACAACATCAAAGTCAGGAAAAACAGTAGCCGACAAGATATTTAATGACTTTGCCTTGAAGTTTGGATTTCCCACACGTATTCACCACGATCAGGGAGGTGAATTTGAGAATCAGCTCTTCACACAACTGCGGAAACACAGCAGTGTGGCCGGCTCAAGAACAACTCCTTATCATCCCCAAGGAAACGGTCAGACAGAACGTTTTAATCGTACACTGATACAGATGCTCAAAACCCTCACAGACAAAGACAAAATGAACTGGAAAGACTCCCTAAATAAGCTGATATTTGCTTATAACTGCACACGCACAGAAGTGACAGGCTTTTCTCCGTTCTACCTGCTGTACGGCCGTTCTCCAAGACTACCTGTTGACATGTTATTCAATCTGCCAGTTGAAGCAGGAAGTTGCAGTCAGAGTGAATATGTTGAAAAGTGGAGACAAGGGATGCAAGAGGCCTATGGTATTGCAAGAGACAGAGCACAAAAATCTGCTCAGAGAAACAAGAGGATCTGTGATAACAAAGTGAGGAGTTCTATATTGTACCCAGGCGATCGTGTGTTGATCCGAAACTTGACCCCTCGTGGTGGAACTGGAAAATTGAGGAATCATTGGGAAGACATCATCCATACTGTAGTTCGGCAAGTGGGGGAAAATATCCCTGTGTATGAGCTGAGACCTGAACACGGTAAAGGAAAGTCAAGGATCATGCATCGAAACCTCCTCTTACCATGCGATCACCTGCCACTTGAGGCTGAATTGAATCCATGTGTGAAACCAAAAAGGAAAACAGTAGTGAGTGACAAAGTTCAGACAGACTCTGACGAAGATGACGATGAAGGTGAGGACGGTTATCGTCTCCTGCCACCTCAGCCCTTTACTGAGCCGCCAGAACCGGAGCCTCCTGCAATAACTGACAATGTGACAGAACCAGAACCAAACAGATCTGCACCAGAACCCCCACAGATGGATGAGGGTGATGCTGACTTTCAAGAAAGTGAGGATGTTCACAAAATTGTGCTACCTGATAATGACGATGAAGCAACACTTTGCTCAGTGGATGACATACAGGAAAACAGGATGGAGACATGGACTGAACGGCCTCAAAGACAGCGCAGGCCGCCCAAGGTTTTCAGGTATGACAAAATTGGAACTCCATCCTGCTACAGTCTTGCTTCACAGTCCCTTTTTGTCAGCCCTCAAACATGGACACAACCTTTGCAGCCTTTTTATGACCAGCACCTTGATGTGTATGGAATGTGAACTGACAGACTATGTTTAAAAAGTGCGATGTGTGGCTTTGAGAACTCTTGTGTGTGTTAGTGTTTGATGTTCGCAACACCACACAGGATGTGTCACACAGGATAGACTGTGGACAGCCAGTCACAACTATGGAATAAGTAAGGACTCACGGTCAGGACATACACAGTAAAACAGGACTAATACCAAACTGAATGTATCAAAAGAGTTCCAGTCTGTGAAAAGTATTTCGTTGTGATGTTTCTGCACTCAGTAATACGGGACTAAGACGAAACTGAATGTATCAAAAGAGTTCCAGTCTGTGAAAAGTATTTCGTTGTGATGTTTCTGCACTCAGTAATACGGGACTAATACCAAACTGAATGTATCAAAAGAGTTCCAGTCTGTGAATAGTATTTCGTTGTGATGTTTCTGCACTCAGTAATACGGGACTAAGACGAAACTGAATGTATCAAAAGAGTTCCAGCCTGTAAATGAAAATATGTTTTATGAATGTTGCCTTGCATTTATGCACCTCAGTTCCAGATTGAAGGTCTTGATGTTGGGGACAACATCTACCTTGGGGGGGAGTATGTAATAGTTGAAAAACAGTAAGACATTAGATTTGTTCATTGCTGTGTTCGGTATTTTGTTTTATGTTTGTGGTCTTGTGAATGTAGTGGTGTGAGAGTGGCTTTCGGAGGACACCAGCAGGGGGCGCATTTGCAAAAGAATGATGGGGGCTGACACCGCGCATCCTCAGTCAGTAAAATACATACAAGCTGAGGAGCGCATCGTGTTTCTCTTATTCATTCAAACTCCCCTTTTCCAGGTACAGACTTGTGATAAGTGTTGTGTGTCTTGTCTTGAGCGGTTATAATGTTGTCAGGAGGGTTATTTAGTATCCTGTGTTTTCCTCAAAGTTAGAAGTGTAACTGCCTCATGACCGTGTTGTGCGTAGCATTTAGCATGTTAGCCGTAACTGTAAGTCTATGACGGTGTCTCAGTCAGTAAAATACATACAAGCTGAGGAGCGCATCGTGTTTCTCTTATTCATTCAAACTCCCCTTTTCCAGGGCTTTTACACATGCTACGTGCCTGTAGATCAAGGACTGTTTCCTTGATCTTCTTGTTTTCCTCAGAGTCTGGTCATCCCACCGGAGAGAGATTTTACCGACTCTCTGAGGCTGTAATTCTCCGCAGCGAGCGTCTCCACCTGGTGTTGACTGAACTCCATCAACTCGCGCAGCGCCTGGAACTCCTTGTGGAGGACCTCCAGCAAGCTCAACTGGCCGTCCAGGGTGGTCAACTTCTGTTCAATGGACAAAAGGATATTAGTTGTATCATTACCTGGAGGCGAGATAGCACCAGATGATTCCCTGTTGCGCGGTCTCTTCGCCTTGGATGAGGTGGACGGGGTTGATGTCATACTCGGCTTCCCCATGACAATCCTTTCGAAGCACCGATCGATGTTGTCCGTCAAGCTGGCCAGGTCCTCCTCGTTCTTCTCCAGAATGACCCTGTTGAGATATTTAGTACTTTTCGACAGATTAAGTTTGAATTGGCAAATGTATTAAGTGATGAATGAATGTTTTGTGCGCGCCAAGACTGAGTCTGCCGTCTCACGGTATCAACGTCACAGCACATGCGTCACTTACCTGCAACCTGAGGGGTGGGGCTTACCTGGAAATGCTGAACTTTGTAACTAGACTAAAGTTGGTTTAGTTTTCCAAATTCTGCTCCTGAATGAAAACCAACATTAAACATCTCTTCTCTCCATAGAATAAGAGGGAAACCATTTAGTAAATGACTCCAAATGAGAGATGAAGGAACTCCAGGACAAAGTGTTGGAATATATCCTCAGTGCTTCTTGACAAACCAGCTCATACAGGATGTTACCAGCAGGTGTTATCATTAATCCTGAGACTGAAAATGTTCATTTATTGATCATGACTACATCAAAGTCTGACACTAAGTCTGTGCTGGAAAATGAAAAACCAAACAAACAAAAAGAGTCATAATTCCTCACCTTCTGCCCACTCCTTCACATCACTGACCCAATCTTCTACCTGGCTGTCAGTCACTGCCAACTCTACCTTCAGGGACTCCAGGCTCCACAACTGCTTTTCCACAGCTTTTGTGGTCTACAGATGAAAATGATGATCAAAAATGAAACACTGAAGCCCAGAGCCTCAAGAACTGCTATCAAAGACTATTCACCCCCAAAACATCCTGCTGTTACTTTCAGATATGTGTGGTACAGTGAGGTGGACAAGTTATTGATCTTTGATTGATTCCAGCACATGGACATGAGAGTCAGCGTGTCTGTACGCCCTGCAACAGAAAACAGGAGGTTTTCACTATTCCACTTCTTTCTTAAACCTTCAGACACTTTATATCATTTTACCATCTCACCTGCTTTTGACGGATGTTTTGTGGTCACTGCTATACCAGAGAGGAAGGCACTGACCTGTTCCACCTCCTCCCCCAGTCTTAATCCGGCCCCTCCTGGTGAAGAAATGTGGGACTAATACTACTGCTCAGTTTGTGTTGTATGTTCAGGGGATATGAGAATATTTCTCCCCTGTACATATTGAGGGCGCAGAGGAGCACTCTGTGTGGACAGACTGCAGCTCCAGTCCCTCTTCATCCAGCTCGCTGCTTGATCTTTGGGAGGTCTCTCTGGCTGCTGATCATTCCCCTCCACAAATACCTCTACCAGAGACCTAAAGAATAAAAACTGATTGATGAAATGATCCACAGTTTCCTTTCTAAACTCTTCAACTGGAGATTATTGTGTTTCTGTATAATTACGGTCTACAAAATTACATGTCCGGTTTTCCTTTGTATGTAGCTGACAAATCTTGTGACGTCTTTGTCCTTTGCTATGAGACACTGTCAAAAACATCCTGTTCCTCAGATCTAAGCACAGCAAAGGGACAGAATATATCTCATCTTATGAGGTTTATCAGTGAACAGTCAGAGAGTTGTGTTTTGTTTTCAGTTCAAACATGATGACATTATAAAAATCTTATAGTACTTTGCTGCATTCTTAAAACAGTAATGTTTATGGTTTCCATCCACAGAAACTGTGAGCATATCTGAGCTGCCTGAAGGACAGATGAAGGGCTCTTCTTTGCAGATGCTGTCCACCTCATATCGTACAGCCTCCCACTCAGAGAAACTTTTGAGAAAGCTGTCACCTGAGATCTTCCAGGTCTACCACAAAAAACAATATTTTCAGCTGATGATACTTCAAAGATCAACTTCATGAACGCAGCTTTTCATTACAACTTAAATAGATGAAAACTGAGCAATCACTTCAATACTCACGTGACCAAAGCAGACTGCTTGTTGCTTGAACATTCTAAAAAGTGCTTGACAGGACAGACCAGGAGCAGTCATTTTCATTTCTTCAAATGAGAAGAAAACAACTCAGGCAGACTGAGCTCATGACGTCCTTGAAAAACACAAACTAAAACACACACACTTATTTCTCTCTTTCATTGTTTTTCCTTGGAGCGGGCATGATCGGCAATTACTGGCTGTTATTATGCTCTGGTGTAATACAGAGGACTGACACTGACAACTTTTTGGTATTTGTTGTCTATTTAATTCAAAGATAATGTTTTTGTAATATTTAATACATGTACTGTGGCACTGGGCATTAGGATTAAAAAAACCTTCACCCTCGTACAGTGGGTGCCGGTAGTGAAATCAGCGACTCAGACAGGAGACGTTTTTTGAACCAGGCTGTAAATAGGATAATTTCTGCTTTGAAAATGGCTTTTTTGGCTTGGTGTGTATGTGACTTCCACTACTTCCAGAGCCAGCCTCAAGCGAACACTGGAGAAACAGCAGATTTTAGCACTTCCGCATTGTCTCATATTCTCAGACCGGAGGTTGCCGCTTGGGTGTAACCCCGCCTCTCGCCCAATGACAGCTGGGATAGGCTCCAGCCACCTGCGACCCTGAACAGGATAAGCGGTATAGAAAATGGATGGATGGATATATAAGCTGTGTGTGTCCCAATTCAGGGGCTGCAGCCTACAGAGGTTGGATTTGAAGACCGATTACATCACAGCGGTGCGTCGGAGGCTGTCCCAATACGGAGACTCCTCCAAATGCTGCCGACGAATCCGTCCTCTGTTTCGGGGGCCGCGAAGGATGGGTTTCAGTGAATCCTTCATAGCCTCACATACCCCAAAATTCATTGCGCATGAACGCCGAACATGATGGACACGGCCGAACTCCAAAAGGAGTTCTGTTTTATCCAGCTGTGAAGGATATCTGGCAATAACTATGTGATTGTGTTTCCAAAACATCAAAGAACATTTAGTTTTTCTGTGTGAAAATGTGTTGTCTGGGTTCTTTTCAAGTAATATCCTGAGGAAAAAGAGTTCTTTATAAATCCTCTCATTATTAAATAAGAATATGTTCATAAATACAAATTCTCTTGGGAAAAAAAAATACTTGGTGTTTTTCTTTTTTTTTATTTATTTATTTTTTTTTACAGGGAATTCAAAAAAGACATTAAATCATTTCAGCAGCTTGTATTTTATACTTTTTTTATTTATCATCCCCCCAGCACTTGATCAAATGTTGAAAATGTACGTTTTTGCCTTACTCTCATGTAAATGGTGGTTCTATACTCTATCAGTAAAGAGTGAGGGCAGCGCTGTGTGACGTCAAGGGTGACAAACAGGAAATGCTTTTTAGACCAGACCGTCTCAATTCACTTCGGCCTTTGCAGTCAACACAGGCTACAAAGGCCGGGTTATAAAGGTAAATTTGGTGCAAAACAAATTCAAAGTCACAGAGAAAGATGACCATAAATTTGAGTATGTGTAACTATAAATTTGCATTCACAAATAAAAGTGCTTTAGGAGTTGTGTAGTTGAAGAAATTTTTTTTGCATACTTGAAGATTTATTTTTCCTGCAAATGCATTTCAACAGTTATAGGTCTTCAGATTTAGTTTTTGCAAATGCACAAATCCACTGCTGCGAGTGCTCTAATTGCAATTTCTGCACACTCTCACTTTTGCTCCCCATTGTCTAAGATCTTTGGTGCAAAACAAATCTGAAGTCTCAGTAAAAGATACCCAGAAATTTGTGTATGTGTAACAAAAAAAATTGCATTCACAAATAAAAGTGCTTTAGGAGTTGTTGCAGCCATTTTCTATTTATGCACACTTAATATTTATTTGTGTTCACTTAAACAGGGGTGGAGTCTTGGAAGGTGTTATAGGTGTGCTCACCAGGTGAGAGGGTGTGTTTTTTTTGACTGGATGAGCACACAGTTCTTTGACCGTGGTGAATGGCTTCATTTGTATTTTTGATTTATTATATGAATAAAGCTGCAAATTCAAGATGCGTCAATTTGAGTTCACGCGTCTGACTAACCAAACCCAGTCAACAATTCACTGGTTGACTTTGATAAGCACCAGTCAACACAGGAGTTGTGTAGTTGAAGAATTTTTTTTTTGGCATACCTGAAGATATTATTTTCTGCAAATACAATTCAACAGTTACAGGTCTTCAGATTTATGATCTGCATGTGCACAAATCCACTGCTGCGAGTGCTCAAATTTCAATTCCTGTGCGCTCTCACTTTTGCTCCCCATTGTCTGACATCTTTGGTGCAAAAGTAATTTGAGCACTTGCAAGATATGGAGGGGGGGTCTGTTGGAGAATGGCGGCTACTATGACCAATCGGAGCACGGACCACCTTGGCCAATCAGAGCGGGTCAACTCTGGCAGGTCAGAGCGCTTGCACGTGGACACGGAGCGAATGTACTGCCAACAAGACCCTTCGCCGCCAGCATCAGGTGATTTAAAGTGATACTCTGGGATGGAACCTGTTTTATACAGTCTATGGATGGAACAAGTTGGGTCCTATCACAAGGTTTAGGGCAGAAATGACCCCTACAGCAGTGTTTTTATGCAGCAGAAGCCCAGGGCGCACGCACCAAACACCCCCTCCCTGCTCCTCTGCAGGTTTCCTCTGCACTCAGACGGGGCCATATTTTACTTGACCAAAAACACAAATAAACGGACTCCCACTGAAAAAATCTGATATCAGTCTGCATTCACGCTTTATTTAGAGAGCTTAGTATATCAGTCCGCACACGGAGCGTGCCAAATATAAACAAACGCAGGTAGTCTGCCAGGACCAAGAGACACAATTCGCTCCGTGTCCACGCGCAAGCACTCTGACCTGCCAGAGTGGCCCCGCTCTGATTGGCCAAGGTGGGCCGTGCTCCGGTTGGTCATAGTAGTCACCATTCTCCAACAGATCCCGCCTCCATATCTTGCAAGTGCTCAAATTACTGTTGAACCAAAGATCTCAGACAAACGGGAGCAAAAGTGAGAGCGTGCAGAAACTGCAATTTGAGCACTCGCAGCAGTGGATTTGTGCACTTGCAAAAAAAAATTCTGAAGACCTGGAACTGTAGAAATGTATTTGCAGAAAAATAATATCTTCAGGTATGCAAAAAAAAAAAAATCTTCAACTTCACAACTCCTAAAGCACTTTTATTTGTGGATGCAATTTTTTTTTTTTACATACGCAAATTTCTGGGTATCTTTTACTGAGACTTCAGATTTGTTTTGCACCCAAAATCTCAGACAAAGGGGAGAAAAAGTGAGAGTGCAGAAATTGTGATTTGAGCACTCGCTCAAATTCTTCAACTACACAACTCCTACATCACTTTTATTTGTGAATGCAAATTTATAGTTACACATACTCAAATTTATGGTCATCTTTCTCTGCGACTTTGAATTCGTTTTGCACCAAATTTACCTTCATACCGGGTCCTCCGAAGGCTGCAGTCTACGGAGGCTGCAGCCCCTGAATTGAGACACAGCTATAGCCTGGTAATCGAGTGAGCTTCGCGGCGGTAGGCCTAACTATTGACATCCTGTTTGTTCCGGGGAGGGGATAAATTTGCAGCACCTTCTTTCTACCTTTCTCTTCATACTTCCGGAGTAGGAACAGTTAAGAGCTCTACTGTGGATCACCACGTCGTAGCTGAATTCTGATTTACTAACAGATAAAAAACTGTTTTAATCCCAGGACCGTTGTTCGTGTGTGTGACTGTGGAGTTTCAGCTTGTTTGAAGTGCAGATCGTGAACGTGTTGCTTGATGTCCGGCGGAGTGTCGTGCTGAGGTTGTGAACAGCCGAGGTAACCAAAATGTTTGTAGCATCTAGCACACTGTGAATGGTGAACTATGGTGTTTTCAGCAGTGGCTAATATGTTATGTTCTTGTAACACTTTGCCACTGTTGCCTTGTCTTTTGCTTTTTTTTTTTTTTTTTTTTTTTTTTTGTATTTTTCTTCTTTTTTGCCTTGATCATTTGCCTTAAGTCACCTTAGTTAAACTTACTTTCACTGTGTGTTAGTAGAGTTATGTTTGTCTACGTTACATTAGTGTTCCTTTTTGGCTTTCTGTTTTGGGTTAAGTTTCTTTTTCCCTCAGTTCGCAGAAAGTCGCTACTCGGTAAAATTGAGAGTTCAGTCCGGGTTTAGGGGACCGTAGGTGTCCTGCGGTTTATTTAGTCCGACTTTTGTTTTATTTTGTTTTTGTTTCGTGCAATTTGAGGCACATTTCTATTTGCCAGTAGAGGTGTTGTGTTTCTTTTCAGCTTGGCCTGATAAGTCAGTCAGGCACCGTTCGGTGTCTCTTGTCCAGGGTCTGACCTTAGTGTTGCTGCAGGTGCCTATTATTATCGTTAATTATTGTATAATTTTAAAATAACTATTTTCTACTGTGAAATAAAAATAAAGTTTGTATTTATTCTTTTCTAACAAACTATACGCCTTTGTATTCATTTGTGGAACTTACCTGTGTCCCAAAAGGGGAAACCCTCTGTTGAAGGGTCAGTAGCGGGAAAAAAAAAAGGATATCTGTCGTTAATCTTCAGATGAGAGTCCCAAGGTATTGTTGTTGGTTTTTTAATTCCTATCACCAGAAGTCCCTCACCAGTCCTTACTTTGTTACATATTCTTTTTCTCTAGACACTGCAAAAAATGTTCTGGGGTAATTTTGAGGAGAGAATTGGCCGAGTTAGTGCTTGCAAGAAACACTGCAAAAAGGGATTATGTATGACCTCCAGAGGGTCATATGATGAATTCAAACACTGCTGTTAGTTCCTTAAGGTCTTTTCTCTTTTCTATTTCATGATATACTGTGTCAGTGTAGAAGGCCATAAATGGGTATGTTGTTTCAGTATGAACTGATAATTAGTCCTTTGTATATTGAATTTTGTTTCTTAGTTGTTGAATAAACATCACAAGAATAAGATAGAAAGGTCTAAGGGGGCTAAAGATCTGGTCATTAAAAATATCACAGAGCTCCATAGAAATCAGTAAAGTCAAACCATAGGATATTCCAGGGGTGAAAATCCCGTTTCATTGTTGGGGGGGACAATAAACAGTAAAATTTCAGAGACTGATTCCTGGGGGGGGGGGGGGGGGGGGGCATAAAAATAAATGCTATAATTTTTGCTGTGTTGTTTTATATTGTGATATTAAACAGTGACTAGTCCCAACTATGGATAATCAGCCTAGATTTAATTTCCCTTTAGTTCATGAAAAAATGTTTTGGCATGAATGTGGAAGCAACACATCCATAACACTACGAACTCAATAATCAGTATTTTATATCCAAATTAATGAAAAAAGTGTTGATTTTAATTGGAGGACAATAAGGGGTTAAAGTTAACAGTCAGAATGGAATTAGAAACTGGATCTATTCAAGATCTAAGTCAAAGTCATAACTACTTTGTTTTTAAATCAATAAATCTAGAATAGAACATAAGACTTTAATAAATAATGGCTTCATCTATGAATTCATAAATCTCACTAGAGATGCCTCTATCTCACTAGAGGCATCTTAAATAGTTTCAATATTTGTGTCATAAATGAAAGGACGAGGATGTCAGCATGTAGGGTGACCATATTTTGATTTCCAAAAACGAGGACAAAGGCACCGGCCTCGAGGCACAAATTCAGACCGGCTTCTTATAATCTTAATATTTTCACTGCCCCGTGGTTACTCCCGTCTGTGGAAACACCACAGTACTGGATTTTTTTGAGTGCTTCATGAATGACTTCAACAGTATGGGGGGCTATTACACCTAGAGATGGGTACCGAATCAGGTACTTCAAAAGATACCGACTGAATTCTGTCAAAAGTACCGATTACCGATTCATGTAAAATCAAAAGGTACCACGTTTGGGTACCTGAACACATCCTTGTGACTGTGAGGAAGTGAAAGAATAGTCGATTTTCCATGATGGACATGAACACAGCATTGCAAGGGTATATACTGAAGGATATATATGTTAAATTGAAATGTATATATATATATATATATATATATATATATATATATATATATATATATATATATATATAATATTGTTAAAGAAATTGATATTTTTTACCACATAACTACAAAAGAGTACCGAAAATTTGTACTTTTGAGCACTGGTACCGATTGCCAGGTACGGGGCATTGGTGCCAGCACTCCTAAACTTTTTAGCAACGTCAGAGTCAGGAAATGTCTTTTTTTAGCAAGGCACTGGTACAATCCATGGACCTGTAGCTGTTGTGGTGTTTTACAGTATGAAATGCCATTGTCATGTCATGTTTTTCGGTGTCCATGTGAGCTTTGAGATCTCCAGCACCTTTATTGGACACTGAGGCATATGTGCCAGCTTTGCACACGGTTCACTCCGCCTCCCACTTGTCCCGTTCGGGACGGTATGTCGGAAATTTTTTTTTGCAGTTCATCTGTGAAGCTGCACTTACGCTTAAGCATCTTCCGTGCAATACAGCTCCGCTGTCTTCTCCGCTCTCCGTCTATGTCTCTCTCTCTCGCCTTCTCTCTGATCCTCTCACTCTCTATGCGTGTGTGTGCACGCGCAGAGCAGACCTGCCCACAAGGCAGCCTCTCGATAAGTGATGTCCATCATAGTGTTGTTTGCAAGCGGCGGTCAATTTACGGACGCGCGTAATGGTCCTATGAAAATCAGTGAACACCGGACATTTTCGTGAATTTATTAAACCAGCCCGGACACCCCGGACAGGACGTAAAAAGTGGACATGTCCGGGCAAAAGAGGACGCTTGGTCACCCTATCAGCATGTCACCTGTCTGTCTTATCTGTCACAGCCTTCTTTGCATCATAGAGGAGAGGCTGTTTGCCAGCCAGCAGCAAACGGTGTGATAATTAACTTATAAATTGTTCAGTGTTTTAATGCACTTAATCACGATCCTTGGGGCTCTGTAGTCTGTGTTTGTGTGTGCACCACATCGGATGGAAAGCTCAATCAGCGCCCTTTTTTTTTTTTTTTAAAGCATACTGTCAGACTTCGGAAAAAGGAGTTGACATTTGCTTTCCATTTTCTCTGTGTCTGTTAAACAAGTGAAGTTATGATTGATAAGTCTTTCAGTGAAAACTACTTACTTGACCGCGACCCTCCGCTCTGTCTGTGTGCGTTTATTTGTGTGCGCGTGTGCGCGTGTGCGCGCGGCTGCAGCATCCGTGCCGGGAGAAATAGATTGGATCAACTGCAAGGATCGTGCAGGGAGGGGTGTGTGTGTGATCTTTCAATAGTTAAACTCGTCAATCATTGTGTTTTAAGTAGCATGACTTATATTACACCATTGAAAAAAAAACCTCACTATTAGAAAATCAATTACAACTGGATTTTTTAGGGGGGACAACTTTATAGAAGGGGGGGACATGACCCCTGCGCCCCCCCGGGATTTGCGCCTATGGGATATTCACAAAGCTAACAAAGTTAATGTAAGCCAAAACATCTGTAATGTCTCATTTATTGACGTGTTTCATCAACAGATACTTGCGTCTGAACTCCAAACACCCGGATCTAAAATTTTTGAATTAACTGAGCACAAAGGACATGGTGTTAAAAATAAAGTTGTACGCAGAAGAATCTGTTTAATAGAAATGTAAATACATCTGGAACAGTCTCAGTGACAAACTTCATCAGTTTAAATTTGAAAGTTTATTGTTGAAATCACCAAAATCATTCAGCTTTCCAGCATCAGTCATTCCAGCCTCCAATGATTTCCCCTCTGCTCCTTTCTCCTCTGACCTGACAGCAGGGGGCGACATGTGGCCAGGGTCTAACTGCTTTCTAGCTTCGAATTGACCTGGTTTGAACAGATTACACAATGATATGGGTTAGTCAGTTATGGCCTTTGACCAGCTACAGACTCATCATTTAACCTTCCATCACTTTGTTAAAGCAGTGAGAAGGCAGCTCAAAGCTAAAAATGTCTTTTAAGATGTTTCAGAGCTTGGTTATAATTCCTTTATGTGTTAAATGTGACTTTTTTAATCTAGGAGAAACTCTTTGAGAGAAAAAACCTCTTGTTGAGAGTCCAGGCTGCATTACAATAAAAACAAAGTTAACTAGAGAGCAGATACACAGACATTATCATATACATTAAAAAAAACATGAAGGTAAGTTTAAAACGTGACCACAGTCAGAATATCTGCAGTGTTTCTGAATCCATGTTGAGAGCCTGTCCTTCCAGAATGGAAACATTATTCAAGGAAGATGTTAGTTTCTCCAGTGTGAACAGTTTAAAATTATATAGATTCACACCCCGTGTATCTCTACAGGCACAGATTGCAGAGGCTGAACGATCTAAAGACAAAACAGAAGTTTCAAGTTTTTGGTTTGAGTCTTTCTAAAAAATGTGACTTTTTTGTTTGTCCAACCTTCATTCCTTTCTCTGACAGACACTTTAAAGTAACTTATGTAAATTTGATGAGTGAAGGAAGAATATCAAGTGTTCAGTGATGTAAAACTGGAGTTCAGGAATGTAGTTCAGTTGTTAAAAGCATTTTATACATTTTTTTTTCTTTTTCTAAATTTCATCATGTTCTATGTTAATCTTTAACATTAGAGGGGCTGTGAGGAGTTTGCAAAAGTCTTCCTTCTAGATATATGCCTGATCATAATCCACACTTTAAAATGAGATTATCAGCTCCACTATTACAGGTTATTGTAAATTGTTCCTACTTTGCTTCCAGATCAGGTCAAGCAGGACTGGATTGATTCTCTATGACAACACCACCCCAGCTAATGAATTTTAGCAGTGAGAAGAGAGGTCTGTTTTTTTCTCTGATGAAAACTATTACTGCGATTAATGTTGTAGTGATGGTGGACACTGGAGCCTAACTGTCAGACAGAAAAAGGACAGAAGAGCAGAAGAAAGATAAACAGGAGAGAGATAGAGCACGAGCTAAATGCTAACACAGGAGCTAAACTGTTTGTGCTAATGTTCATTCCAACCCACAGTCAGCAGTTATTCTGCAGTGGTCTGTTCAAACTTGAGAGTCTATCAATAAAATAAAGAGTGAGGTTACGTTAGCTCTGATTGGTAGATGACTGGCAGGATATAACCAGGATTCACTAACGTTAAACACGACAGACATATCTTAGAGCACTGGACTGCCAGCTGAGCTAAATATAAACAGCTACTAAACTACAAACAAACTGACACCGTATACTTGTTTTCATGTTAGCCTACAGATACGTCGGAGCACCGGGCTGCCGATAGCACTACATATAGCCGGCTGCTAAAACATTTGTTTGATGTCACATTTCAAACCATAGCACTACGTAACTGTACTGACAAATACCTTACCTCGGCACGTTGTATCCAGTAAAAAGTTGTCTTGAATGAAGAAAATTTGTTTCCATCTAATCTCAGTTAAATTCCAAAACAAACACACACCTTGCTCAATGTAATTTACGACACTGAGTGAGACTCCAGGCCACAAGGTGGAGGCAGTCCAATTAAAACAGATCCTCCTCGCAACATCTTTAAGCATGTAAATCCAGATGTTATTTATAACTAAGACGTATATAGTTTGACTTGTATTTGATCATATAAGAACAGTTAATTGTGTTTAATTGGCTGTGATGGTTTTGACAACTGATAATGAGGATGAAAAGTGAAGGATTGTTCCCGTTTATCCTCAAACAATTCACTTAATTTACAGCAGATTCAGAAAAAGGACTAAAACTACACAATAAACGATGATTCAGAGTCACAGTTAATGTCCAAACTCTGAGACTGTTTGGACACTTGAGAGACACAAACTTGGTACAGCTTCCCATCATTCTGACAGCTGAATGGATGATGATGATCCTCAGCTGGACTCTATCTGGACTCTTGGATTAAAGCTGTTTTTGTGCTGATTTGTTGGATAATTTATCATGATGAGCATCTTAACCTTATGTTTGTTCAGTCTGAATATTGGACCAAAGTTCAGTGTGGGTCCAATCATAACTCCTCTATGAGCTCACCTCAAGAAGCAAACTCAGGAACTCTGTAGATCATGTAAAAATAAAAATTCACATGTCACACTCTGTAACAAAAACAGATTTCTGAGCCACTTGAGCTGATTGAGACTTTCACTGTTAGTTACCCGACCTACTTTATGAATCCAGAAGAAAATTCATGTAAAAAGACGTAAATATAAGCAGATCCTGTAAAAACTCAAACACGTGTCCTCCTGTAATGTGTCCATGTTTAGACCTGTGGGTGACACTCTGTTATACTGACTCTATGTAAGTTTTTTTCAGGATTCTCTCATCAAACTATTTTACTTCAGCTTGTCACACACAGACTGACTCATGCTTATGATCTGTGTCAGGGCGCCCTCTAGTGACAGTTTTCAGGTCTGTCTTTTCACTGTTATTAAACTCTGGTGATGTAAAGTTTCTGCAGAGTCAGAGCCGCTGCAGCATCCAATCAGAGTGTGGCATCACATAAGAGAGTGTGTCTGTCAGTGAAAAGACTTCCATCCATCCTCTCTCATCGTTCCTCCCATTCCTCCATCCTCCATCCTCTGTCCTCTGAGCAGCCTTTAGACCTTTAGTATGTCTTATAATAGTGGGTCAGTAAGTGCTTCCTGTTTGGCTGAGGCCAGAGGAGACTGCAGTTCAGAGTTTAGGATCTACCTTCAGGGGCCTTCCAGATCTCTCAAAGCTGCTTTGAGGACAGAGGATGGAGGGTAGAGGAGGGAGATAGGAGTAACGTTTAGAGAGGATCCATGAAAGCAGCCTTAGCAGAAGTTTTTTCAGTAATGGACATAGCTCTGTATGGGACGTCACTCACTGATTGGATCCTGGAGGACCTAAAAACAGTCCCTGAGGTAGAGCCCTATGAAATTCATTTTATTATTCAAATTCGTTTTTTTTTTTTTTTAACTTTTATTTTATTTTTTAATCTCTTTTTTATTTGACCCTTTACATTCATTTCACCACCGTGTGGTGTGTGCTTGTTGTGTCAGTGAATCAAAACATAACATTGTAAAAGAACAATGTACAAATAAGTGCTTTGAGTACGGAGTGCTGATAATTTTAGATGGTTTCATGTAAAGAAAAAAAACTGGAAACACAAGTCCATCTGTGATTTTTTTGTTTGAAAAAAGAAAACACAAAGTGTTCAATGAGTCTTTTGTATTTTGTAAACAGACTGTGAACACAACACTTCATTCAGTCTGTCATTTGTAACAGAGGTGCTTCTTAAAACAACCTGTAATTGAATAATTGAAGAAAATAAATCTTAACAAGATGATGATGCAGTAAGGAATGAACCTGGGTTATAACTTTACTCTGTAAACAAACATTGTTAACATCAGCTCATCAGGCCTGATAATTTAGCATATGTCTAATCTTGTTGTTTCCTTTGATAAAACCAATATGTTGTTTCAGTATGAACTGATAATTAATCACATCCTGGAGTATTTTAGCTTTAGAAACTTATTCAGTCTTAACATTACAGATATATTTAGCCTGATATCCTCTTCAGATTCCTGGTATAGTTTTGAAAAAAAATGATGAATAGAGTTGATTCTGATTCTGATTAAGAGCTACAAAGTTCCAAAGACTAGATTATTGTTTACATGTGGATTATTTTAAAACTAAGATTAAGGATCATAGAATAGAATAGAATAGAATAGAATAGAATAGAATAGAATAGAATAGAATAGAATAGAATAGAATAGAAAATACTTTTTTTTATCCCCGAGGGGAAATTCAGGAGTCACAGCAGCATTAAAGAAAACAAAAGTAAGAAAGAGTATAGAAAGTGCAAAAAGGTCCATAAGAAAATAGATGACGACATCCCGTCCACCACTTGTCCACAACTCTCCAGCCCAGCCAGTCTCCACCTCCACAGGGTCCAGGACTGAGCCTCCCCAGCAGTCTGTTCAGTCTCTGTCTCCTGGATCCTGTCTGCTCACAGCAGGCGAAGCTCCTCCGATGTGTAGCGGCGTTCGATGTCAGCTCCGTCAGCCACGTCCGTGAACAGCACGATGCCGCTGGGTTAGCACAGCTAGCTCATCCATCCCCCGGGGCGAGATCCCACGTTCCCAACAACGATGGATGGAAGGACAGGTCCACGTCGTCACCTCCCAGCTCACATTCGAGAACCAGCACGTCGTCCTCACCTCCTTCTCCTCAGCTCGAGGGAAATCATCAAGCCCTACACTAGTTAGCATTGACATGCTACAGGCTGCTAACAGCTAATTTCACATGTAAACAATGCAGCCATGGTTATATGTAGGATCTCCAGACAAACACAGGAGAAAAGTAGTAAAAATATCGCCGAAGCCACAAAAAGTTTGGTGTCCATGACCAACAATGAACCATACAAAGTGATGATCCACTCCAAATACAAAGATTACGAAAAAGAGACGAAGAAATTACAAGAAACGGACAAAGACGAGAGAGCTGCTGCAACAGGCAGCTACTTGGGTAGCGCCATCTGGTCATCTTGAGCACATTTAGTTTATTTTTAATGTTTTACTTGTTACTGTCTGTTGTTCTGTCAAACTCTCTGTGTGAAACTTTTTATGCAGCTGTCTCGCCAAGGACTCCCTTCTAGACGAGGTTTTGTTTCTTAATTGGAAAAAAAAAACGTCAATAAAAGATAGAAGGCCTAAAGAGGCTGAAGTTCTGGTCATTAAAAATATCACAGAGCCCCATAGAAAGCAGAGAAGTCACACCATGGAAGATTCAAAGAGCTAACACAGCTAACAGAGCTATTATTATCAGCTAGAGAGCAGATACACAAACATTATCATAGAGGTGATTATTAAACATTAAAAACATTAAGATAAGTTTAAAAATTAGACCACAGTCAGAATATCTGCAGTGTTTCTGAATCCATGTTGAGAGCCTGTCCTTCCAGACTGGAAACATGATTCATGACATTTTTAACTCCTCCTCCTGCTTCCTGTTCCTCTCTGACCTCACATTTCTTTCTTCCTTCCCCTTCAGAAGAGGAGGGCGATACTGGGAATTTTGGTAGTGACCTGATACCAAGTAAATACAGGGCCAGTATCTCCGATACCGATACTTTTATATTATTAGGGTTGATGTGTCATCAAACTGCTGACCTTTAGGTGTTTTTGAGATTTTTTCTTTTGATTATGTTGTTAAAACCTAGAACAGAATTTGGGCAAAGTTTAGTGTCGACTACAAAATACTTTAGTGTCATAACTAACATTTGTGTTCAGAAACAAAAGAACAGTAACGCATTTTTTTCCCCACTACATTGTTATGTGTGGAATTCTTTTCTTTTCAGGTCTCCACTTTTATAAAACCGCAGCAGTCAGTGCATGCAGGAGAAACAATTTAACTGGAGTATCGATATTTTTACACTGGTATCATCTGATACCATTACCAACGTATCGATATTAATGATATTTGGATCGATCCGAGGCTGCACGGTGGTGCAACGGTTAGCGCTGCAGCCTCACAGCAAGAAGGTCACCGGTTCAAATCCCCACCTCGGCCGGTGGGTCTTTCTGTGTGGAGTTTGCATGTTCTCCCCGTGCATGCGTGGGTTCTCTCCGGGTACTCCAGCTTCCTCCCACAGTCTAAAAACATGCTTACCAGGTTAATTGGTCACACCAAAATTGTCCCTAGGTGTGAGTGTGTGCGTGCATGGTTGTCTGTCTATGTGTCAGCCCTGCGATTGACTGGCGACCAGTCCAGGGTGTACCCTGCCTCTCGCCCAATGATTGCTGGGATAGGCTCCAGCCACCCGCGACCCTGTAACAGGATAAGCGGTATAGAAAATGGATGGATGGATGGATGGATCGATCGATCCGCCCACCTCTACCTCCTGCTGCCCCTGGTATTGCTTTAGGCCTCAAATACACCAGATACGCCTGCAGTCTGACTCACTTCTGTTGCCTGTTGACAGCATTTGTGGATGCTAAATGATGACAGCTGCATCTCCTCCTGCCAGAATTTTGTGCATTCAGATAATCTGCATATATTCTACTCATGAACACAAACAAGCTAAATGGATTACATGTGCTATTTCACCCATTTGACAGACGCAATCCTTCATGTAAATCAGCTTTGCACACAGCATCAAGTTTGCATCAAGCGGCAACCTCTAGTCTAAAAATATGAGACAATGCTGAAGTGATAAAAACCCACTGATTCTCCAGTGTCTGCTTGAGGCTGGCTCTGGAAGTACCAGAAGTCACAAACACAATATATATATAAATAAGTAAAAATAAAACAAGTTTTCTAAGCAGGAATGAACCTTTTTACAGCCTGGTTCATCAAACGTCTCCTGTCTGAATCACTTATCTTACTATCTGCACACACTGTGGGGGGATGATATGATGACATCAGGGAGACTACTTCCGTTAATTATACAGTCTACTGTTTTCACATGTTTAATACATGCAAACCTTTCTCAGATCAGGCCCATTGTGTTTTACACTGTGTCTCTCATGCCTTCTCTGTCAGTTCAGAGGCCAGCTTCACCTCACCTCCTCTAAAGAAAAATCAGATTGAAGGAGGGCTCATCGTTAAATGCATCATTTAAAAAAAAATTGAGGGAGACCAGATCAACCCTGGCGTCCATCCAATCCCAAACTATCAGAGAAAAGCCCACCCACACTCTGTGCAACTGGCCCACTGTGACAAACTGGTTCACACAACAACGTAGCTTGTGTGAATGTGTACGAAGAGCAATGAATGAAATAGTTTTTAGTATCTAAGTATTGTCATCATTGCCATATGTGTTGGCATGTGTTGAGCATACTGCTGTAATAAAGCCTCGAGACATTTACCAGCTTTGCTTAAGCTTTCTCAAACTCAACACAGACTATGGAGTCAGATCAGTCCCAAAATTTACAAATGCAAATTTGTGTGTGTAAATGCATCCACAAATACATGAGCTGATCCACACATGTGTGAGTCAATCCACAAATGTCTAAAAAAATTTGCAAATGTGTGAAGTATTTACAAAAGCGTGCACAGGAGTAAACCATGAACATCTCACACAGATTGGTACCTGTGATGCATCTGAATCACAAAACACTGAAGTTAAATGTGTTTTGTTAAACGTTTAATGTTTCATTTCTGATATCAGATTATTATTGATTTACTCTTCATTTACTTTCTCTGTTAACCGTTTGCTGCATCGTGGTCGCAGCAATTGACAGCTATTTAAGTTTTTTTTTTCTTCCTAATGCAGTGGTGAATTGGATTTCAGCCTGTGTCAAGGGTTTTTCAACATCTGATTTTTCAGTTACAGGCAATACAGAGAATAAAGGCAAAGGTCCGCAGTAATGAGATGTGTCACGTTATATCTCACTTGCTCTCCTAAATCACCAAAAACATCATGACATAATAATTTTGTGTCAATTTCATTAAAGGGAAAGTCAGACACCATTTATTCCTTCATTTAAAGAAAGAAGAAACCTTTAGGAGTTCAGAAATGGATCATATGCTGGGTTATGATTTCTAATTCATGCTAAGAATGGAATCACAAAGTGTCTTCACAGAAACTGTCCCAATAGAGCTGAAATCAGCTGATTATGAGCCAGAACATCAGGTTGAAGCTCTGTGTGTGACTGAGGGGTTTGAGTATGATTCAATGTGTGCTTCTCTCCAGTAGGTGGCAGTGTGGCGCTGTGCAGGGACTCTCTGATAACGGACCGTTGCTGCTTCTTCCCTCTACACCAGTGTTTCTCAATTCCAGTCCTGGGGCCCCCCTGCCCTGCATGTTTTAAATGTTATCTGAATCCAACACACCTGATTCAAATGATCAGCTAGTCATCAAGATCTGCTTGAGCCTGATAACGAGCCATTCATTTGAATCAGGTGTGCTGGAGTAGGGTAACATCTAAAGCATGCAGGGCAGGGGGTCCCCAGGACCGGAATTGAGAAACACTGTTCTACACAGAGTGAAGCTGCAGTGAAAAGAAGACCCGCCACCTCTCTCCTCTTTATTCAGGTTTGTACGCTTTGAAAACGAGTGGAAATTCATGGAAATGTCATGTGAACTTTAAAAAAGCTTCATGGACGTTAAAAAGTAGTATTAAGTGTATGATTTGAGATCTGGTTTGCTGTCACTTCGTGTTTTTGTTGGCGAGTTAACGTCTTTTATTTGACAAAATGAGTCTGTTTTAGTTTCGACACCAGCTAATTTCATTTCGTAATAAGAAAGGGTTTTTCTGGTGTTTTTTTCTGCATGTCCCCCACCAATGAGAGAGCCCTGTGGTGCAAAATGCAGGAGGAGATGTACAGAGAGGATTCTAGAGGAGAGGCGGAAGGACATATGGAAAAAATACTGGGACATGACCTGCTCAGAAAAGAGATCCTGGATATTCCACACTGTCACTCAGCTCCCCACTAAGAAAGTGACTGTGGGCACAAATAGTCGCCGTGGCTGATCATTTGTCTACAGGCTACAGGATCACAGTGGGGTACCAAAACAAGCGTGTAAGCCATTTTTTTGTCCACTTTGGGCTACCACCCCAAGAATGACAGCTTGGTCATCACCATGATGGGCAGGTCAAACACAACTCACCTGGCTCCACCAAAGGACCAGAGAGGGAGGAATGTGCCAACAAATAAATTGAATATGGAGCCCTTGAATGAGCACATCGAGTCATTTAACCCATCTGTGAGCCACTACAGGAGGAAGCATGCTCCAAATCGCCGCTACCTTCCAAGTGATATTAACATCGAGCTGATGTATGCAGATTTCTTGGAGAGGGGCAACAGCTGCTCATATGAAAGCTACCGCAAAGCTGTAAAAGAGAAAAACATTAGCTTTGCAAAACTTGGAGAGGAAGAATGTGAGGACTGTCTGCTGCAGGATCAGCATGTGAAAGGTGACCACAATGGTGATGCCAATGTCATGGACTGCCTGAAGTGCCAGAAGTGGCATGAACATAAGGAATCTGCTGTGGAGAGCAGGATGCAGTACTAGGCTGATGTGGAGAAGGACTGGCCTGAGGAGACATCTGTGAGGAGTGTGGACCTTCAGAAGGTTATCATGCTTCCTCACATGCCAGGTGTGAAGAAATCAATATTCACAAAGCACATTGTGGCATTTCATGAGACTTTTGCCTCAGTAGGCAAGAAGGAAAATAAAAAAAACACAATCTCTGTGGTCTGGCATGAGGGCAAAGCAGGGCGAAGTGCAGTGGAGATCACATCTGCATATGCGACTGCACTGGAGAAGGAGAGAGACATTTGCCACAGCATCTCCTGGGTGGACAACTGCAGTGCCCAAAACAAAAATTGGTGCCTGCTATCCTCCCTGGTCTGTCTGGTTAATGCTGATACCACCTCTAGACAGGATATCACTCTAAAATACTTTGAGCGAGGACAAACACCTTCATGAGTGCTGACAGTCTCCACCATGGTGTTGAGCAGCAAATGAAAAATTGTGCTGGTGGAGCAGTGTACGACTATGAGGACTTTGTCAGTGAGGTTGCAAGCTCCAACTCTAGGAAGGTGGAAGTAGTTGAAATGAAAAATGCCAAAGTGCTGAAATGGGGGGATGGCCATTCCTCTTTCAAGATAAAGAAGGCAAAGGCACCAAAACTAGCTGAAATGGCAGAGGTTCAGGTGCAACGTGGCTCTAGGAGCCTATTCTACAAACTGTCCCACACTCTCTTCACTGAGTTGGACTTCCTCCAGAAGAAGTTCGAATCGAAGGTGCCCATTGCCCTGAGACCACAGGACAGGGGGGTTAAAGAGGTCCAGAAGAGCAACATCATCATAAATCTCTGTCCCTTTATGCCCCCAAACAGAAGAGATTTCTGGTGTTCACTTCCTGTGAGCAACGCTGTGGAGTGAGGAATAGAAATAACAAAACATAAAAACATGAAATGAAAAGTGCAGATATGAAATCTGTTAATGCATTATGTTCCAATTTCCCTCACCCCCACCCTGCCCAAGAGTTAATATTGTTTCAAAGTTTATGTTTATCCATGATGTTTCTGTATATAATTCTTTCCATTTTGCCAATTGAAGTTCTAAGTTGAGTGCCCCATTCCCATGCACTTAAAATATATTTGAACATGGTGGGCTCTAATTTCGTAGACCAGGCGCAGGCGCAGGCGCACCTGTCCTTCGCCGTGCGCACTTTGCAAGTTTCCTGCAGTGCCAAGAGAGGCGCAGTCCAGGCGCAGATGAGCGCAGAGCTGCGCGTCCATGCCTCCCTCCGCGCAAATGGCAGAGAGGGAGGAGAAAAGCCGTGAGTGGGTTTATCACAGCCGAGCGCTGTTTTCACCAATCAAATGAGCACCTCTCCTCGCCTTTAAATGCCCTGTGGCCGAGGGGCAGCGTCTGATTGGTCTGAGTGATCTCCAGCACCGCGGAGAGAGTGCTGGTAGCAGAGACGGTCAGAGCCGCTGTGCCTGCAGCAGGTAAATGGACAGCGGGGCGCATCGGACACGACGCGTGTCACCTTGTGGGCCAGCTCCCAGGACAGATTTAATCTGTTCCTTTGTCATTAATAGGAGTAAAAAATTAAGAGGCAGTTACACAGCTGGCTTATCCATTCAGAATACTTTTGATCCACCTGCACTCCTGGTTTGTCATCACCAAATAGCAGAACCTTTGGTGATATACTGTATACTCTCCCAGTGTCTCCACCTCATCCTCCTTACAATAATGTACTCCATCTTTTTAGATCACGTTAAAAATAAAGACTCAAACAGAGAATTATGGGAAATCACGGGTAAATCCTGAGTGACATACATTTATTTTGTCTCTTTTTTCTTCGTCTTTTCTCTCCCTCTTTTCTTTGAATTAAATGAAATGAGAGAACCAGATATATACTCAGTATCAGATGTTAAGGCTGTTTATTGTTTAATTGTAAGATGTGCATCAAACTTCCAGCTGCCGTCAGGTTAACTTTCCATTATGACAAACGGCTTTAATCTGACATCAGATGTGACGGGACAGTTAATATAGATATAAATGTTTATGCTGGTTCAGACGTTTACATTAAATAGTGATTACTGTGATTGTTTACTGCATTAAAATGTGCCTGACACTCTGGAAACCTGCCTCTGAGGCTTTGATGACATGTGCGCCTGTAAATCATAAATCATTACAATGTTGACTCGTTTGAAATGTATTTCTTTTTTCTTGATTCATGTCATTCAGTCAACTACCTGCATTTAACCTGTTGGCATATTATGATTCAGCTATTATAAAAACAGACCTACTGCATACTGTAACAACATCAAAAAGGTTTACTGATGAATTGAAATAAAGCAATCATTGTCATATTTAATCAGAACAGGTTTTTATTTCATTGTATATCATTATCAGACTAGGGATTTTATCATATTTGTCATTATACAGCTTTTTAAAACTAAAGTGATGAGATAAAATGGAAGTTACTGCTTTTTGCTTTGGTATGACCCACAATGTTTTGGTAAACTATGCAAAGGAAGAATACAGTAACTTCCAAATAAGGGTCAGAGGTCAAATCAGTGGTCAGGATAAATATGTAGAAAGAATAAGCTAATATAAGGCTAAAAAATTGCCACATACAAAACAATCTGCCTACAACTATTTTGGCTGGACAATGAGAAAACTTTAAAGTCATTTTTCTCAGTTCTGCATGCAAAGAAGTTACTGCCTTTTTCCTTTGTAGGACAGTACGGGAGCAGGCAGCTGTCAGCTACAGAGCAAAATTACAGCACCACAAGACGTGAGCTCCTGGCAGGGGTGGAATTTACGTCACACTTCAGGCAATATCTGCTGGGGAGATCATTCACCCTCCGGACTGATCACAGCAGCCTGCGCTGGTTGACCAGGCTGAAAGAACCAGAGGGCCAGCTTGCCCGCTGGCTGGAGAAACTGGCTGAGTACGACTTCCAGGTGATCCATCGGCCAGGGAGACACAACCAGAATGCCGATGCTCTTTCCAGAAGACCGTGCCGGGAGTCATGTCCTTGCATGGTGGCAGAGACGGTGGCAGAGACGGTGGCAGAGCCTACCCTGAGCGTCCAGCATCAGCATAAGGCAGTGCAGTACAGCCTGGATGATATTCAAGCTGAAGGGGTCGCCTAGTCGCTAGTTTGGCACTTGCAAAAATGAAGTTCATCAGCACCAGAGTTTGCCTCTTTTTGGGAGTGTATTTGGGACCAAAGACAAGGGAAAAGAGAAAACCTCTCCCAAACCCCCCACCCACTCCTTCAGTGTTTTAAAAAGCCCAGTCAGTCTGTGACAGGACAGCACCAGGTGCTCTGTGGTCTCTGTCTGAGCTCTGTATCTGTTCGTAGCTATTGCTCCATGTATAATCCTCCACTGGAGATCAGCCACACGTTTCTCCACAGGAGGCTTATAGCTGCCATTAGAGGAAAAGCCTGAGCCAAAACCTCAGTCCACCTGGACTCCCTGACTCGGGTGAGGGATCGCAGGTTCAGCACTTTCATGCAGCTCAGGTAAATCTGCTTCCCTATGCACGAGCTCAAAGTCCCCAGTACTGGACTCCTCAGCAACAGCAACAGTCCACTGTCCTCCCTCCAGTCACCCACGGCATGACTCACAGAGATGGGAAGATGTATCCATGGCTGTCTGTCCAACATTCCGCCAGACCTCGACATAGAGCAAAGACCCTGAGGGGCCCCGACAGAGACTGCCACACCTCCTTCATCAGGTTCTGCAGCACTCTGGTTGACCTAAAGCCAGTCAGTTGAGCCAGTCTCTGGACAGGTGTTTTTTTCAGATGTCCAAGCTTCGTGATTCCTGCTTGTATGAAGGCACTTCTCAGGGTGACAGAGGACAACGTGGTGGAACTCACAAGACCGTTGCTAAAAAAGTGGCTCCTCAAACAGCTGATTGATAGATAGATAGATAGATAGATAGATAGATAGATAGATAGATAGATAGATAGATAGATAGATAGATAGATAGATAGATAGATAGATAGATAGATAGAATTTATTGTCATTGTGACACGTAAAATGCACAACAAAATTAAAAAGTGCCATACAGTTGGTCCAACATTAAAACTACAACATAACACACACACAACAGTAAAACAGCAGTAATTAATATAAAACAATAATACAAAAAGTCATTCATTTGCCATTGCACAATCCCAAAACTGTGTTAAGTGCTGTTAACACTTGTTTTCTGTGGCATTGAGGGTGGTTATTGCTGTTGGATAGAAACCTTTTTTTAATGTTTGTTCTTGTTTTGATTGTCCTGTACCATCTGCCTGATGGCAGCAGTTCAAACATTTAAGTGAAAAGTGTCCTTTACAATTTTCTTAGCTCTGTTAAAACAGAGAGCACTGTGCAGTTTGTCCAGTGAGGGGAGGAGGCAGCCCACGATTTTCTGGGCTGTGTCAATCACCCCCAAAGCGCAGTTCTCTGGGACACTGTGCAGCTGGTGAACCACACACACAAACAGTATGTCAGTACTGACTCAATGCTGTTAAAGGACACAAGCGGTTTCTGTACGGCCTTAGTACCCTCAAGAAGTGAAGCCTCTGCTGCACCTTTTTAAGCACCTCTGTGCTGTCCACCCAGGAAACAGAAGTGTGACACATGCTCCACTCTGTCCCCGTTGATGATGAGTGGTTGAATGTCAGTTTTCTTTCTCGTATAGTCGACCACTAGCTCCTTGGTCTTGGACGTATTGAGGCGCAGGTTGTTCTGACTGTTCTGATCCAAGCTTTTTGGCAGGAGTGATAATTTAAGTAAACAGTTTGTCTAATATATGAGTCAAAGCTAAAATACATCAAAGAGAAAAGTCTGAATGATTTTTTCAGCATAGAGATGTAAATGAGTAAAGTTGAGTGATCCAGTTTTCCTCTGAGTCCTGCTCTTTGATAACATTCAGACTGATGTGACAGGATAGAAAGAGTCAAAGGATCAGCTGAAGTTTGTGTGTTAGTGCAGAGGCTAAACTCTTCTTCAGCAGCTGTTTGTGTTTGTGTAGAGAGGAGGAGAATCTCCCTCCTACACACAACACACACTCACTGAGGAACACACACTCACTCACTGAGGAACACACACTCACTGAGGATCACACACTCACTGAGGAACACACACTCACTGAGGAACACACACACTCACTGAGGAACACACACACTCACTGAGGAACACACACACTCACTGAGGAACACACACTCACTGAGGAACACACACACTCACTGAGGAACCAAGAGACCAGAACCCAAACCCAGGATAGAGAGGTTGAGTGAAGGTGGAGCTGAAGGTGTGGAGGTGGATCAGTGAGTCAGAGGAGACTCTGTAGAAGGACAGAGTGCCAGCAGGACAGTCCACATACACTGCTACTCTGTCAGAGTCAGAGGACGGAGACAGAGGGAGGTCTGTTCTTCTGTGACCGTGCCAGACAGAGTAAAATTCGTCAGAGCAAAACAGATTCCAGGACTTATCGTTCCATCCAAATAGACAATCAGAACTGTTTACTTTCTTTCTGATTCCTCTGTAACTCACTGATATATCAACCTTTCCTTTCCACTCCACCTCCCAGTAACAGCGCCCAGTCAGACCATCTCTACACAGCAGCTGAGGCCAGTGGTCAAATCTGTCTGGATGATCAGGATATGACTGATCCTCTTCCACACGTGTCACCTTCCTGTTGTTGTCAGACAGTCTGAGCTCTCTGTGAGCTGTGTTTGAGTCCAGAGTGAGTTCACAGAAATCTGATGGAGAGAAAAAGACACAACACAGCAGCAGTTTATCATCAGACACACCTGAAGGCTTCATTCTTTGTTAGCTGACAGTCTGCTGTTTGCTCATCAGGAGTCAAAGTGATTCCACACTTACACTTCTTCAGACCAGGTTTTAACCTCTGCTGTCCACCATGGTCCACCCTGGAGGAAGAAACACAGTCAGAGTGATTTTCTGTCCAACATGAGTCCTAACTGCTGCTCAACATGAAGCAGTGATCCTCAGTTTGTCCCTGTGACAGAGAAACAGGCTGAAACTCATCTGAGCCAACTGTCTCCATCACTCTGTCACTTTTTCTGACAGTGTGGAGATCCTGGAGGAAAAGAAGAAGAAAAAGAAGAAGAAAAAGAAGAAGAAAAAGAGTCAAAAAGCAAAGGCTGCCTGTTGCTCTTTGGATCCAGAAAGTCCACGTTCTGCTTCTCATGTCCTCTTTGAAATGAGGAAGGCCAAATCCTGCTCTACCTCTGACCTGTCTCTTTAAAGTAGTCGCTCTTTTTAGGAGTGAGGAGGACAAATTCACCTCTATAATATTTGATCCTGTTCATTTTGATCATCATTTGATGTTTCTATGAAACAGAGTTTTTCTATTTGATGCTCTTCTGCTGCTCTGTGTGTTTCCTGGTTCAGCTCCAATCACTGCTCTGAAAAGAATCAAACAGATTCAGTCTTTGAGCTCTTGTTGTCTGCTTTTACCTCAGTGTGTCCAGTCTGCAGAGTGGATCCTCAAGTCCAGCAGAAAGCTGCTCCACTCCTGAGTCTCCTGGATGATTGTAGCTCAGGTCCAGCTCTCTCAGGTGTGAGGGGTTGGAGCTCAGAGCTGAGGCCAGAGAAGCACAGCCTCTCTCTGTGATCAGACATCCTGACAGTCTGAGGTTAGAAAAAGAATCAGGCAATAAGAAAAAGTCCACTGATTATCACCATTTCTTTATCTCTGACCTCAAGCAGGATGAGCCAAAGACCTGACCTGAGAGTTTCCAGTTTGCAGTGTGGACTCTTCAGTCCAGCACACAGAGTCTGGACTCCTGAATCCTGCAGGTTGTTGTGACTTAGGTCCAGGTCTCTGAGCCTGGAGGACTGTGAGCTGAGGACTGAGGACAGAGCTTCACAGCTTCTCTCTGACAGGTTACATCCATTAAACCTTTGAAGACATGAACATTTTCTGAATTTATTAAATTACAAAGGATTGAAAGCCATGTATATTTATCTTTCTTTATAATCATTATAACTTCTTTTTAAGTCTTGCCTGATTTTTTTTCAGACTTTAGTAAAGATTGACTGAATGTGTTGACTTTCCAGACCTTTCGTCATTAACATTTTGAGCAACTTCAGTCATGTGAGGCTTTATGAATCACTGGGTTATTTTCTCTGACAGTAAAATTCTATGTTAAGTTTCACCCTGACCTGAGAGTTTCCAGTTTGCAGTGTGGACTCTTCAGTCCAGCACACAGAGTCTGGACTCCTGAATCCTGCAGGTCATTGTTACTCAGGTCCAGGTCCCTGAGTCTGGAGGACTGTGAGCTGAGGACTGAGGACAGAGCTTCACAGCTTCTCTCTGACAGGTTACATCCACTCAGCCTGAAGGAGATCATGGAAAGAGAACAAACAGATGTTTTCAGTGTCATGAACAGAATTCATTCTGTTTCTAATGTCTCACTCATTCACGCATTCACTCATTCACTCATTCACTCATTCACTCATTCACTCATTCACTCACACAGCTTTGTTTGCAGCTCTGATCACTGGCAGCAGCCTCAGAAGAGCCTCCTCTGAAGCAGAGTATTTCTTAGTAGTAGTCAAACAGGTCCAGATCTTTGTCTGAGGACAGTAAGATGAAGCCCAGAGCTGACCACTGAGCAGGAGACAGTCGATCTGTGGACAGACATCCTGATCTCAGGGTCTGTTGGATCTGCTCCTCTAGAGAACGATCATTCAGTTCATTCAGACAGTGGAACAGGTTGATGCTTTTCTCTGCAGACACATCCTCACTGAGCTTCTTCTTGATGTACTCGACTGTATTCAAATTGGTCCAATAGTCACTTCCTGTCTGTGTCAGCAGACCTCTCAGGAGACTCTGATTGGTCTGCAGAGAGAGACCCAGGAGGAAGCGCAGGAACAAGTCCAGGTGTCCGTTTGGACTCTGTAAGGCCTTGTCCACAGCACTCTGATGGAGACGTTTCAGTTCAGGTTTGACTCTAAAGGTTTTAGAGATCAGGGATGTTGTTGTTTGTTGTTGTTCCATCAGGTTGAGTCCAGACTTGGTGAAGGTCAGATGGACGTGAAGAGCAGCCAGAAACTCCTGAACGCTCAGATGGATGAAGCAGAACACCTTGTCCTGGTACAGTCCTCTCTCCTCTCTAAAGATCTGTGTGAACACTCCTGAGTACCAAGAGGCGTCTCTGATGTTGATGCCACACTCTGTCAGGTCTGATTCATAGAAGATCAGGTTTCCTTTCTGCAGCTGCTCAAAAGCCAGTTTTCCCAGAGACTCAATCATCTTCCTGCTCTCTGGACCCCACACAGGATCAGTCTCAGCTCCTCCATCATACTTGATGCTCTTCACTTTGGACTGAACCAGCAGGAAGTGGATGTACATCTGAGTCAGGGTCCTGGGCAGCTGTCCCCCCTCTCTGGTCTTCAGCACATCCTCCAGAACTGTAGCAGTGATCCAGCAGAAGACCGGGATGTGGCACATGATGTGGAGGCTTCTGGAGGTCTTGATGTGGGAGATGATGGTGCTGGCCTGATCCTCATCTCTGGATCTCTTCCTGAAGTACTCCTCCTTCTGAGGGTCACTGAACCCTCTGACCTCTGTCACCATGTCAACACACTCAGGAGGGATCTGATTGGCTGCTGCAGGTCGTGTGGTTATCCAGAGGCGAGCAGAGGGAAGCAGGTTCCCCCTGATGAGGTTTGTCAGCAGCACATCCACTGAGGTGGACTCTGTACCATCAGTCAGGACCTGGTTGTTGTGGAAGTCCAGAGGAAGTCGACACTCATCCAGACCGTCAAAGATGAACAGGACCTGGAACTCTTCAAACCTGCAGAGTCCTGCTTCTTTGGTTTGAGGGAAGAAGTGATGAAGCAGTTCCACCAAGCTGAACTTTCTCTCTTTCAGCACATTCAGCTCTCTGAAAGGGAATGGAAATGTGAACTGGATGTCCTGGTTGCTTTTGTCTTCAGCCCAGTCCAGAGTGAACTTCTGTGTTAAGACTGTTTTCCCGATGCCAGCCACTCCCTTTGTCAGCACTCTTCTGATTGGTTCCTGTCTTCCAGGTGGGCCTTTAAAGATGTCTTCTTGTCTGATGCTAGTTTCTGCTCTGTCTGGTGTCCTGGATGCTGCTTCAATCTGTCTGACCTCATGTTCCTCATTGACCTCTCCAGTCCCTCCCTCTGTGATGTAGAGCTCTGTGTAGATCTGGTTCAGAAGGGTTGGGTTTCCTGCTTTAGCGATCCCCTCAAACACACACTGGAACTTCTCCTTCAGCTCAGACTTCACTTTACGTCTGCACTCTGCAGCAGCAGCTCCTGAATGAAGAAAACAGAAATGTAATGAATGATGTGAAGCTACATTCAGTCTGATGAGTTTCAACTTTCAGACATCAGGATGGATTTGATTTGGCTCCTCTCTGAAATCTCTTCAGCTCATCAGTTGTGAACAGTTTGTCTCAGCTCATAGATGTGATCCAAATGTGAGCGTCATGTTAAGAGCAGAGTTTGAAATGTAAACCTCTCCCATGTTGTCTCCATTTCCTCTTTCCATCATGTTAAATGTGTTCAAATCCTCTTACTGCTCTGCAGACAGTCAGCCAGCTCCTCCTGCTTCATTCTCCTCAGGAGGTGCAGAGTGATCTTCAGGAAGGCCTCTCTGCTCCTCCTCTGCTCTTCATCCTCATCCTTCCTCTGACTCTCAAAGCAGTCTGGGTAATCTGGACTCAGAGCTCTCTGGATCTCCTTCAGCTGGCTCTTTACGAAGCTGATGATGTTCTCCTGGAGCAGCTGGAACAGAAGAAAATGTCAGGTTGAACTTGTAGAAGGTCAGATCAGATCATGTGTGACAGACAGAAAGCCTGCTGGTCTGCAGAGTCCAGCATGGAGACTGGATCACAAAGCTGCTCCACCTCTTAGTCTGTGGATGCTCCTGTCTTCTACAAATCAAGTTTCTATGAAATAAACTCTGCTGACAAAGTCTGAGTGTGTGTGAGAGCAGCATCCAGCATGACCTCTGACCTGTGAGTGTGAGCAGCTCAGAAATGTGCGGCTTCATTCAATCAGTCAAACACTGAGTGTGAAGAGAATTCAGGCAGAGATGATGTTTGCAGTGTGATCAGGAAAGCATTCAGAAAGCTCCAAACACAATGAGTGTGTGCTCTGAGGCTCAGGAGGAGCTGTGTTTGGACATTTACACACCATCAATATGGAGTCCAGCTGTGTGTGATGCTGCTGGGCAGACTGACCAATGGGAGCCTCTGATCTCTGAACTCTGAGAAACAAACAGAAGATCATGGAGTGTTTCTAACAGAGTGACACACAGTGTTCATGTGATAGACTCTATCTGCTGGATCCTCCTACAAACACAGGACACACATGAAGAGACATGCTGAGTCCAGCTCTTTCTGCCTCCAGTCCTGTTTACTGCTGTTGGATCCTGATAGAAACACAAAGACTGAAACATGTTCACCTTCACAGAGAAAACACCAAGCACAGTTAGGATCAAATGTTTCACACACAACAACAGGAAGTTACCTTTGAAACACTCACCTTTCATCAAATCCAAGCTCTGATGATTTGAAATTATGACGTATACCCATAGAGTCATCACTCTTTAAGGAGACACAGCTGGGTCCAGGTCCAGGAGAGTCTGGTCTCTCATGTTTGACCCTGACAGAATCACAAACACTGATGAATAAACGCGAACAATGAACATTTTCCAGGTTTGGGTTTTGCTGAAATTTACCACAAACTTTTCTAAAGTCTGAATTCTGATAAAAACGCTGAGATGAATTCTTACTTTAGACGATCAGACTGACGCACAGATTTGAAGTCATGACGTATATCCATAGACCTGTCACTCTTTAAAGAGACACAGCTGGGAGCAGGTCCAGTACAGTCTGGTCCATTCTGACGCTTTTTGCTTCAAAACACACACACACACGCACGCACGCACGCACGCACGCACGCACGCACGCACGCACGCACGCACGCACACACACACACACACACACACACACACACACACACACACACACAGCTGTAAGTGTGAATAATGATGGTGCAGTGATGTCAGTCCATGGACAGTTAGAGATCCTGGTCTCACCTCTGAGCTCTGGTCTGGCTCTCATGGTCCCCACACAGAGGGAGGGTTTTAGAGGGAGGGGCTCCCTCCTCTCTGTCCTCACTCTGATCCATAGCAGAGCCCCCACCTTCACACAAACACAACAACATGTTCATTCATTACAACAAGCTTCACAGCACACACAGCAGTTCTCCCTCCTCTCAGTCTTGTTGGAAGACGTTTGACCTCTGACCTCTTCATCCACGCTCTTCCCTTCACAGTCTCAACAGTTAATGAATAAAAGTGTCTGAGCCAAGTTCAGACCTGTTCAGCTTCAGATGTCATATGAGATCCTAAAGAAAGGTCTGTGATCACCAGAGAGCTGAAAACTGAGTTTCTTTCTTTTTAGTGTTTTAACTCTTTCAAACCCTGTGATTCAGCTCCTGTCACACCGACAGAGATCCTCTGCAACAACTTCCTTTGTTTCTTACTTTCTATTGAAGTTATAGCAGCCAAGACAAGATAGACACATCCACAAACCAGACACATTATGTAAACTAGAAAAGCACTCAGAGAGCGCAGAGCTCCACCAAGCATATTGTGATTGTCACCAACACTTTATTCCTACTTTAATGTTATACTCCCTTTCAGCAGACTGTCTGCTACAAATTTGGTGTTAGTTGCAGGTTTGTACAATAATTTGTTTCCTGACGGTGTTGAAAATTATGATGACCCAGTTAGAGCTGGGGGATATATGGAATATACTCGATATATCGCAGGTTTTTTGCAAGTGCGATGTATAAAATGACAATATCATAACCATCGAGTACAAACAGTCATGTAAATGTTTTCAGACGTCAGAACATAAATCTCTTTAGTGATTCGCTTGTTTCGCTCTCTGCTGTTCAACCGGTGCTCCTCTCACAGCGAGCACCACACTCCCACACCCACCCACAAAAAATTGGCCTGCACATGCATATTTTAGTATTAGGAGAGGAGAGCAAAAAGTCACTTGCGCGTCTCCTCTGTCACAGGCTGTGGGTTCCTGCGGCTTGTTTTCTAGAGTGTTGTTGCTTATTTGGGTTTGCTAAGCTGCCGTATGATCCCTGCCTGATTTTCTCCCTGCCTGATTGTCTCCCAGCTCTCCACAACGAGAAACAAACGCGACATGTTTCATGTGACAAGTTTTACTTTCCCTTTTCTATGAACTCTGCACCCCCTACTGCAAGCTGCCATTTTATCAGAAATCACACAAGATTTTGTGGCAACACCACAAGTTTATACAAACATCGAATAACAAACAGAAGTCTGAGCTGCAAAGTAAACAGAGGGAGGAGATGAATACAATACAATTCAACCAGACCCCAGGCTAACAGGCAGAAGTCACAAGAGTCCTTTCACCATGACCAACATTATCCAGGTAGCTGCTTTATGGAAATGAAACTAATATTCAATTGTTTCCAACTTGTAGTGTAATACAATATAATATCATATAATATAAAATAATATAATATAATATAATATAATATAAAATAATATAATATAATATAATATAATATAATATAAAATAATATAATATAATATAATAATATAATATAATGTAACATCATATGATATAATATAATATAATATAATATAATATAAAATAATATAATATAATATAATATAATATAATATAATATAAAATAATATAATATAATATAATAATATAATATAATGTAACATCATATGATATAATATAATATAATATAATATAATATAATATAATATAATATAATATAATATAATATAATATAATATAATATAATATAATATAGTATAATATAATATAATATAATATAATATAATATAATAATATAATATAATGTAACATCATATGATATAATATAATATAATATAATATAATAATA
Organism: Halichoeres trimaculatus; assembly: GCF_033239565.1. NCBI lineage: Eukaryota > Metazoa > Chordata > Actinopteri > Labriformes > Labridae > Halichoeres > Halichoeres trimaculatus. The sequence continues at coordinate 35,808,057 of NW_027437183.1, forward strand.
TAATATAATGTAACATCATATGATATAATATAATATAATATAATATAATATAATATAATATAATATAATATAATATAGTATAATATAACACAATATAATATAACATAATATGATATAATCAGCCAGTTGAATAAATCTGAATGAATTATTTACTGGAACCAAAAATTTGTAACTTCATAAAGTTTGGTTTAAATAAAAGGTTTGCTGAACTTTACCTGATTGCGATATTCCCTTTTTGCATTCAAATTTAAAAAATCCAACTGAAAGGTCTGCTTGAATCATTAAACTGATATCATTTTATGCATCAAACAGTTGGATTTAACATTAATATAGTGATTTAGAGGAGGAATCAGAATATCAAGATATGTATCGTGTATCGTGATATGGCCTAAAAATATCAAGATATTGGTTCTTGGCCACATTGTGCAGCGCCTAGACCCAGTACATATTTCATATTCCAGATCTTAGTATCCAGAATATTGCCAGGATGTAGATTGTACTTTTAGATCTGTCAGAAACTATAATAACCTTGTCTTGTATTGTTTTGCAAAGCAATCTGGGCATTTATCGTGGAGTTATATACACATATGGTGAAAACGGCTCTATCTCACAACGATAAAGAATCCTTTGAAAAAATCCTGGATCCAGATGGTGATCTGGATCAGCTCCAAAATTTAATCACTTCTTCTTTATCTCATTTTGAAGATTTCCTGAAAATTTCATCAAGATTCATTCATTCATTACTTTTTGAGTTATGTTGCTCACAGACAAACAAACAGACAGACAGACAAACTCTCCCAAAAACATAACCTCCTTGGCGGAGGTAATGAATGAGAAATTATAATCACATATTTCATATCATTTTTATTCTATAAATTACTGCATATTTATTGTTTGTTTATATTTCATACAACCAACTTTCTCTGACTAACAGGTGGCGATACACCTTCCTTTTCAGTGCCAAAGTTATTGATCTACATAAGCAGCACATGGCTAATTGAATATTATGAGATAAACAGGAAGTAGGGGCTGGTTAGCATGCTCAGGGCAATCCAGGCTCACAGCAGTGAAGAACTTTAGCTGATCTTTCCATGGCAAGACTAAAGCATGTTGGCTGGATGTTAAAGTTTAAGGTGAACAGCTGTTGCACCAGAGAAACAGTGATACAGCCCGAGCTAAAGGCTAATTAGCCCTTAGCTCAGCTTTCTTCTGCTCTTCTGTCCACAGATCTCTGTGTTTTATCTCTTCTCAGTATTAAACTTCGTCAGCCAGTGTGGTGTTGTCATAGAGACCTACATGTGCCATAGATCAATCCAGTCCTGGTCGACCCAAACTGGAAGCTAAGAAGAAGTGATTTAAAATAACCTGTAACCAGCAATATTGGCACAGATAACCTCATTTTAAAGCATGGATTACATTCAGGCATAAATCTAGAGGGAGACTTTTTCAAGATCACTTTCAAAGTCCTCACAGCCCCTTTAAGTGACTTATTTTTAGATTTCACCTGTGAGACGCCTGAATCTCCCTTGAGGGATCAATAAAGTCATTCAATTCTGTTCTATTCAAACTGCAGAGTCCTTTGTTGAGGTTTTGTGTGGAGGCATGTGGCTGTGAGCTGCTAATGATAGCTAATAAGCTATGGGCTGAACAATTAAACAAATTCAAGCCAACATCACACTGTAATGGAGTGCAACTTTCAAATAGCATTTCAAATAGGCTGCAATTAAAACAAAAAAGGTTTTAAAGTGCAGGTAAAAAGCGCAATCCACACGTTTACTTATTTCAGTGGTTGAGCCAAAATGCTTTTTATTTACATTTCTGCACTTTAGTTTGTGTTTTGTTACTGATGACAGATCAGTAAGATTTTTATACATTTCATATGTATGTTCACAAAGTGTTTTTTTTATTATTTTATAAAAAATTGCATTCCACATGTTGACATATTTCAGTGGTTGAGCCAGAGATTTGAGCTGATTTACATTTTTACACTTTATTTAGTGTGAGATTCATAGAAGAGAGGATTCATATTTATTTTTCAGATTATTGTTCATACCAGGCCTGTTGCTCTGCAGTGCTTTGCTCCTTTCTCTGATTTTATCCAAGAAAATTAAGGATAACATTATTACACATCTACAAGACCTGAAGTTAAATCAATCAGTCAATGTTCTGCTGTGATTGTAATAGTTAAGTTACATTATTTGTATCAATTCAAGCATCAATTCATCTTATTTCATCATAACATGTAGGCCTGGCCTACAGGAAAGACTTTTTTATAATGTTGACAGTATCCTTTGTTGCTATCAGATTATTTTCTAAAAATCGTTCAGCCTTTCTAATAAGCTATGGGCTAACCTGGAGTTTACTGGAGCTGCCGGTCGTTTAATGAGTGAAATTCAACAAAAAGCATAAAAGAAGCAGCTAGCCATACACTATGATCTTTTCTATCCAACTCACCGTTTTTTTTTATTGTCAGCTGGAGTTTTGTACTAAACTATGTGGCTCCAGTCTTGCCCTTGTAAGATATGACACTGGATCAGTGTTTGTTTATATAGATATGTGACATTAAATCCTTAATCTGTGAAATATAACTTAATGTAACTTAACTTCTGTAACGGTTTTATTACAAACGTCTCAGCTGCTGTCACAGTGAGCAGGTGGTCGTAGACATCGCTGTTCCATGGCAGCCGCTGAAATGGTGACGAACACGAGTCAGCTCTAGGATTGGTCTATAGGGCGCTCGTCAGTCACGTCAGCCGAGCTGCGCCTCTCACTATACAAATTTTGGATCTTCATGTTTTCTGAACAGCAGAGTTAGAACTACTCCACATTGTGTGTTGAGGGTGATGAAGTGATTCAGATTCAAGTTTTTTTTTTTGAACCAGCCTGTAAATTTCTTTATTTTTTTTTTATATAATCTTGCTTAGATCCGCTTCTTGTCTCGGTGCGTATATGTGGTTTCCGGTCTTGTGCATGTGGATGTGCTTCTTCTTTGAAAGCATCAGATTGACTTACTGCGTCACATGGCTAACCCTAAATCTACAGTTTACACATACCACAAACTTTAGTTATAGTATTTACCTTTAGGGCAAAACATTGAACCAGAAACACAACTTTTATTACCAAATGAAATTAACTGGAGCCAAAACAAAAACAGAATCTTATTTTGTTATCAAATAAAAGACGTTATGAACCTCACCAGCAAAAACACAAAGTGAAAGTCAAGTTTCTGTGTGTGTCAGATCTCCAGTCGTACTCTTTAACCTACTTTTAACATCCATAAAGCTTCTTTAAAGTTCACACGACATTTCCATGGATTCCCACTCGTTTTCAAAGCGTACAAACCTGAATAAAGAGGAGGAGAGAGGTGGCGGGTCTTCTTTTCACTGCAGCTTCACTCTGTGTAGAAGGAGGAAGCAGCGACGGTCCGTTATCAGAGAGTCCCTGCACAGCGCCACACTGCCACCTACTGGAGAGAAGCACACACTAAATCATACTCAAACCCCTCAGTCACACGCAGAGCTTCAACCTGACGTTCTGGCTCATAATCAGCTGATTTCAGCTACATGGAGACAGTTTCTGTGAGGACACTTTGTGATTCCATTCTTAGCATGAATTACAAATCATAACCCAGCAAATGATCCATTTCTGAACTCCTAAAGGTTTCTTCTTTCTTTAAATGAAGAAATAAATGGTGTCTGACTTTCCCTTTAATGAAATTGACACAAAATTATTATTTTGTGATGTTTTTGGTGATTTAGGAGAGCAAGTGAGATATAACGTGACACATCTTATTACTGTGGACCTTCGCCTTAATTCTCTGTATTGCCTGTAACTGAAAAATCAGATGTTAAAAAAATCTGGAAAATCTTGACACAGGCTGAAATCCAATTCACCACTGCATTTGGAAGAAAAAAAATCTTAAATAGCTGTCAATTGCTGCGACCACTATGTAGCAAACGGTTAACAGAGAAAGTAAATGAAGAGTAAATCAATAATAATCTGACATCAAAAATGAAACATGAAATGTTTAATAAAACACATTTAACTTCAGTGTTTTGTGATTCAGCTGCATCACAGGTACCAATCTGTGTGAGATGTTCATGGTTTACTCCTGTGCACGCTTTTGTAAATACTTCACACATTTGCAAATTTGTTAAGACATTTGTGGATTGACTCACACATTTGTGGATCAGCTCATGTATTTGTGGATACATTTACACACACACAAATTTGCATTTATACATTTTGGAACTGATCTGACTCCATAGTAGTCTGTGTTGAGTTGGAGAAAGCCTAAGCAAAGCTGGTAAATGTCTCGAGGCTTCATTACAGCAGTATGCTAAACACATAACAACAATCATACAGCAATGATGACAATACTTAGATATTAAAAACTATTTCATTTATTGTTTTTTGTGCACATTCACAAAGGATACGTTGATGTGTGATCCAGTTTGCCACAGTGGGCCAGTTGCACAGAGTGTGGGTGGGCTTTTTTCTGACAGTTTGGGATTGGATGGACGCCAGGGTTGATCTGGTCTCCCTCATCTTTTTTTTAAATGATGCATTTAACGATGAGCCCTCCTTCAATCTGATTTTTCTTTAGGGGAGGTGAGGTGAAGCTGGCCTCTGAACTGACAGAGAAGGCATGAGAGACACAGTGTAATACACAATGGCCTTGATCTGAGAAATGTTTGCATGTATAAAAACAAGTGAAAACTGTAGATCATATGACTAATGGACGTAGTCCTCCCCCCCTGATGTCACCCGTCTGCTTTTGAAATGGATTTTTGGAGCAAATCGGCTATAGCCATGTTGGAAGTGATGAGGGCTTTGATTCCTGCTTTGAATGCTTTTTGTTTGTTTTTTTGCTTGGTGTGTTTGTGACTTCTGGTACTTCCTCAGCCATTCAACCATCACTTCAGCATTGTCTCATATTTTTAGACTGGAGGTTGCTGCTTGATGCAAACTTGATGCCGTGTGCAAAGCTGATTTACATGAAGGATTGCGTCTGTCAAATGAGTGAAATAGCACATGCAATCCATTTAGCTTGTTTGTGTTCATGAGTAGAATTCATGCAGATCATCTGAATGCACAAAATTCTGGCAGGAGGAGATGCAACTGTCATCATTTAGCACCCAGACTGCAGGCGTATCTGGTGTATTTGAGGCTTAAAGCAATACCAGGAGCAGCAGAGGGGAGTGAAGAAGGAAATGTGAGGTCAGCAAGGAACAGGAAGCAGGAGGAGGAGTTAAAAATGTCATGAATCATGTTTCCAAACTTATGTTTATGTTTTTAAATGTTTAATAATCACCTCCATGATAATGTCTGTGTATCTGTTCTCTAGTTTATAAAAAGTTTCACTCAGAGAGTTTGACAGAACAGACAGTAACAAGTAAAACATTGGAAATAAAGTAAAATGTGCTCAAGCTGATCAGATGATCCTTAATCTTAGTTTTAAAATAATCCACATGTAAACAATAATCTAGTCTTTGGAAACTCTGTAGCTCTTAATCAGAATCAGAATCGTCTCTATTCACCAATTATCTTCAAAACTATACCAGGAATCTGAAGAGGATATCAGGCTAAATATATCTGTAATGTTAAAATTGAATACGTTTCTAAAACTAAAATGCTCCAGGATGTGATTAATTATCAGTTCATACTGAAACAACATATTGGTTTTATCAAAGGAAACAACAAGATTAGACATATGTTAAATTATAAGGCCTGATGAGCTGATGTTAACAATGTTTGTTTACAGAGTAAAGTTATAACCCAGGTTCATTCCTTACTGCATCATCGTCTTCTTAAGATGCATTTTCTTCAATTATTCAATTACAGGTTGTTTTAAGAAGCACCTTTGTTACAAATGACAGACTGAATGAAGTGTTGTGTTCACAGTCTGTTTACAAAATACAAAAGACTCATTGAACACTTTGTGTTTTCTTTTTTCAAACAAAAAAATCACAGATGGACTTGTCTTTCCAGTAATTTTTCTTTACATGAAACCATCTAAAATTATCAGCACTCCGTACTCAAAGCACTTGTTGGTACTTTGTTCTGTTACAATGTTATGTTTTGATTCACTGACACAACAAGCACACACCACACGGTGGTGAAATGAATGTAAAGGGTCAAATAATAAAGAGATAAAAAAAATAATAAAGTAGAAAAAAAAAACAGAATATGAATAATAAAATGAATTTCATAGGGCTCTACCTCGGGGACTGTTTTGAGGTCCTCCAGGATCCAATCAGTGAGTGACGTCCCGTACAGAGCTGTGTCCATCAATGAAAAACCTTCTGCTAAGGCTGCTTTCATGGATCCTTTCTAAACGTTACTCCTATTTCCCTCCTCTACCCTCCATCCTCTGTGCTCAGAGCAGCTTTGAGAGATCTGGAAGGCCCCTGAAGGTAGATCCTAAACTCTGAACTGCAGTCTCCTCCGGCCTCAGCCAAACAGGAAGCACTTACTGACCCACCATACTAAGGCATACTAAAGGTCTAGAGGCTGCTCAGAGGACAGAGGATGGAGGATGGAGGAATGGGAGGATCGATGAGAGAGGATGGATGGAAGTCTTTTCACTGACAGACACACCCTCTTATGTGATGCCACACTCTGATTGGATGCTGCAGCGGCTCTGACTCTGCAGAAACTTTACATCACCAGAGTTTAATAACAGTGAAAAGACAGACCTGAAAACTGTCACTAGAGGGCGCCCTGACACAGATCATAAGCATGAGTCAGTCTGTGTGTGACAAGCTGAAGTAAAATAGTTTGATGAGAGAATACTGAAAAAAACTTACATAGAGTCAGTATAACAGAGTGTCACCCACAGGTCTAACATTACAACATTACATAGGACACATTACAGGAGGACACGTGTTTGAGTTTTTACAGGATCTGCTTTTATTTACATCTTTTTACATGAATTTTCTTCTGGATTCATAAAGTAGGTCGGATAACAGTGAAAGTCTCAATCAGCTCAAGTGGCTCAGAAATCTGTTTTTGTTACAGAGTGTGACATGTGAATTTTTATTTTTACATGATCTACAGAGTTCCTGAGTTTGCTTCTTGAGGTTAGCTCAAAGAGGAGTTATGATTGGACCCACACTGAACTTTGGTCCAATATTCAGACTGAACAAACATAAGGTTAAGATGCTCATCATGATAAATTATCCAACAAATCAGCACAAAGATAGCTTTAATCCAAGAGTCCAGATAGAGTCCAGCTGAGGATCATCATCATCCATTCAGCTGTCAGAATGATGGGAAGCTGTACCAAGTTTGTGTCTCTCAAGTGTCCAAACAGTCTCAGAGTTTGGACATTAACTGTGACTCTGAATCATCGTTTATTGTGTAGTTTTAGTCCTTTTTCTGAATCTGCTGTAAATTAAGTGAATTGTTTGAGGATAAACGGGAACAATCCTTCACTTTTCATCCTCATTATCAGTTTGTCAAAACCATCACAGCCAATTAAACACAATTAAATGTTCTTATATGATCAAATACAAGTCAAACTATATACGTCTTAGTTATAAATAACATCTGGATTTACATGCTTAAAGATGCTGTAAGGAGGATCTGTTTCAATCATACATCGCCACCTTGTGGCCTGAGTCTCTCGCACACTAGCCACATATACATGGACCCAAATATTCCGCTTGCATTCAGTTTACTTGCTCAAACGGAAAGAATTTAAGTTTTGTTTACACCTCATTCCAAAAGAAAAGTGCCAATCTGAATGGACATTTAATCACATGCTCAAACACATGCTCAGATATGACGTAAGACGCATCTAGAGACGTTCCTCAATTTTAAAAATGGCGGCAAGTGTTGCTCAGCATGAGGGTGTGTAGAAAATGAAGGCATATCATTCTTTGGGTGAAGTATTCCTTTAATATGGCCCAAAAAACATTTTAAAAGATATTTGTATGTTTTATATAATTCTAATTTAGATACACATTTTAAAAGATTAAAGAAACAACTGATGTATTCATGTTTTGTTGAGACCAAAAAATTAGTGATTGTATTTGGTAAAGGTTTATATCTAAGTTTTGTTTTGTAGAGATCCATTTCTTGTTAGTTTATTTCTTGTTGTAAGACAAAGATTATTGGTGATTAATGTACTACAACAGGACTAAGTGAAGTAATTATTACTGAGGTTTACATGAATAAGGGAGTTAAATAACTGTTAACCATACTATCTAATGGGAGAGGGGTTGGATTAAATACCCCTAAAACTGAGCTTCATCCCACTCTTTTGAATAAGTCTAACAAACTGTTGTACCTTTGTTCAGACAGACGGGGGTCAGGTCTCCACCAACCTTACTCAAACAGGACCTGGTCAAGTCCTCGTCTTGAATTTCACAAAGGATGGCAAGTAGTGACTCTGAAACCTCCCCACTCAGTCTGTTAAAGAAAATGTGTCTTAGTCAAAGTATCATGGTACTGACAACGTAACATTTCTCAAACACCAGAAATTGGTTAGAAGGCTCAGAAAACTTTTACTTGATAGTGAGAGGGCCATCGTGAAGCAGGAGGGGGATCAGACTCTGAGCAGGGATCCTGGACTCGGTCAGGTCTAACTGTCTGACTGTCCAGGATCGCAGCAGGGATGCCAAACTGCTGACAACCCTCAGCACCACTCCCTCTGAAGGTGGGTGTTTCTGAGAGGAAAGAGAGAGCTCCTCGGTGACAGACAGAAGGTTCACTCTCCCTCTTCTTACCCATCCACACAGAACCAAGGCCATGTCAGTGGAAAGCCTGAGACACAGACACAGACACAGACACACAGACACACACACACAGACACACAGACACACAGACACACACACACACACACACACACACACACACACACACACACACACACACACACACACACACACACACACACACACACACACGCACACACACACACGCACGCACACACACACGCACACACACACACACACACACACACACACACACACACACACACACACACACAGGAAGCATCGGGACATGAACAATACAGACATCAAGCTGGAGAAGAAAAAAAGAACAAAAAGAGGAATTGTATGATACAGACCTCAGACTGCGTAGACTTGTTGTGTGTCTGAATAGGAGTGAGGCTCCTCGAACAGAAATCTTTGTGGGTGTGAGGATCAGATCCACTTCAGAACCACAAAGACCGAGAACTCGTCCAACAGACTTGCACGTTTTGCTGGGTAACTCTCCTGTTAATGTCAGGATGAACCCGAGCAGCTGCAGCAGAGAAACAAACTGCTCAGCCTCCTCTCTGGATCTCACTGACAGGGATGAACACACACGCTGGAAAAACTCTGGATCACAGCTAAGACAGAATAAAAGAAATGTAAACACAGATCAGTTACAAGAGGAAGCAAATGCTGTTAAGAACAAAAACACACAAACACATTCAGTGAGATGAAAACTGTGAACAATAAAAAAAAATCAAAGTCAAACATGTGAGACAAGAACCTATTGAATAAGATTAAAAATCCATCAAAAGTTCCTCTCTCTCCTCATAAGTTGTTTATTCTATTCTGAAAGCATCCTCACATTTCAGCAAACCTGGAGAATTTATCTGATTTACCTGAGCTGTGAGATATAAGGCAGACACTGCAGGAAAGTCCTCACTTCACTCTCTTCATATGACGAGATATGTGCCAGGAGCTGAAAGGTTTTTGCTCTGGATTTAAGTCTCCAGGATTCTGTGGGATTTTGATTCTTTCTCTCTTTTTTCCCTGGTAAATCAGTGTTTTTGTTGATCCATCAAGTATTTTTGGTTTGGGGCATTTTTTCCCTGTGGATTTATCTTTTGTTTCCTTGTGGATTCAATGATGTTTTGTGTTGTGTGAGTCAAGGACCAAAACCTGAGTCAAAGATAATTTGAAATAGCTCGAAAAAGGACACGTAGATTATTTTTGTCAGTCTGGGACTTTTATACAATTTTGGATTGAAAAAGGCAGAGATTGGGGAATTATTTTGGTTGAGATTTACTTTGGATTTGTCAGTACCCGTGGGGTGCTCAGGAGAATGATGAGTTAATGATTAAACAGGAAATATTTTGCTTTGAACACAGTCTCTGAGAGATCCACTGGTTTCATCTGTTAACTAACATTATTTTTTGATTATTGATATACTTCTTACTGCCAAGGTTTTCTACTTTTCCTCAAAGTTACCCCTTGAGTGTTCTTTTTAACACTGACTTAATAAAGATTGTGTTGTAAATATTAAAAAGCACTGTTCAAGCAGGTAAAATCTCAGCATAGTCTCATGGGGTTTACCTCATTTTTAACATGCTTCACATTGTAGAGTAAACATTAAGTGGCTGTTTGACTGTGCAGTGGTTTTATTCTAAAAATAATGTTGTTTTCACATACATAAATGACTTTCTCATCAATATCACATTCTGTTAAATAACTAAGCTCAGTTAAACTCACTCAGACTTCTACTCAGCCAACAGAAAGAAAAGGAAAACCACAAAGACTGGTAAAAGCTGTTTCATGGTGAGGCACACTTACAGATGCCTTAACTGCTCAGTATCTACATACAAAAACTTCTGTTTACAAAGAAACAGTGCAACACACAATATCTGCTGGGAAGTGAGCACATGACTGTGAGCAGTAATGTTTCAAATGTAAGGATGGATCAAGTTGTGTATGTAAATGATTGACTGAGACGTGAAACTGTCACACTCAGTAAGTTAACTGTCTGGAAATGCGATTACATGTGCGGTCTGATGATCAACTCCTGACACATTTTTAATTCTCTGCGCAGTAATGCTGCACCTTCATCCACAGGATTGTTGACAAAAGAACATGCCATGTCAGTGAGAATGCTCGGTAACACCTACTGTGCCTGATGATGAACTACTGACTGGGTTTTTTTTAGGATTTTTATTTTCCTTTTTTAATGACAGACAGCTAAACAAGGCTATCCCAAAACTCACTGCTGACTGAATAGATAAGGAATTGAAATTGCGTGTGGCTCTGACAGAGGGTGGAGACAGAGAAAAACCTGCTCCTGACCAGGTTTGATCCAGAGACTCTGTTGCCAGAGCAACAGACACAGAGTTTTAGTTAAACCTCTTAGTGAAACAGGCTTGACTTTCCCCTCTTTTTCAGGTTTGATTAACCTCCCTTTCTAAAACCAAAAACCCAGAGTTTCATTTATTTCAGAGTCAACAGACTCCGGGTTTTCATTAGACCTGCTTTGTGAAACGGACCACTGGAGGTTTTCAATAGGGTTGAGAAATAACAACATGACTAAATGAACAGTTTACAGCCTGTCACTGCTGGGGATCACAGCTTTAAACTTCTGCACACACTGAGATCTGCATCCTCATTTAGCAGTACAGATTTTGATCTTCTTTAAAGTATAGAAAGTTTGTGTCTTTTATATTTGATCTGTTGATCTTCATGGTTTAAAAACAAGCTGCAGATCCCCTCCTTGGATTTGAAAATGAGCATCATTCACTATCTTTCTGTTTGAAATATTTTTCTCAAGAAGTTTTGAGAGTAACCTTCACCCTGAATGTCACAGTGAGCTGACTGAGATGGAGGAGCACACCTCAACAGCTAAGCACAGATGTGTGAAGAACTGTTCATTTACCTGAGCTGTGAGATATAAGGCAGACACTGCAGGAAAGTCCTCACTCCTCTCTCTCCATATGACGAGCCCCACAGCATCACATGTTTATTCTCTGGTTGGAGTTTCAGCACTTCCAGGAGGATGGAGGTCTTTCTCTCTGAGAGGTCGATGATCCAGACTGCAGGAGTTGACTTGAAAACTGACTGTAGAGATGGAAGAACACTAAGGCCTGTTTCTGTCTCATAGACCTTAATGTAGGAGAACAGATCCAGAAGAAAACCACACTGGTAGGCTTTTTCTGTGTTTGGTAAAGGGAACCCTTGATGTGTGCACAGTGATGCTAACAGATCCAGTGTGTTCCCTCCTTCCTGCTGATCTCTCTCTGCTGCTGCACAGAACAGTCTCCCACACAACTTGATGTTATTTTCAGACCAGTAATAGAAACTGAAACAGAAGATGAAAAGTTTGTCAGGATGTGATGTTAACAGCAGGAAAGGAGACATGTTTTACTGATGGAGTGTTTCTACTAAAAGCTAACAAATAGCTGTTTGTGAGCAGAGAACAGTTCCTCTCCTCAATCTAAAACTCAAACTACTCTGAACCAAGTCCATTAAATGTAGAGGACTGATCCCTGACACCAGATGAAGATCTTCAGAACAGGTTTTCTGACTTGAGTCCATCCTCAGAGCTCTGTCCTCTCCTCTGCATCCACAGATAGTTTGATAAACTGGGATACAGCTCATGAAGCAGCAGGAGGAGCCAAAGAAAACTTCACACAGTAACTGATCAATCAATCAGATCTGAGCCTACAGATACCACACTTCATGTTTGGCCTCTGTCAGTGAAACCTCGTGATGTTAATAATGTTAAAGTCCAGTGTTAGAGCAGGTCACTCATTACACCCTGAGGACATTAGAATCATCTTAAATATTAATCAGTGATAGTTGTTGATCTTTATCAGTGTTTAAACTCTTCAGATCTTTTCAGACCCACATTCAGCCTTAGTTCATTTATTGGCTCAGAGTCGTTCTGTCTCAGAAAAAAATCCTCATTGAACTCATAGACCAGAGAACAGGATCAGTACTTTTTAGCTGCTTTAACCTGTCAGTGACCTTGAATATAAAGATATGTTCTTAAAATAAAAAGAGAAGAACTGACATGTGACTTAGACTTTCACACAATGTCCTGATCAACTTTAACTCAAATGAACAAACTTTCATCCAGCCCTCTGGATTATAACTCTCCTGGACCTTCACCCAGAATGTCACAGTGAGCTGACTGAGATGGAGGAGCACACCTCAACAGCTAAGCACAGATGTGTGAAGAACTGTTCATTTACCTGAGCTGTGAGATATAAGGCAGACACTGCAGGAAAGTCCTCACTTCACTCTCTTCATATGACCAGCTCCACAGCATCACATGTTTCTTCTCTGGTTGGAGTTTCAGCACTTCCAGGAGGATGGAGGTCTTTCTCTCTGAGAGGTCGATGATCCAGACTGCAGGAGTTGACTTGAAAACTGACTGTAGAGATGGAAGAACACTAAGGCCTGTTTCTGTCTCATAGACCTTAATGTAGGAGAACAGATCCAGAAGAAAACCACACTGGTAGGCTTTTTCAGTGTTTGCTAAAGGGAAATCTTGATGTGTGCACAGTGATGCTAACAGATCCAGTGTGTTCCCTCCTTCCTGCTGATCTCTCTCTGCTGCTGCACAGAACAGTCTCCCACACAACTTGACTCCATTTTCAGGCCAGTCATAGAAACTGAAACAGAAGATGAAAAGTTTGTCAGGATGTGATGTTAACAGCAGGAAAGGAGACATGTTTTACTGATGGAGTGTTTCTACTAAAAGCTAACAAATAGCTGTTTGTGAGCAGAGAACAGTTCCTCTCCTCAATCTAAAACTCAAACTACTCTGAACCAAGTCCATTAAATGTAGAGGACTGATCCCTGACACCAGATGAAGATCTTCAGAACAGGTTTTCTGACTTGAGTCCATCCTCAGAGCTCTGTCCTCTCCTCTGCATCCACAGATAGTTTGATAAACTGGGATACAGCTCATGAAGCAGCAGGAGGAGCCAAAGAAAACTTCACACAGTAACTGATCAATCAATCAGATCTGAGCCTACAGATACCACACTTCATGTTTGACCTCTCAACATTCAGTAAAAATCAAAGAACAATAAAGAGTTAAGCTGCTGTTTGGTTGAGTTTCTTGAAGTGTGCCCTGTTCCATTCTCATAACATAATTTGTAGTTGTTTAATCAGATTCAGACACGGGAACATTTTATCAATCCTCTTGTGATCTCTCTGCTATAGAACATCAGCAGCATGATGTCAGTGATAAGAAATAAGTAAACAATGAAGAATGAACAGAATTAATAGATTTAAATATTAGCATTAAATCAATGTAAGATGTCAGTGGCTTCAAACAAAACAAGCAACACATCAAATTTAGATAACAGGGTTAAATATAAAATAAACAAAGATCTTCTTAAATGATGATGAAATGTTTAGAAAAGGGATCTGTGAGGTAGTTTAAATGAAAGTACCAGAGGTCTGTTCCACAAAGCAGTGTTAGTAAACTCTGAGTCTAATTCTAAACTGTGAGTTGATCTACTTTGGGATAGAAAACTCTGAGTTTTGGGTTTCAGAACAGCTGATTTGAGTTAGTTATATCAGCTCAGAGTAGTTTCACCTGGAGTTAAGCGTGTGCAGCCCAACCATAAAAAGCCATCATCAGTGGAGCCCAGATACAATGATACACCATGACAACAGAGAGGAAGAGGGACACAATTTTCACCCCCAATTCAACTACAAGTTTTAATGCGCTCAGATGAAGAGTTTGAGCATGTTTTTAGAAAAATAGACTAACACAGCTGCAGCTGCAACAGAGGGAGACAGCATGGAGAACATTGCTGCTCGGGTCAATGTGTAAGTATAAATGTGGTCCTTTGCAATCTCAATAACATTACAGCTGTTTGAATTGATGCATATTAGTTTAAATCATTTAACTTAGGTGCAATCGTGCGGGAGTGAAGTGCTCATGGCAGCAGCTAAGGATAAGATATGTGCCAGGAGCTGAAAGGTTTTTGCTCTGGATTTAAGTCTCCAGGATTCTGTGGGATTTTGATTCTTTCTCTCTTTTTTTCCCTGGTAAATCAGTGTTTTTGTTGATCCATCAAGTATTTTTGGTTTGGGGCATTTTTTCCCTGTGGATTTATCTTTTGTTTCCTTGTGGATTCAATGATGTTTTGTGTTGTGTGAGTCAAGGACCAAAACCTGAGTCAAAGATAATTTGAAATAGCTCGAAAAAGGACACGTAGATTATTTTTGTCAGTCTGGGACTTTTATACAATTTTGGATTGAAAAAGGCAGAGATTGGGGAATTATTTTGGTTGAGATTTACTTTGGATTTGTCAGTACCCGTGGGGTGCTCAGGAGAATGATGAGTTAATGATTAAACAGGAAATATTTTGCTTTGAACACAGTCTCTGAGAGATCCACTGGTTTCATCTGTTAACTAACATTATTTTTTGATTATTGATATACTTCTTACTGCCAAGGTTTTCTACTTTTCCTCAAAGTTACCCCTTGAGTGTTCTTTTTAACACTGACTTAATAAAGATTGTGTTGTAAATATTAAAAAGCACTGTTCAAGCAGGTAAAATCTCAGCATAGTCTCATGGGGTTTACCTCATTTTTAACATGCTTCACATTGTAGAGTAAACATTAAGTGGCTGTTTGACTGTGCAGTGGTTTTATTCTAAAAATAATGTTGTTTTCACATACATAAATGACTTTCTCATCAATATCACATTCTGTTAAATAACTAAGCTCAGTTAAACTCACTCAGACTTCTACTCAGCCAACAGAAAGAAAAGGAAAACCACAAAGACTGGTAAAAGCTGTTTCATGGTGAGGCACACTTACAGATGCCTTAACTGCTCAGTATCTACATACAAAAACTTCTGTTTACAAAGAAACAGTGCAACACACAATATCTGCTGGGAAGTGAGCACATGACTGTGAGCAGTAATGTTTCAAATGTAAGGATGGATCAAGTTGTGTATGTAAATGATTGACTGAGACGTGAAACTGTCACACTCAGTAAGTTAACTGTCTGGAAATGCGATTACATGTGCGGTCTGATGATCAACTCCTGACACATTTTTAATTCTCTGCGCAGTAATGCTGCACCTTCATCCACAGGATTGTTGACAAAAGAACATGCCATGTCAGTGAGAATGCTCGGTAACACCTACTGTGCCTGATGATGAACTACTGACTGGGTTTTTTTTAGGATTTTTATTTTCCTTTTTTAATGACAGACAGCTAAACAAGGCTATCCCAAAACTCACTGCTGACTGAATAGATAAGGAATTGAAATTGCGTGTGGCTCTGACAGAGGGTGGAGACAGAGAAAAACCTGCTCCTGACCAGGTTTGATCCAGAGACTCTGTTGCCAGAGCAACAGACACAGAGTTTTAGTTAAACCTCTTAGTGAAACAGGCTTGACTTTCCCCTCTTTTTCAGGTTTGATTAACCTCCCTTTCTAAAACCAAAAACCCAGAGTTTCATTTATTTCAGAGTCAACAGACTCCGGGTTTTCATTAGACCTGCTTTGTGAAACGGACCACTGGAGGTTTTCAATAGGGTTGAGAAATAACAACATGACTAAATGAACAGTTTACAGCCTGTCACTGCTGGGGATCACAGCTTTAAACTTCTGCACACACTGAGATCTGCATCCTCATTTAGCAGTACAGATTTTGATCTTCTTTAAAGTATAGAAAGTTTGTGTCTTTTATATTTGATCTGTTGATCTTCATGGTTTAAAAACAAGCTGCAGATCCCCTCCTTGGATTTGAAAATGAGCATCATTCACCATCTTTCTGTTTGAAATATTTTTCTCAAGAAGTTTTGAGAGTAACCTTCACCCTGAATGTCACAGTGAGCTGACTGAGATGGAGGAGCACACCTCAACAGCTAAGCACAGATGTGTGAAGAACTGTTCATTTACCTGAGCTGTGAGATATAAGGCAGACACTGCAGGAAAGTCCTCACTCCTCTCTCTCCATATGACGAGCCCCACAGCATCACATGTTTATTCTCTGGTTGGAGTTTCAGCACTTCCAGGAGGATGGAGGTCTTTCTCTCTGAGAGGTCGATGATCCAGACTGCAGGAGTTGACTTGAAAACTGACTGTAGAGATGGAAGAACACTAAGGCCTGTTTCTGTCTCATAGACCTTAATGTAGGAGAACAGATCCAGAAGAAAACCACACTGGTAGGCTTTTTCTGTGTTTGGTAAAGGGAACCCTTGATGTGTGCACAGTGATGCTAACAGATCCAGTGTGTTCCCTCCTTCCTGCTGATCTCTCTCTGCTGCTGCACAGAACAGTCTCCCACACAACTTGATGTTATTTTCAGACCAGTAATAGAAACTGAAACAGAAGATGAAAAGTTTGTCAGGATGTGATGTTAACAGCAGGAAAGGAGACATGTTTTACTGATGGAGTGTTTCTACTAAAAGCTAACAAATAGCTGTTTGTGAGCAGAGAACAGTTCCTCTCCTCAATCTAAAACTCAAACTACTCTGAACCAAGTCCATTAAATGTAGAGGACTGATCCCTGACACCAGATGAAGATCTTCAGAACAGGTTTTCTGACTTGAGTCCATCCTCAGAGCTCTGTCCTCTCCTCTGCATCCACAGATAGTTTGATAAACTGGGATACAGCTCATGAAGCAGCAGGAGGAGCCAAAGAAAACTTCACACAGTAACTGATCAATCAATCAGATCTGAGCCTACAGATACCACACTTCATGTTTGGCCTCTGTCAGTGAAACCTCGTGATGTTAATAATGTTAAAGTCCAGTGTTAGAGCAGGTCACTCATTACACCCTGAGGACATTAGAATCATCTTAAATATTAATCAGTGATAGTTGTTGATCTTTATCAGTGTTTAAACTCTTCAGATCTTTTCAGACCCACATTCAGCCTTAGTTCATTTATTGGCTCAGAGTCGTTCTGTCTCAGAAAAAAATCCTCATTGAACTCATAGACCAGAGAACAGGATCAGTACTTTTTAGCTGCTTTAACCTGTCAGTGACCTTGAATATAAAGATATGTTCTTAAAATAAAAAGAGAAGAACTGACATGTGACTTAGACTTTCACACAATGTCCTGATCAACTTTAACTCAAATGAACAAACTTTCATCCAGCCCTCTGGATTATAACTCTCCTGGACCTTCACCCAGAATGTCACAGTGAGCTGACTGAGATGGAGGAGCACACCTCAACAGCTGAGCACTGATGTGTGAAGAACTGTTCATTTACCTGAGCTGTGAGATATAAGGCAGACACTGCAGGAAAGTCCTCACTTCACTCTCTTCATATGACCAGCTCCACAGCATCACATGTTTCTTCTCTGGTTGGAGTTTCAGCACTTCCAGGAGGATGGAGGTCTTTCTCTCTGAGAGGTCGATGATCCAGACTGCAGGAGTTGACTTGAAAAGAGTTTTGAGTCTGAGTCTTGGAATAACACTTAAACAGCCTTCACTCTCCATGTGTTGATATAAATCGAGGATGAACTCCTGCTCGTTGTTAACTGAAAACAATGACTTTAACCTTAGCAGTACATCTTGAATGCTCTGTTCTTTGTGGAGTGCTGCTTTCAGACATAAATCCAGGAACAGCTTCTTTCTTGTCTCCTTCAGTTTCCTGTCCCTTTCCTTCTTGTCCTGCAGTCCTGGACCTGTATCGCTCATCCTGAAGCTGAAAGATTAAAAAAAATATATATCAATGAATGCATTACATGAGCTGTACAACTATTCACATTACACATGCCTCCTTGAATAATGATCCTCTGAAATAAAAATAGATTTTGTTCAGCTTCAGATAATCAATCAAATCTACAGAGAAATGATTTCCAGGTAATCATTTGGAAAGAGGCTGTGTTTTCTCTCTGCTCAGTGAGTTGGGTTATTTACTGACTCACACCTTTGTTTGGGGTAGAGGGGGCTTATTAAGACCTCTCCCCTCTCTGTAGTTTGCATGTTAGATCATCCAGAAGCTGCTCACCTGAGTGACCTGATGCAGGGCAGAGCTTTGAGGAGGGACTCGCTCAGACTCGGGCAGACAGTAGTTGCTCTGCTGTCCCAGTGAAGGCAAACGTTCACCTTCGTTGGATTCTTCTGTAAGATGTTTGCTGCCCTTTCAAACAGCTCTCTTCTACCCTGAAGAGGGAGGTTCAACTGGTCCCCATCACAGCTGAGCAGGCTGGCGTCATTGAGCTGTCCTTCACTGAGAAAGACAATCCTCCACATCTGTCGTGGCAGAGGGTCACACCTGTGATTCAAAGGAGAAACAGAGCCCATTCCCATATTATAAAGGAGCAGAGAAGAGAAACAAGGCTGTTTAACTGCAGAGGTTAATACTTTTTATCCAGTTCTTATAAAAACTGATCCTGGTTATGATCATGGGCTCATTTTATTTCTGCACGTTGTAATTTGAGCAGCACTGTGACACCTTTAAGACGTACCATAAGACATTATCAAGACATCCAATCAGTCTTGTGATTCCTTGTTCTGACACAGACACGTCCTCCAGGTTCAGCCCAACCTTCCTCTCCTTCGACATTGTGACCACATTGGCCACAGCACAGCAAAGATAGGAATCAAGACTCTCAGCACTGAGATCAAGATGGTAGTCAAGTGTTTCCAGGAAGTCCACACATGCAGCAGGACACTGTGACTCATACAAGCACTGGCAAAAGAACAGCTGGTCCACACCAGGACAAAATGTGCTTCTCATCTCCTTGAAGATCCAGCTAGATGTACTTTTCAACTCCTGAGCTGGAACCAGGTGCTCCAACAAACTGGGGCTCTTCTCAGTTAACAGTCGACACATGAAAGGGATCAGGTGTTTCATGTGTTTCCCCTCCTCTGTGAGGCATTGCTGAAAAACACCATTGATCTGATCTGGATTCTTCAGGAGCCACAGAGATGCAAAAAACTCCTGCACTGTGTAGTGGAGAAACGCATATGTTGTTCTTGTTTCAGTGGGAGCCACTTTGACAACAAGGGGTTTCAGGAAGCAGAGCACACAGCTGTCTTCACAGGGAAGGTCCATTAAGTTCACACTTTTTCTCTTGGTTGCATGAAAAGCAAGCTCAGCCAAAGAAAGGATTTTGTCTTTCTTCTCCTGGATGAAGGAATTGAGGAACCTGATTGTTTTGTTGCTGCTCCTCTGAAGGCAAAACCGGACAATATTGATGTATATTTCTGTCATGCTGCACGGCTGTGGCGAGTCTTCTGGTGTCTTGGATAGAAAACAGGCAGCCACCATCAGAGCGTACATCGGGACATGGCAAAGAGTGAACAACTCCAAGTGACACAAAACCTTCTTGTGGTCCTCGCCAAGAATTACTGAGAAGTAGTTCCTGATGGTCTGCTCACTGAAGCCTTTCACCTCCACTCTGAGGAAGTCTCCAGAAAAGAGGTCGTCTTCATCGTCTGGTCTGCAGGTTATGATGACTTTGGCGTTGGGGAGTAGGTCCCTCTCCACCACGCTTTTCACCAGTGCAAAGGAGAGATCTGTGATTCCATCAAAAACCACCGTGACGTTATCAGAGAATTTCTTTATGTCCGCTAAGACCTCCTCTTTACCCTCATCGGGCTCACTGCACACACGGAAAAGGAGTTCCTCCAAGCTCATCCTCTCTGGGAAGTCAGATGTTTGTCTCATGTCAAAGTAAAACATGTAATCCAGCTCCTTGTTGTCTTTTTCTGCCCAGAGTTTGAACATTTCATGACATAGTGCTGTCTTTCCAATTCCAGGTTTACCAACCAGGAGTATGTTTTGGTTTGTTTTCAGCAGCTCATGGGGAGATGTGTTGGCTTTGTCCACAGGGATGTACGTCTTGAGCTTTTTAGGGCGACTCATCTTGCTTTTTTTGCTCTTAAATTTCTTTGTTTTCGATGGAGATTCACGTCCTTGTGTGACTAATACCAGTGGACTGTAGCACAGATCAGGGCTGTAGCTTTCTTCAAGCAGTTTTTTGTTCCTCATCCAAAATTCAGAAGACTTTTTTCGTGCTCGTGTTTTCAGCTTTGCCTGGTACTTTTGGCATGATCTCGGACCTGAAAGAAATATTTAAGCAGTGAGAGAATCAACCCCGAATGAAGTGAGCCTTCACTTAATTTGTACACAGACACGTGAAGGTGCATCACATAAAGTAAATACACCCATTGAAATCAACCAAATGCTGCTTCAAATTACCTGCTGAGAGGCCCTCATAGTTTCCAGCATCTTCTCTGAAAGGATAGCAGCTGATCCAGTAGGACAGGTTAAACTTTTCAGTCTCAGAGGAAGCTTCAGTTGTTGTCTCAGAATGAGCAGATCCCCTTCCTGAAGTCCTCTTCCGTGTCCTGTCAATAACCCTGAGGAACTTGTAGCAGGCTTCTTCCCCTTTCTTTGTGACTGAGTCCAGTATTTTTCTTGCTTTTTCAAACTCATTTCTTTCTGCCTGTATCGTACTGACCTCTTCACCATGAAACACTTCTTCCTGATACAGATTCTGGACAATCACTGAGAAGTCCCTTAAGTGTGTCACAAGGTGGAGTCTGGCAGAACTGACATATTCCAGGGCAGACTGTGATGTACACGCCATGTTTCCCTGCCTCTGTCTGCTCTGCACACAGACTGGCCTTCAGTGATCTGGAGAACAAAAGAGCCAGTTAATATCATGTCCATACTCTGGAAGAATTCATTTACTTCTGATCCATTCACCATAGTGACAACTACCCCAAATCTGCTGGACCAACTGACTCTTTGGCAGGGGGGTCCACACATCAGGAATTTGATCCAAGATCCATAATCAGTACCTGAGAACCAGTCCTGGACCTGAACCTTGATGAGCACGTCTCATATTTCCATGTCTACCTCAGCGTAGCATCCACAGTTTTTAAGTTCCCTTAAAAACCTGATAACAAAATATTCACCCCCTTGAGGATTATTGTTCCACTAAGGTGTGTGTGTGTGTGTGTGTGTGTGTGTGTGTGTGTGTGTGTGTGTGTGTGTGTGTGTGTGTAAATATTTCTCGTATCAATACGGAAGTATATCCAGTGTCCACTTCAGGATTGAAAATGAAACTTTTCGGTGAACAGGGACTCTCACTTGATGCCTGCTTCACTTGTTTAACAGATCAGGTCTCTAACTTTGAAATCTGACTGTAGCGTAATCTGAACAAACTGCAGGAAGCCGAGCCGGTCTGCTCTTCATCTGTAGTAATAACAATCTCTCTTGTTAACTTATTTAAAAGCAATGCTCTGCTCTTACCCTCAGACTCACCAGGGCTAGATACATCCAGGCAGTTTTCCGTTTTCAGTGGGTTTGTGTAGCTAAGTTTGAGGAGCCCTCTGTCAACCGAAGGCGAGATCTTTCTCCCTAGGATGAAATGTGAAATGGAGAAATCCACGCCGCCAACCCATGTGATTGGTTCCTGTAAAGTCTCTTCTTCTTCTGTGTAATCCTGCTGATTTGGCATCGAGTGCATTACATGCTCCACCATCGGTCTCCGAGGGAAATGAGGCGTCTCGCAGGTAGTTTATATTTACATATCAGAGAATGATATATACCATCAGAACAAGAAGAAACACGCTAAAATCGCGCGGATTTTGAATCTTTTCCTGTGGTAATGGCTATCTTTTGTCAGCATTGCAAGCGGCTATAGGAGGCGAAGACTCGAAAAGTCTGCTTTGGAGGTTAGAAATACAGTAAAATATTCTGCACTAATTACGTTTGGTAACAGCATCACCTGGATGCTATTTTGCATCTAGTGGAAATGCGCGCCTACCTTAAAGCTAATGCGGGTTTCCTTCAAAACGTTTCGGCTCCATATGGTTCTGACCGAGGGGGGTTGGTAGTCCAACTTCAAGGAAGCCATGTATCCTATTAACTAAAGATCTATGCATTGTTATCTAGTTATACAATTTGGGTTAGTGATAATCGTAATGATGATGTGTACATATTTATAATCAAACTAGGCCTGGTTGTAGAACACTTTTAATGAGATGAAATGCTGCTCAAAGTGCTTCAGAGTTTAACAGAAAAAAAGAAATGATTAACCAAGCTGATTTTTTTTTTTAATAAATAGTAAAAGCATCAAACTAAAAAAGCGTCAAAAATGAATAACATTTAAAATTTCAGACTACTATAGAATTACCACATGTTAAATTTCGATTCAAGAACTTAACACTTTCAACACAGCGTGGTGGAGCGGCTTTGTAATTGCAGTGAAAATTAAAAAACATACGAGCATTTGATGTGGAAGCGTGTGGAAGTGAGAGACTTTGCAGGAACCAATCACATGGGTTGGGGGCGTGAATTTACCGATTTCATCCTAGGGGAAAAAAAACTCGCTCCCGGGGGAGGGGATAAATTTACGTGCAGCACCTCCTCTCTCTAGTGATGGGCGCTCGAGGCTTTGTTGAGGCTTCGACACCTGATTCGAAAAAATGCTTCATTGCTCGAGGCTTCAATGATACAATGCTCGAGTAGGTCATCTAGTGGTCAATAAAATGAAGTGCAATTGAAATGATGATAAAGTCATTGTTTCATGAGTCATTTGGGATTTGACCCGCTAATGCGTTTTTGTTCACGAACACTGCATGGATGAATGGTTTCACGGTCACTCACACAATAAAATACATTTTGAAAAAGAAAAATAAAGACAATGTATTTGTGACTTCTAATTGAAGTTCACAGTAGCTCCATACTTAAGCCTGACAGTAGTCATATTACAACCTAAAACAAATTCAAATATCACATAGCTTAAAAGATTTTGATGATGATTTTGACGCCAGGTGTCTAATATTGTTAAGTAAAATATATTATCATTGGCATGATTGGACAGGAATTTAACTCACAAATGCCAGTTACGAGTCCATTATAGTAGCAGTTCACTACAAAGCACCTATTTGTGACATGATTCTGTGTGATATATAATTCTCATATTATGATGCTTAGCCCTACAATAACTGTTGTACTTTACTCAGAGTAGTCTATCATGTTATGTTGGATCTTCAGTACTGAATGTAACTGTCAAACCGAACCTCTGCCAATCAGGTGCTTCGTTTGATGTCTGAGCCACAGCAGTGGTTCGATACACTCAACTGTTTCATACGTCACTCAACTGTTTCGGACGTCACTCGGCACATGACGGATACACGCTCCGGCACAGTGCTTCGATACGTTTGCTTCATGAGCTACGGCGCATGTGTCGGAGCCTTGGGTATCAGCGGACCATCACTACCTCTCTCCCTCTCTCTTCATACTTCCGGGATAGGAGCAGTTAAGAGCTCTGGTGCGGGTCATCTCGTCGTAGTTGAATTATGATTTACTAATAGAAAAACTGTTGTAATCCCAGGACCGTTGTTCGTGTGTGTGGCTGTGGAGTTTCTGCTTGTTTGAAGTGCAGATCGTGATCGTGTTGCTTGATGTCCGGCGGAGTGTCGAGCTGAGGTTGTGAACAGCCGAGGTAACCAAAATGTTTGTAGCATCTAGCACACTGTGAATGGTGAACTGGTGTTTTCAGCATTGGCTAATATGTTATGTTCTTATTACCTTTCGCCACTTGTTTGCCTTGTCTCTTGCTTTGTTTTTTTGTTTGCCTTGTTTCTTTCCCTGTCCCTTTTCTGGTGTTTCGCTACTTTCGGTTAGGATCGTTATTATGAAGGTAAATTTTGTGCAATACGAATTCAAAGGCACAGAGAAAGATGACCATAAATTTAAGTATGTGTAACGATAAATTTGCATTCACAAATAAAAGTGCTTTAGGAGTTGTGTAGTTGAAGATTTTTTTTTTTTGCATACCTGAAGATATTTATTTCTGCAAATACAATTCAACAGTTACAGGTCTTCAGATTTATTTTTTGCAAGTGCACAAATCCATTGCTGCGAGTGCTCAAATTGTAATTTCTGCACACTCTCACTTTTGCTCCCCTTTGTCTGAGATTTTGGGTGCAAAACAAATCTGAAGTCTCAGTAAAAGATACCCAGAAATTTGCATATGTGTAACAAAAAAATTGCATCCACAAAAAAAAATGCTTTAGGAGTTGTGTAGTTGAAGAATTTTTTTGTGCATACATGAAGATATTATTTTTCTGCAAATACAATTCAACAGTTACAGGTCTTCAAATTTATGATCTGCAAGTGCACAAATCAACCGCTGCGAGTGCTCAAATTCCTGCGCGCTCTCACTTCTGCTCCCGTTTGTCTGAGGGGCTGTTCACACGACAACGGTTTTAGGGTGAACCGCAACAGTTTTGTTGTGTTTCAGCCTCGCGTTTACACCGAAATGGCGTTTCAGCCGACCTAAAGCAAAAAACTCTTGAAAACGGCCTCCAGACTGGAATTTCTTGAACGATCCTGACACTGTTGCCCTGTAAACAGTAAGCTGGCGTTTTCAATGGAAATGATGACGTCACAGTCTGCCTTGCGCACGCATACAACAGGACAACAGTACTGTTGGTACGATCGTCATGGACTACCATGTTGTGCTTGTGCTGCTCAATCTGCTGCATCTGCTGACTGATTTTAACAAAATCTGCATCTGTTGCTCCACTTTTTGACTTAGTATTCCCCAATACACCAGATGATCGGCTCAACTCTACTTCGGTGAAACCCACAAAAACGGCTTCTGGACAAGACAGTTATAGCACCACCTATAGGCCTGGGGTGCTCACTACAGCGTTCATCAGTGTTTCCGTGCAAACGCAGATTTTTTTCACTGAGTTTTCACTGCGTTTTAGCGTTTTCAGATAAAACGTTGTCGTGTAAATGGGGCCTAAGATCTTTGGTGCAAAAGTAATTTGAGCACTGGCGGCGAAGGGTCTTGTCAGCGGTAGATTTGCTCCTTGTCCACGCCCAAGCGCTCTGACCTGCCAGAGTTGCCCCGCTCTGATTGGCCAAGGTGGGCCGTGCTCCGATTGGTCGTAGTAGCCGCCATTCCCCAACAGACACCCCCCCCCCCCCCATATCTTGCAAGTGCTTTAATTACTGTTGCACCAAAGATCTCAGTCAAACGGGAGCAGAAGTGAGAGCGCGCAGGAATTGCAATTTGAGCACTCGCAGCAGTGGATTTGTGGACTTGCAAAAAATAAATCTGAAGACCTGTTACTGTTGAATTGTATTTGCAGAAATAAATATCCTCAGGTATGAAAAAAAAAAGAAAGACGCTACTCAGTAACATTGAGAGTTCAGTCCGGGTTTAGGGGACCGCAGGTGTCCTGCGGTTTATTTAGTCAGACTTTTGTTTTATTTTGTTTTTGCTTCGTGTGATTTAAGGCACATTTCTATTTGCCTGTAGAGGTGTTGTGTTTCTTTTTAGTTTGACCTGATAAGTCTGTTCAATATGAAATGATAATTAATTCTTTCCAGACTGAATTTTGTTTCTTAATTGTTGAAAAAACATCAAATGAATAAGATAGAAAGGTCTAAGGAGGCTAAAGATCTGGTCATTAAAAATATCACAAAGCTCCATAGAAATCAGTGAAATCACACCAGGATATTCATAAAGCTAACAAAGTTAATATAATTTAAAACATCTGTAATGTCTCAGTTATCGATGTGTTTCATCAACAGATACTCATGTCTTAACTCCAAACACTTATATTTAAAATAATTGAATTCACTGCGCAAAAAGGACATGGTGCAAAAAATAAAGTTGTACACAGAAGAAACTGTTTAATAGAAATGTAAACATCTGGAACAGTCTCAGTGACAAACTTCATCAGTTTAAATTTGAGCTTAAATTTGAAAGTTTATTGTTGAATTCACCAAAATCATTCAGCTTTCCAGCATCAGTCATTCCAGCCTCCAATGATTTCCCCTCTGCTCCTTTCTCCTCTGACCTGACAGCAGGGGGCGACATGTGGCCTGAGGCAAACTGCTTTTTAGCTTCAAATTAACCAGGTATGAACAGATGACACAATGATATGCTGTTATGGTCTTTGACCAGCTACAGACTCATCATGTAACCTTACATCACTTTGTTAAAGCAGTGAGAAGGCAGCTCAGAGCTAAAAATGTCTTTCAAGATGTTTCAGAGCTTGGTTATAATTCTTTTATGTGTTAAATGTGACTTTTTTAATCTAGGAGAAACTCTTTGAGAGAAAAAATGTTGTTGAGTGTCCAGGCTGCATTACAATAAAAACAAAGTTAACTAGAGAGCAGATACACAGACATTATCATATACATTTAAAAAAAACATGAAGGTAAGTTTAAAACGTGACCACAGTCAGAATATCTGCAGTGTTTCTGAATCCATGTTGAGAGCCTGTCCTTCCAGAATGGAAACATGATTCATGACATTTTTAACTCCTCCTCCTGCTTCCTGTTCCTCTCTGACCTCACATTTCCTTCTTCCTTCCCTTCAGATCTACAGTTTACAGCTGGGTGTAACCAGCATGTGGGACAGGAAGCTCCGCCTCAAACTGTGAACACATGCTGTGGAAATCAGTGCTGGTGTCAGTACCAGTTGTTGGAGGTGAAACTTTAGGAGTCTGTGCTGAGAGGAGAGATGGCGCAGAGAGAAATTCAGCTGGACCAAGAAACTTTCTCTTGTTGGATCTGTCTGGATCTCCTGACAGATCCAGTGGCTGTTTCCTGTGGACACAGCTTCTGCATGAGCTGTATTAAAACCCGCTGGGACACAGAGGATGATAAGAGAGTCTACAGCTGTCCTCAGTGTAAGAAGAGCTTCACTCCCAGGCCTGTGCTGGAGAAAAACACCATGTTAGCAGCTTTAGCGGAGGAACTGAAGAAGACTGGACCCCCAGCTGCTCCTGCTGATCCCTGCTGTGCTGGACCTGAAGATGTGGCCTGTGATGTCTGCACTGGGAGGAAAGTGAAAGCCTGGAAGTCCTGTCTGCAGTGTTTGGCTTCTTACTGTGACAGACACCTTCAGTCTCATTATGACGCTCCTCCGTTGAAGAAACACAAGCTGGTGGAGCCGTCCAAGAAGCTCCAGGAGAACGTGTGCTCTCTTCACGATGAGGTGAGGAAGACGTTCTGTGGTACTGATCAGCAGTCTATCTGTTATCTCTGCTCTGTGGACCAACACAAAGGCCACAACAGCGTCTGGGCTGCAGCAGGAAGTACTGAGAGGCAGAGAGAGCTGGAGGGGAGTCGACGAAACATCCAGCAGAGAATCCAGGACAGAGAGAAAGATGTGGAGCTGCTCCAACAGGAGCTGGAGGCCATCAATGGCTCTGCTGATAAAGCCGTGGAGCACAGTGAGAAGATGTTCACTAAGCTGATCCGTCTCATGAAGAAAAGACGCTCCGATGTGAGGCAGCAGATCAGATCCCAGCAGCAAACTGAAGTGAGTCGAGTCAAAGAGCTTCAGGAGAAGCTGGAGCAGGAGATCACTGAGCTGAAGAGGAAAGACGCTGAGCTGCACGAGCTGTCACACACACAGGATCACAACCTACACCTCTGCCCCTCAGTGTCAGCACTCAGTCCATCTACACACTCATCCAGCATCAAGATCCGTCCTCTGACACACTTTGAGGATGTGACAGCAGCTGTGTCACAAGTCAGAGTTAAACTACAGGACGCCCTGAGAGAGGGATGGACAAACATCTCACACACACTGACTGGAGTGGAGGTTTTACTGCCACAGCCAGAACCCAAAACCAGAGCTGAGTTCTTCACGTATTCACGTGACCTCACTCTGGATCCAAACACAGCAAACACACTGCTGTTCTTATCTGAGGGGAACAGAAAAGCAACATTTGCACTTCAACATCAGTCTTATCCTCGTCACCCAGACAGATTCACTGGTTGGTTTCAGGTCCTGAGCAGAGAGAGTCTGACTGGATGTTGTTACTGGGAGGTGGAGCGGGGAGGAACAGGAGTTACTGTAGCAGTCTCATACAAGAAAATCAGCAGAGCAGGGAGCTCAGATCAATGTTTGTTTGGACACAACAACAAATCTTGGGCTTTAGATTGTGACGACAACGGTTATAACTTTTGGTTCAACAAAGTCCAAACTCCTGTTTCAGGTCCTCCGTCCTCCAGAGTGGGAGTGTACCTGGATCACAGAGCAGGTATTCTGTCCTTCTACAGCGTCTGTGAAACCATGACTCTCCTCCACAGAGTCCAGACCACATTCACTCAGCCTCTACAAGCTGGACTCAGGATCTGTTATTCTGGATCCTCAGCTGAGTTTATTAAAGTCAGATAGTCTGAAGTGGTTTCAGGGACAGAGGGTTCACTTCAGGGTTTGAAGTCTTCAACTTTGATTTTTGTTTCTCTTTGTTGCTGAGAGCTGATTGTTGTCAGCTGTCACTCAAACTCAGGAGTATCTCCTTGCTTGGTCTTGAGTGTGTTTGGATTTAGAGGTTTTGTTTGGCTCTTTTCCAATTTGTTATAAACTGAAAGACTGCCAGAGGTGTTGACTCAGTGAGGAAGATGTTAGTGTCTCCGGTGTGTACAGTTTAAAATCATTTAGACTCACACCCTGTGGGCACAGATAGCAGAGGCTGAACGATCTAAAGACAAAACAGAAGTTTCAGGTTTTTGTTTCGAGTCTTTCTAAAAAATGTGACTTTTTTGTTTGTCCAACCTTCATTCCTTTCTCTGACAGACACTTTAAAGTAATTCATGTAAACTTGATGAGTGAAGGAAGAATATCAAGTGTTCAGTTATCTAATACTGGAGTTCAGGAATGTAGTTCAGTTGTTAAAAGCATTTTATACATTTTTTATGTCTTTTTTTTTCTTTTTCTAAATTTCATCATGTTCTATGTTAATCTTTAACATTAGAGGGGCTGTGAGGAGTTTGCTAAAGTCTTCCTTCTAGATATATGCCTGATCATAATCCACACTTTAAAATGAGATTATCAGCTCCACTATTACAGGTTATTGTAAATTGTTCCTACTTTGCTTCCAGATCAGGTCAAGCAGGACTGGATTGATTCTCTATGACAACACCACCCCAGCTAATGAATTTTAGCAGTGAGAAGAGAGGTCTGTTTTTTTCTCTGATGAAAACTATTTCTGTGATTAATGTTGTAGTGACTGTGGACACTGGAGCCTAACTGTCAGACAGGAAAAGGACAGATGAGCAGAAGAAAGATAAACAGGAGAGAGATAGAGCACGTGCTTAAGGCTAACACAGGAGCTAAACTGTTTGTGATAATGTTGATTCCAACCCACAGTCAGCAGTTATTCTGCAGTGGTCTGTTCAAACTTTAGAGTCTATCAATAAATGAAGAGTGAGGTTACGTTAGCTCTGATTGGTAGATGACTGGCAGGATATAACCAGGATTCACTAACGTTAAACACGACAGACATGTCTTAGAGCACTGGACTGCCAGCTGAGCTAAATATAAACAGCTACTAAACTACAAACAAACTGACAATGTCTACTTGTTGTCATGTTATCCTACAGATACGGCGGAGGCTGACGATAGCGCTACATATAGCCGGCTGCTTAAACGTTTGCTTGATGTCACATTTCAAACCATAGCACTACGTAACTGTACTGATAAATACCTTACCTTGGCGCGTTGTATCCAGTAAAAAGTTGTCTTGGACAAAGAAAATGTGTTTCCATCTGATCTCAGTTTAATTCCAAAACAAACACACACCTTGCTCAATGTAATTGATGACAGTGTGAGTGAGACTCCAGGCCAGAAGGTGGCGAGGGAGTGCAATTAAAACAGATCCTCCTCGCCGCATCTTTAAGCATGTAAATCCAGATGTTATTTATAAATAAGACGTATATAGTTTGACTTGTATTTGATCATATAAGAACAGTTAATTGTGTTTAATTGGCTGTGATGGTTTTGACAAACTGATAATGAGAATGAAAAGTGAAGGATTGTTCCCGTTTATCCTCAAACAATTCACTTAATTTACAGCAGATTCAGAAAAAGGACTAAAATTACTCAATAAACAATGATTCAGAGTCACAGTTAATGTCCAAACTCTGAGACTGTTTGGACACTTGAGAGACACAAACTTGGTACAGCTTCCCATCATTCTGACAGCTGAATGGATGATGATGATCCTCAGCTGGACTCTATCTGGACTCTTGGATTAAAGCTGTTTTTGTGCTGATTTGTTGGATAATTTATCATGATGAGCATCTTAACCTTATGTTTGTTCAGTCTGAGTATTGGACCAAAGTTCAGTGTGGGTCCAATCATAACTCCTCTATGAGCTCACCTCAAGAAGCAAACTCAGGAACTCTGAAGATCATGTAAAAATAAAAATTCACATGTCACACTCTGTAACAAGAACAGATTTCTGAGTGACTTGAGCTGATTGAGACTTTCACTGTTACCCGACCTACTTTATGAATCCAGAAGTACACGATAAAATTAATGTAAAAAGACAAAAATAAAAGCAGATCCCGTAAAAACTCAAACACGTGTCCTCCTGTAATGTGTCCATGTTTAGACCTGTGGGTGACACTCTGTTATACTGACTCTATGTAAGTTATTTTCAGTATTCTCTCATCAAACTATTTTACTTCAGCTTGTCACACACAGACTGACTGCTTATGATCTGTGTCAGGGCGCCCTCTAGTGACAGTTTTCAGGTCTGTCTTTTCACTGTTCTGAAACTCTGGTGATGTAAAGTTTCTGCAGAGTCAGAGTGTCAGAGTGCAGTGTCCAATCAAAGTGTGGTATCACATAAGAGGGTGTGTCTGTCAGTGAAAAGACTTCCATCCATCCTCTCTCATCATTCCTCCCATTCCTCTTCTCCATCCTCCATCCTCTGTCCTCTGAGCAGCCTTTAGACCTTTAGTATGTCTTATAATAGTGGGTCATTAAGTGCTTCCTGTTTGGCTGAGGCCAGAGGAGACTGCAGTTCAGAGTTTAGGATCTACCTTCAGGGGCCTTCCAGATCTCTCAATGCTGCTCTGAGGACAGAGGATGGAGGGTAGAGGAGGGAAATAGGAGTAACGTTTAGAAAGGATCCATGAAAGCAGCCTTAGCAGAAGTTTTTTCATTAATGGACACATGGGACGTCACTCACTGATTGGATCCTGGAGGACCTAAAAACAGTCCCCGAGGTAGAGCCCGATGGAATCCATTTTATTATTCATATTCTGTTTTTGTTCTACTTAAAATGTTTTAGAATTATTTTTTATTTTACCCTGTACACTTATAGGAATCAAAACATAACATTGTAACAGAACAATGTACAAACAAGTGCTTTGCGTACAAAGTGCTCATAATTTAAGATGGTTTCAAGTAAAGAAAAAAAACTGGAAACACAAGTCCATCTGTGATTTTTTTGTTTGAAAAAAGAAAACACAAAGTGCTCAATAAATGTTTTGTTTTTGTAAACAGACTGTGAACACAACACTTCATTCAGTCAGTCATTTGTAACAGAGGTGCTTCTTAAAACAACCTGTAATTGAATAATTGAAGAAAATGCATCTTAAGAAGACGATGATGCAGTAAGGAATGAACCTGGGTTATAACTTTACTCTGTTAACAAACATTGTTAACATCACTTCATCAGGCCTTGTACTTTAACAAATGTCTAAACTTGTTGTTTCCTTTGATAAAACCAATATGTTGTTTCAGTATGAACTGATAATTAATCACATCCTGGAGTATTTTAGCTTTAGAAACTTATTCAATCTTAATATTACAGATATATTTAGCCTGATATCCTCTTCAGATTCCTGGTATAGTTTTGAAAAAAAAAAGATGAATAGAGTTGATTCTGATTCTGATTAAGAGCTACAAAGTTCCAAAGACTAGATTATTGTTTACATGTGGATTATTTTAAAACTAAGATTAAGGATCATCTGATCAGCTTTTGTTTCTTAATTGGAAAAAAAAATAACGTCAAAAAAAGATAGAAGGCCTAAAGAGGCTGAAGTTCTGGTCATTAAAAATATCACAGAGCCCCATAGAAAGCAGAGAAGTCACACCATGGAAGGTTCAAAGAGCTAACACAGCTAACAGAGCTATTATTATCAGCTAGAGAGCAGATACACAAACATTATCATAGAGGTGATTATTAAACATTAAAAACATTAAGATAAGTTTCAAAACTAGACCACAGTCAGAATATCTGCAGTGTTTCTGAATCCATGTTGAGAGCGTGTCCTTCCAGACTGGAAACATGATTCATGACATTTTTAACACCTCCTCCTGCTTCCTGTTCCTCTCTGACCTCACATTTCTTTCTTCACTCCCTTTCAGAAGAGGAGGGCGATACTGGGAAATTTGGTAGTTACCTGATACCAAGTAAATACAGGGCCAGTATCTCCGATACCGATACTTTTATATTATTAGGGTTGATGTGTCATCAAACTGCTGACCTTTGGGTGTTTTTAAGTTTTTTTTTCCTTTTGATTATGTGGTTAAAACCTAGATAGAATTTAGGAAAAGTTTAAAGCTGACTACAAAATACTTTAGTGTCATAACTAACATTTGTGTTCAGAAACAAAAGAACAGTAACAGTTTTTTCCCCACTACATTGTTATGTGTGAAATTCTTTTCTTTTCAGGTCTCCACTTTTATAAAACCGCAGCAGTCAGTGCATGCAGGAGAAAAAATTAAACTGGAGCATCAATATTTTTACACTGGTATCATTTGATATCAATACCAATGTATCGATATTATTGATATTTGGATCAATCTGCCTACCTCTACCTCCTGCTGCCCCTGGTATTGCTTTAAGCCTCAAATACACCAGATACGCCTGCAGTCTGACTCACTTCTGTTGCCTGCTTACAGCATTTGTGGATGCTAAATGATGACAGTTGCATCTCCTCCTGCCAGAATTTTGTGCAGATGATCTGCATAAATTCTACTCATGAACACAAACAAGCTAAATGGATTACATGTGCTATTTCACTCAATTGACAGACGCAATCCTTCATGTAAATCAGCTTTGCACACAGCATCAAGTTTGCACCAAGCAGCAACCTCCAGTCTTAAAATATGACACAATGCAGAAGTGATAAAAACCCGCTGTTCCTCCAGTGTCTGCTTGAGGCTGGCTCTGGAAGTACCAGAAGTCACAAACACAATATATATATAAATAAGTAAAAATAAAACAAGTTTTCTAAGCAGGAATGAACCTTTTTACAGCCTGGTTCATCAAACATCTCCTGTCTGAATCACTTATCTTACTATCTGCACACACTGTGGGGGGATGATTTTTTTCTAAGTCGACAGTTCAGAGGATATTAAGATTGCAAGCTCGCTCAGTCAGAGGCACACCTCAGAGTCACGTGACCGACAGGCGCCCTGTACTCAAAGCCCCCATCACTTCCAACATGGCCGCTATAGCCGATTTGCTCCAAAGATCCATTTCAGAAACAGACGGGTGACATCAGGGAGGAAGGACTACGTCCATAAATCATACAGTCGGTTTTCACATGTTTAATACATGCAAACCTTTCTCAGGTCAGGCCCATTGTGTTTTACACTGTGTCCCTCATGCCTTCTCTGTCAGTTCAGAGGCCAGCTTCACCTCGCCTCCCCTAAAGAAAAATCAGATTGAAGCAGGGCTCATCGTTAAATGCATCATTTAAAAAAAAATTGAGGGAGACCAGATCAACCCTGGCGTCCATCCAATCCCAAACTGTCAGAAAAAAGCCCACCCACACTCTGTGCAACTGGCCCACTGTGACAAACTGGTTCACACATCAACGTATCCTTTGTCAATATGCACAAAAAACAATAAATAAAATAGTTTTTAATATCTAAGTATTGTCATCATTGCTGTATGATTGTTGTTATGTGTTTAGCATACTGCTGTAATGAAGCCTCGAGACATTTATCAGCTTTGCTTAAGCTTTCTCAAACTCAACACAGACTACTGTGGAGTCAGATCAGTTCCAAAATGTACAAATGCAAATTTGTGTGTGTGTAAATGTATCCACAAATACATGAGCTGATCCACAAATGTGTGAGTCAATCCACAAATGTCTTAACAAATTTGCAAATGTGTGAAGTATTTACAAATGCATGTGCAGGAGTAAACCATGAACATCTCACACAGATTGGTACCTGTGATGCAGCTGAATCACACAACACTGAAGTTAAATGTGTTTTATTAAACATTTCATGTTTCATTTTTGATATCAGATTATTATTGATTTACTCTTCATTTACTTTCTCTGTTAACCATTTGCTGCATCGTGGTCGCAGCAATTGACAGCTATTTAAGTTTTTTTTTTCTTCCTAATGCAGTGGTGAATTGGATTTCAGCCTGTGTCAAGATTTTCCAGATTTTTTTAACATCAGATTTTTCAGTTACAGGCAATACAGTGATTTAAGGCAAAGGTCCACAGTAATAAGATGTGTCACGTTATATCTCACTTGCTCTCCTAAATCACCAAAAACATCAAAAAATATATATATATATTTGTGTCAATTTCATTAAAGGGAAAGTCAGACACCATTTATTTCTTCATTTAAAGAAAGAAGAAACCTTGACGAGTTCAGAAATGGATCATATGCTGGGTTATGATTTGTAATTCATGCTAAGAATGGAATCACAAAGTGTCTTCACAGAAACTGTCTCCATATAGCTGGACTCAGCTGATTATGAGCAAGAACGTCAGGTTGAAGCTCTGTGTGTGACTGAGGGGTTTGAGTATGATTCAATGTATGCTTCTCTCCAGTAGGTGGCAGTGTGGCACTGTGCAGGGACTCTCTGATAACGGACCGTCGCTGCTTCCTCCTTCTACACAGAGCGAAGCTGCAGTGAAAAGAAGACCCGCCACCTCTCTCCTCCTCTTTATTCAGGTTTGTACGCTTTGAAAACGAGTGGGATTTCATGGAAATGTTGTTTAAACTCTAAAGAAGCTTCATGGATGTTAAAAAAAAGTAGGTTTAAATGTATGATTTGAGATCTGTAGCCACACAGAAAATTTACTTTCACTTTGTGTTGCAGCTGGCGGGGTTCATAGTCTTTTATTTGATAACAAGATAAGAGTCTGTTTTTGTTTTGGCTCCAGTTAATTTGATTTTTTATTAGAAGTTGTGTTTCTGGTGCAATGTTTTGCCCTAAGGTTAAGTACTAGAAAGTTTGTGGTATGTGTAAACTGTGCAGAATTGGGGTTAGCCATGTGACGCAGTAATTAAAACTAATGCTTTAAAAGAGGAAGTACATCAGAATGCAGAAAGACCGGAAACCACAGACACACCAAGACAAAAAGCGGATTTAAATGACATTAAAAAAAACATTTACAGCCTGGTAAAATAACAACTTGGGTCTGAATCACTTCATCACTCTCAATACACACTGTGGAGTAATTCTAACTCAGCTTTTCAGAAAACATGAAGATCCAAAATTTATATAGTGGGAGGCGCAGCTTGGCTGACATGACTGCGCCCTATAGACCAATCCTAGAGCTGACTCGTGGACTCCACCAATCTGCCATGGAACAGTGATGTCTACTATCACCTGCTTGCTGTGACAGCAGCTGAGACGTTTGTAATCAAAACGTTATAGAAGTTAAGTTACATTAAGTTAAGTTACATTAAGCTATATTTCGCAGATTAGGGATTTCACGTCACATATCTATTTAAAAACTGAAAGAAAATGTGAAATTAGGTCCAGAGTTTATGCTAGTCTCTTGTATCTGGCCAACCTCCAGAATTCACTCACATACCCCTATTGGGCACAACCTGTGTTTAACAGAAACAAAACAGACTTACACACAAACACTGATCCAGTATCATGTCTCACAAGAGCAAGACTGGAGCCACATATTTCAGTACAAAACTCCAGCTGACAATGAAAAACTTCTAGTTGGATAGAAAAGATCACAGTGTATGGCTAGCTGCTTCTTATTCACTCTTTGTTGCATTTCACAAATTAAACGACTGGTAGCTTCAGTAAACTCCAGGTTAGCCCATACCTTAGTAGAGGGGCTGAACAATTTTTGAAAATAATCTGATTGTGATTTTTTTGGACCAATATTGAGATTGCTATTAAGCATGCAATTTTTGGGGGGATGTTTTTTTTTCTACATTATTCACTTAACACAAGCAATAAACTGTTCTATGGTATGACCAACATAACAAAGGATACTATTAACATATAAACAATTCTGTCCTGAAGGCCAGGCCTACATGTTATGATGAAATAAGATGAATTGATGCTTGAATTGATACAAATAATATACCTTCATTTAACTATTACAATCACAGCAGAACATTGACTGATTGATTTAACTTCAGGTCTTGTAGATGTGTAATAATTTTATCCTTAATTTTCTTGAATAAAATCAGAGAAAGGAGCAAAGCACTGCAGAACAACAGGCCTGGTACGAACAATAATCTGAAAAATAAATATGAATCCTCTCTTCTATGAATCTCACACTAAATAAAATGTAGAAATGTAAATCAGACCATATCTCTGGCTCAACCACTGTAATATGTCAACATGTGGAATGCACCTTTTTATAAGATAAAATAAAACACACTGTGTGAACAAACATATGAAATGTATGAAAATCTTACTGATCTGTCATCAGTAACAAAACACAAACTAAAGTGCAGAAATGTAAATAAAAAACATTTCGGCTCAACCACTGAAATATGTAAACGTGTGGATTGCGCTTTTTACCTGCACTTTAAAACCTTTTTTGTTTTTTGTTTTTTAATTGCAGCCTGCGCTTTTTGAAAGTTGCATTCCATTCTTTCTATCAGAAGAAAGATAATCAGGAGGGTGATACTGCC
Organism: Halichoeres trimaculatus; assembly: GCF_033239565.1. NCBI lineage: Eukaryota > Metazoa > Chordata > Actinopteri > Labriformes > Labridae > Halichoeres > Halichoeres trimaculatus. The sequence continues at coordinate 35,845,397 of NW_027437183.1, forward strand.
TGGGCTGTATCACTGTTTCTCTGGTCCACAAAGATGTTGAAATTAAAAGTACAGAAAGTATTGCGCATGCGCAGTACTTTCTGGAGACCTGACTCCTTTCTTTGAGGGGCAAGCGTAAACAAAGTGTTCGTCAGTTCAGAGGTCATTACAGCCACACAGCGCTGTCTGGAGTGACACAGACTGCAGCAGAGGACTATCTTGGAGCGGACCATGATGGAATATTGGTGAAAAACATGAGTCTTTGGACGATTAATGCAGTTTTAGGAGCCACACTGTCTATGCCCCGATGGATCCCATTAAACGGACGTCGGCTGCACAATTTTGGATCTAAATATCTCCCGAAGCACTACTTTCCTTGGATCAGAAAAGCCTTCTGGATGAGTCTTTTGTTCTACTTCATTCTATAAACAATGTAAAAGCTGTATAAACCAAACTTATTCTTTAACTGTTTTTGTATTTTGTACGTGCTTTGACAATTTAAACGGACGTTTTCTCGTGTCAATAAAGCTCATTAGAATTTAACTGAAAGAAATGCACACAGACCGCGATAAGACACTTATTTGCATGTAACATACACTTCCAGGGCATTTCTGTAGTCAAGTCAAAACATTAAACAGCAGGAGGAGGACAGAGTCAAAGCAGCTAATGCCGAGCCATTGGCTAGAAGGAAAACAAAGTTTGAGGGATAGCGATATGCACATTATTTGGATTTTGTAGAGCAGAAGGAAAAGAGCGTGACTGTAAAATGCAAGTTATGCCCAGGAAATAAGAGGCTGAATACTGCGTGGAACACAACCTCGAATCTCTTGAAGCATATAAAGATGTATCAGGGGGATAAAGTAGTGTAACGAGTAGTGTAACTTTGTTACTATTTCCATGAAGTAATCAAGTAGTGTAAGGCACTGCATTTTTCAATAGTAACGGATAACGGGTAACTCTTTACTTTTTTGTTCATAACCTCCGCCAAGGAGGTGTGTTTTTGGGACAGTTCGTCCGTCTGTTTGTTTGTGAGCAACATAACTCAAAAAGTAATGAATAGATCTTGATGAAATTTCCAGGAAATCTTCAAAATAAGATAAAGAAGAAGTGATTACACTTTGGAGCTGATCTGGATCACTGTCTGGATCCAGGATTTTTTTGAAGGATTCTTTATCATTGTGAGTAGTGGTGCAACAGATCATCATTGATCCGTGATCCGTTCGGATCAATGACCCGCGGGTTGATTTCTGAAAAAAGCTGTGTGCTCGTCCGCACACATCTTTTGACGAGTGGAGAAGGGAGGTGTGCAGACATGGCAAGCGGAGGAGAGGAGGAGCTTGAACGCCCCGCGACACACTTGCCATACACACCGTGGCTTGCCTAAAGTGATACTCTGGGATGGAACAAGCTGGGTCCTATCATAAGGTTTAGGGCAGAAATGACCCCTACAGCAGTGTTTTTGTGCAGCAGAAGCCCAGAGCGCTCGCACCAAACACCCCCTCCCTGCCCTTTACTCTGCACTCAGACGGGGCCATATTTTACTTGACCAAAAACACAAATAAACAGACTCCCACCGAAAAACTCTGGTATTGGCCTGAATTCACGCTTTATTCAGATAATTTTCAGCGCATTACTTTAACACGAAAACACTGCTAAATAAGGCTCTAGTTCTCATCGTGACATAAAACGGCGCCACCTCCGCTGCAGAGCCACAGCTGGCTACGAGGCGCTCGCCACTCAGTGTATCAGTCCACGTGCGCAGCGTGCCAGATATAAACAAACGAAGGTAGTCTGCCAACTTAAAGATGAGTGATTATAAGAGCAAGGACGACCTGCTGTTCACTTTGCATCCCATTTCCATATTGTTTTTATCTGTTTGTTTATATCTGGCGTGTCTTTTTGAAAAAAAATCTGAAATTATACACTCAGGTTCTTTCACTCTCCTTGTTTCAAGGAAGATGTCTTCTAATGTTTACCTTTGAGTTCTATTTTATTAATGGTTTTTCAACCAATATTAAAAGGAGATTTGCCTTTTTATGTTGCTGTTGCACTTTAAGTTGATTTTGGTTAATTGTTAAATTTCAAAGGAAGGAAATATGCCTATTTATTGCACTTTAAATTGTTTTTCATTAACAACAATGTTTTAAAGAAGATATGCCTTGTGCACTTCTTTTATATATTTAATTTAATAATTTAAGTGTTTAATAAACGGACAAAACTTGTTTATTTATTTTCATTCTTATTGTTTTGCTTTTTTGCTGATCCGAAATTGATACGATCTGTGACTCTTGATCCAAGGAACGATCCGATCCGTGAGTTTTGTGATCCGTTGCACCACTAATTGTGAGATAGTGCTGTTTTCACCATATGTGTGTATAACTCCACGATAAATGGTCAGCTTGCTTTGCAAAACATACAAGACAAGGCCATTATAATTTCTGACAGATGTAAAAGTACAATCCAGATCCTGGCAATATTCTGGATACTAAGATCTGGAATATAAAATATGTACTGGGTCTAGGCGCTGCACAGTGTTGCCAAGAACCAATATCTTGATAATTTTAGGCCATATCACGATACAAGATACATATCTTGATATTCTGATTCCTCCTCTAAATCACTATATTAATGTTAAATTTAACTGTTTGATGCATAAAATAATATCAGTATAATGATTCAAGCAGACCTTTTAGTTGGATTTTTAAATTTGAATACAAAAAAGGAATATCCCAATCAGGTAAAGCTCAGTAAACCTTTTATTTTTTTTTCCAACATTATATTTATCAGTGGGGAACCGTCAGGGACTTCTAGGCCTTCAGAGAAGGCCTTAAAAAAAATCTGGACCAAAAAATATACGTATCATCTCTCTCTCTCTCTCTCTCTCTCCCTCTCTCTCTCTCTCTCTCTCTCTTTATATATATATATATATATATATATATATATATATATATATATATATATATATATATATATAAAATTTCTCATTTAGTTGAATAAAGTACATTTAATACATCATGTAAGTTTTGAAATTAAGTGTTCTGCAAAGTTCACTTCAGCAATGAAAGGGTTACTGTCCTGAAACATGTTATCTCTATCGGAGCCCGGTTTGCTGGCTTGTTAAGTGGTTAGGACTTCACGAAGGCCTGGCTATGTGTTTTGGTTCGGAGAGAGACAGGAAAATTGACCAATCACGATTTGACTTTTTGGGGGGCGGGACAAAAACAGAAGAGCATAGGCCTTCGTGAAGTCCGAACAGTGGGCAGAGCGGTGAGAGCGGTGAGAGGAATGGCAGAGGACAAGAGCGAAGTTGTGGCTAGCTTATTAGCATTTTTTCAGCGTGTGCGAGTAAAAATTGCATCTGGTGGCGCTCGTGCGAGTGCTTACGTCTTAATACTTCATCTATCACGGGCACTGTAAGGGACGATTTGTTTTGAATGATTCCTCTCTTCCACTGGCACAGTCAGTCTCCTCCACCTGAACTCTCTACTGTTCTAGGTCTGCTGTAGCGTCTTTGGATCAAACCAACTAAGAGTGGGGGGTGGATGGTTTTTGAGTTTCCGATATAACGCCCAAGTACGGGACTTGATTCACTTTCAAAAAACATTAGCAATTACAGGAGTATACTTAAAGTTGGGGGACAATTAGGAGAAATCATAAGCCAGGAGAACAGCCAGAGAAGGGGTTTAAAAAATGGGAGACTCCCTCCATATTCAGGAGTGTTGGCAGCCTGCCAGGACTCTCGATGGGTAAAAGTAACGAGTTTATGTATGACACAGATTGACAAAGATAAAAACCAAAGACATTTTCTTCATAATTTTAGGTTATTTAAGTAAGTTTTGTAAACTCACTTCATAATGTTAGTCATTGTTTTATGTAAAGCCTCTTTTTTATTTTTATTTTATTTATTCAATGAAAATGTTCTTTGTCAACTACTTTTTTCCGCGATGATTTCTTTTCTGGGCTGTGAGGGCTGAGGTGAAGGCCCAGCTGTAGTACTCACGGTTCGCCACTGATATTTATTGTTTTAACAAGCTTAATGCAAACACATCAATGCACGTAACACAGCTATGTGAATAAAAACTAAACATCACTCAGGTACACAAACAAGGGTCATAAAGCGTAATAATAATGATATTTGAGTGAAAAAAAAGGAAAAATACGAAGAAAAAGGAATAAAAGAAATTTTTTTAGATAGATCCATGTACATGCACTTACACACTCATATATATTTACATAAATACCCACATACGCATACCCACACACATATTAGTGAACATACACATGTATCACATGTTAGTATATGATGGAAAGTTAAGTTAGAACTCAAATTGTTGGGTTTTTTTTATAGTTATGCCTGTACGAATATATATATATATATATATATATATATATATATATATATATATATATATATATATATATATATATATATATTTATATATATATATATATATATATATATATATATGTATGTATATATATATATATATATATATATATATATATATATATATATATATATATATATATATATATATATGTATATATATATATATATATATATATATATGAAATATATATGTATAAATATTAGTGCTGTCAGGCGATTAAAAAAAAAATAATCTAATTAATTACAGGATTTGTAATTAATTAATGTAATTAATCGCATTTTAATCTCATATCTGCTTAAGGTCCCAAAATAAAGAATTTCAATTCCAGGACATTAAAATTACATTAAAAGACATTTAAAAATAAGGTGGGAATATATACGACACATTTTTAGGTACCCTGAGGCATAAGGAACAAATGAAATGGTTCTATCTTTACAAAATCTACACATTCCTACACCTAAGATAAGCTGATTTGATTTTTAGGACCGTTTTTGCTTCTGTTCACATTTTTACTCGATGTGGACTCAATTTTCACTGCAATATGAACTTCTATACTTCTATGAGGTCAGGAGAACCAGGACTAAAGGCTAAAAACTGTGAGGAACTATGTACAAAACACTTTTTTCAAGTCTTGGATCAAAGAAAAGTGAAGTTTTCTCAGTTAAACATGTCCCCTTAAAGGATAGGTTCGGTACAAACCGTTTGTCCTACATGAAATAAGTGGTGTTCTCGTCAGATTTTCAAATTTCTGACGGTCCCTGAATGTATCACATCTAGCAACATGCTTTGAACCGGGGGAAAGAGAGAGCGCTGTTAAAGGATAAGTTCGGTTTATACAGCTTTTACATTGTTTATAGAATGAAGTAGAACAAAATACTCACCAAGAAGGTTTTCCTGATCCAAGCAGTGCTTCGGGAGATATTTAGATCCAAAATCGTGCAGCAGACGTCTGTATGATGGGATCCATCGGGGCATAGACAGCGCCGCTCCTTAAAACGGCATTAATCGTCCAAAAACTCGGGTTTTTCACCAATATTCCATCATGGTCGGCTCCAAGATAATCCTCTGCTGCAGTCTGTGTCACTCCAGGCAGCACTGTGCGGCTGTACTGACCTCTGAACTTACGAAGACTTTGTTTACGCTTGCCCCTCAAAGAAAGGAGTCAGTACTCCAGAGAGTACTGCGCAGTTTTAGGAGCGGCGCTGTCTATGCCCCGATGGATCCCATTAGACGGACGTCCGCTGCACGATTTTGGATCTAAATATCTCCCGAAGCACTGCTTGGATCAGGAAAGCCTTCTGGGTGAGTATTTTGTTCTATTTCATTCTATAAACAATGTAAAAGCTGTATAAACCGAACTTATCCTTTAACAGCGCTCTCTTTCGCTCTCTTTCCCCCGGTTCAAAGCATGTTGCTAGATGTGATACATTCAGGGACCGTCAGAAATGTGAAAATCTGACGAGAACACCACTTATTTCATGTAGGACAAACGGTTTGTAAATGCTAGACATTTGAAAATAAGTGCGTCTTTGAATGCCTCGCGGGTTTGGGATCCAGATTAATCTGCGTTAATTTTTTTGACGCGTTAATTTGTAGTGTAATTTATTAATCTAATTAACGCGTTAAAATGACAGCCCTAATAAATATATATATATATATATATATATATATATATATATATATATATATATATATATATATATATATATATATATATCTCTTAAACCTGATGTCCTAGCCCCCTTTATACTACTGGGGCGTCCCTGAATGCGTGCAAGCTACCCATGTATGGCAAACAGACTTTGTGTCTGTAGGTTGTTTTTCTGTAACATGTAGTCACTGAGCAGACCTTGGTCAAGACAGCTGTGGGCACTAAATCTTTCAATCCTGGCGAAATGAAGAGTCATCTCAAGTACACGGTTAGGCTAAACTTGTCCAAGGGTCAAAGGTTAGCTCCTGCAGGCCCCTGGACCTCTGCAGGCTGCTCTACAGCTCACTCTAAATGAATCCACTCCGAATGAATCCTCAACAGTATAAAATATGTAGGGACTAAAGGGATTTGTATCTTTAATATGTCCTGAATACATTTCCTAACCCCATCCCAAAACTGCTGTATTTTATCACAATGCAAAAGGCAGTGGAAAAGTGTTCCCTTTTCCTTTCAACACTTGACACAAATATCAGGGATATTATTCTTGTATTTATTGAGCTTTTCAGGAATAATGTATGTTCTCATCAACCAATTATACTGAAGTAATTTCAGTCGTGTGTTGATTGATAGTGATTGTGCTTTGATACAAGCTCTCTTTTAGTCAGTGATAGTTATCTCATCATGTAAATCATCTCTCCATGCCTCGAGCTTCTTTACAGATGATTCAGAGGACTCAGCCACTAAAAGGTTATGCATTTTGGAGATTATGCCCCTCCTCAAAACAGTCCCCAGTCAGTGCCTATTTTTGATAAGTGTGGAATCAAAAGGGATTGATCTTGTCGTGTCCTAATAAAATTTCTTATTTGTAAATATCTGAAAAAATGGTCATGGCCTATGTTATATTTACCAGCTTATTCTTCAAATGTACTCAGATGTTTTGTTGCGAGGTTTTATAAGTCTCCTATCTTTTGTATTCCTTTCCCAGCCCATGATTTCTTCCGTCTGATTTCCCAGGGAGGAAGAACAAGTTTCCCCAGATTGGAGTGAAGAGTGACAGGGATTCAGTATCCCCAAGGTGTCTTTTAACGAGGTGCCATACCGTAATCATGTTTCTAACGATCTGTGTTTTAATGTCTTTTTTAAGCTTTTTAACTCTAGTATAGTATAGGAATAGAGGAAGAGGTGGGTTAAATCCAAGGCCCTCCATTTCTTTCCAAAGAGGGCTTTCTTTTTCTATAAAGTAGAACATCACAGATCTTAACTGTGCTGCCCAGTAGTACCAAACTGGGTTGGGGCACTTGAGCTCCCCCCTATTGTAGGGTAAATACAGCAGTGATAGACGTAACCTAGAGCGTCTGTTGTTCCACAAGAATTTAATAGATAGTTTCTTTAAATAAGGGAAGAAGTTTGATGGAGGCGGCAGTGGTACATTCTGAAATAAGTAAAGCAGTTTAGGCATCACATTCATTTTAAGGACATTTAATTTCCCTATTAACGGCATTGGTATAATTGGCCATCTATCCATTAATTTTTGGATTTCATGTCTCAGTGGTCCATAATTAACTTCAACAATATCCTCAAGACAAGGCACAACTTGAATTCCTAAGTATGTGAAACAGTCAACAACTCTGAATTGAGAAGCTACATGTAGAAAATTCCTGGACTGTCCCTTTACCCACCAGGAGAGGAAAACTGCAGCCACACCCACACTTCCTATTTCCTGGTGTGTGGCACCAGGAGGCTATAAAGCCCTCCCCTTACCTACAATCTTCCTTTCACCACCAGACTGAGAAGGACAAAGGACTGTGGGGCTTCCTGAAATGTTTAACTGTTAGATGAGAAGTGAGTTTTGATTCTGCTGTGACCAGTTTGACTTTATTCATTATTGCAGTTATGTATTAGTATTTTGTGTTGCATGTTAGACTAATACTCCCTTAGTTGAAGATTAATGTTTTGATTGGAGTTTGTTTGGTCTAATACCTTTTTACCCTGTTTCTTTGTCAGACAACAGCTCGAACATTGTGAATAAACCTTTAAACTGGATCCCTGACTATGCTCCTCTGTTCTAACCGACACACCATTGAGTTTTCAACCCCCCATTACCACGCAGTACCTATCCACTACCATGCAGGCCTGGAGGAGCTAACCCTGCTACCCCTCAACAGTCAGAGCACATGGAAGCTAACCAGGCCCAATCCTCTTCAGCTGGGAAAAGCTTTACTGCTACAGAAAGCTCAGCGTCCTGTGTTCGTCCTGAACCCTCCCTACAACCCTCTACCACTGAGAAAGAAGGAAATGTGGTGAAAGAAACTGACAGCACAGATTTAAAAGTAATGAAAAGTGACATTTCAGAGCTTAAAGGTCTGATCTTGAACCTTGGGAAAACTGTTCAGGCTTTAGGAGAGAAGGTTGAAAACCAATTTTACCATGGTTCATTTCATTCATCCCATTCAGCCCGCTCATCAGTTTCATTGGACTCAAACTGCACTGAGCTCTCTCCAGAACCATGTGGACAACAAAATCATCCCCCCATAGTCAAAGAGCAGCATGATAAGTTAATTGAGTGTAACATCGCCTTGGATAAACCCAAGTTAGATCATCCCTCTCCACCAGCACCCGGCCATTTTCTCTCTCTTCGTCCCCCTGTTGGTTCTCCAAAGTTAATACCCAAACTGTTAGGCCCAAGTCATCACAAGCCACACAAGTTGACTGGAGCTGGAATAAAAAGCTACACCCTGAGGCTTCATCTGGGCATGTTGGCCTGCATCCATCATGTGAAAGGCCTTCAACCAGTACCTCTCATCTTGAGCCATCCCAGCCCCCTCTTCAGGGGCCTGTAGCTTTAAAGAATAATGCATCCTCAGCTTCATATGTTTTTAGATCTGCCCCGCACTCATTCCAAGCTTCAGTTAATCTTGCTGATTCTCACAGCAGACCAAGTAATAGCCTCTGCTGTACAGCACCATATGCCAGAACACCCAGTACCAGCTCCAATGTCTACTTTATCCCCAAGACTTCCTTTACCTACCATGCCAGCCCTAGTACATACTCTCCTCTCCCTACCTTCGCAGCTTGTGGTGCCCCAACCTGGTGAACTGAACAGTCAGCAGCTATCACTGAATGCTATGGATAGACCTCACTCCTCACAGCATCAGAACCTGACTGGGTATTATCCCACTGCTCAGTCTGTTCCTCAGTTCCCACAACAGCAATTACCAAGGTCAAACCGAGTGTCTCATGTTTCAGCCCCCTCTTTTCCATACTTGACCAGAGATGATCCCGGACAGTTTCCTATGCTGAAGATGGCGCTTACTAATCTTCTCCCCCATGATGAAAGTGAGCAATTCAAATATCATGTCTTATTGGATCACTTGAAGCTTGACACCGCCTGTCATCTTGCCTTAGCTTATGCACATCACCCTCACCCTTACACCAGAGTAGGGCTGCACGATTATCGCAATCGCAATCGCATTCGCAATGTCAGCACATGCAATTACGTAATCGCAAAAGAGGTTATCGCAATCGCAATTGCAATCGCAATGTCAGCACATGTAATTCAGATTTTTCTCCATGATAACCAAGCAAGTCTGTAGATTCATCATGACACAACTTTTTTTATTAAATCGCAAGCACAATCGCAATTGCAATATTATCCACGTAATCGCAAATCGCACCTTTTCCCCAAATGGTGCAGCACTACACCAGAGCAATGCTAACCTTACAGCAAAGATATGGAAAGCCCCAGCAGCTAGTGCTGAGGGAAATATCAGCCATTCAGAACCTCCCCTCTGTTCGCCATGGTGACTCAAGAAGCTTCAGTGACTTTGCCATTCGGATTCGAGCTCTAGTGGGCATGCTGCAGTCTCTGGAAAATGGAGGAGGAGACGCAGAGTTAGCTTGTGCCTCTCATGTTCAGCTCCTTCTTGGGAAGCTTCCTCCTGGCCATGTTGCTAATTATGCTAGATTCACCCGTGCTACAAGGCGTGGTGTACCATATAATCTTGTTGACTTCTCCAACTGGTTGGAAGAGGAAGCAGAGTGCCAAGCTATGGCTACGCGAGACAGTCGTAAGGGTAACATGGAGGAAAGAAAACCTTTGAGGTCAAGCTATGTAAAGTCCAGCAATCCAGTGGCTACTGTACTGCATGGGACAAGTCGTTTTCAGAAACTTGTAGAAGCCCCTGTCTTGCGTAATGTGCAGACCTGCCCCTTCTGTGATGTCCCTGATCACCACTTAAGTGTCTGTCCAGATTTCCGACAGCTATCAAAGGATGCTATCATAAAAAGGATTCAGGAGAAAGGCCGCTGTTAGAGATGGCACGTAAACACAGAGCCTCAAACTGTGACCTAAAGAAGTCTTGTCCAAAATGTAATAGGAAACATCTGGGAGTTCTTCATGATGCAAACCAGCCACAAAAGGAGGGAAGCACCTCCTGTCTCATCCGTTCTAGCTGCAGTTCCCGGGTGCTTCCAAAGGTGGTCAGAGTTCTTTTGAGTTACAGAGGGAGAAACCTGGAGACATATGCCATATTGGATGATGGTTCAGCCCGAACTATGCTCCTTGCAGCAGCAGCAAAATTCCTTGGGCTCACTGGGGCGGCTGAGTCTCTTAAGTTGAAAACTGTTTGTCAAGGGACTGAGACTCTCACTGGTAGTTCTGTCACATTCAACATTTCCCCTGCATCAAATCCCCACAAGAAATTCATAATACAGAATTCTTTCACTGCTGACACTTTAAGCCTTGCCCCTCAGTCTTATCCTGCACAAGTTTTGAAGAAATTCAAGCATCTTCATGGCTTACCACTCCAGGCCTTCCATAAAGTTCAACCTTTACTCCTAATTGGCTCAGATCATCCCCATCTTGGCTGTCCTGTGGAAAAAGTTTGTTTGGGCCCAGGCGGTGGCCCAGCAGCTGTCCATACACGTCTTGGTTGGGCGCTGCAAAGTCCTTCAATGCTTCCAGATGACCACCTTGTCTCCTCAAGCTCTTCCTCTCAAGGGGCCAATACAGAGGTTCAGTCCCATTTCATATCTTGTCCAGCCCAAGATGCTGACTTTTATGGGGCAGAAGAAAGACGGTGGAAAGTTGATGTTCTCCCCTACTAGAACGTGACGGTCATTAGCCGTTCTAAGCAAGACGGTGAAGCCCTAGCTTGTCTCGAGAGCCAAACAATACAAGTGGAGGTTAATGGAGTTAATCATTATGCTACCCCCCTCCTACACAAGTTGAGTGCTCCTAGGTTGTTGGCTCCAAAGGAGGCTGTCTTACCAACCCTCAGACGTACAGAACGAAAGCTGTCTAAGAATCCTGATCAAGCAGACATCTATAACAAGGAAATAAACAAGTTGCTAGATGCTGGGTATGTGAAGAAGCTAAGCCCTCAGGATGTGGCTAACACAAATGAGTCATGGTACATACCTCACCATCTTGTAGAGCACAATGGGTAAAACCGCCTGATGTTTAACTGTTCCTTCAATTACCACGGGCAGATCCTAAAGGAGTATCTTCTTCCACGTCCAGTTCTAGGCCCAACCTTGATGGGAGTTCTTCTGCACTTTCGACAGCATTCAGTTGCCATATGTGGTGATATTAAAGCCATGTTTCACCAAGGTAGATTGCTGGCTGAGGACAGACCACTCCTTCTTTTCCTATGGCAAAATATGCAGCGGGAAGAACCTCCCAGGGTTTATGAGTGGCAAGTTCTGTCCTTTGGAACGACATGCAGCCCTTGTTGTGCTATATATACCCTTCAGAGACATGTAATAGACAACAAAGTGGGCAAAGAAGATGTCCTAGCTTCCTTTTATGTGGATAACTGCCTGCAGAGTTTTCCAACTGCAAACCAGGCCAAAACTCTCCTTGACAGACTCAGAGCCTTACTTGCTTCTGGTGGCTTTGAGATCAGGCAGTGGATAAGTAATGTTCCTTTGGTAATTGAGCATCTACCTAAAGAGGCCCGATCTGAAAGTACAGAGCTGTGGCTTAACCATGACAGTACTGATCCAAGGGAAGGGACTTTGGGTCTAATGTGGTACTGTTCCTTAAACACCTTGGGCTACAAACACAGACCAGTTAAATACCAGTCCCTCACACTCCACAATGTGTAAAGGATATTGGCTAGTCAGTATGACCCCCTGGGGTTCATCATCCCCTTCACCACCCGTGCAAAGGTCCTTCTACAGCAACTGTGGTCAAAAAAGCGGGAATGGGATGACCCATGCCTTCCTGAGGCTTTCATAAAAGCTTGGACATTGTGGGAGAAGGAACTTCCAGATCTGGCCTGCATAAAACTTCCCCGGTGTTATGGAACTGTTGGTGACAAAGATTCCTCTGTGACCAGGGAACTGCATGTATTTTGTGATGTGTCTGAGACAGCTTATGGTTCTGTTGCCTATCTGAGAACACTGGACTCAGAAGGACAGATTCATGTTTCCTTTGGGATGGCACGTTCAAGAGTGGCCCCAAGACGTCAGATTACAATTCCCCGCTTAGAGCTGTGTGCTGCTCTTACTGGAGCTCAACTCGCAAAGATGTTGCAAACAGAGCTAACTCTTCCCCTCCAACGTCTAGTGATGTGGACAGACTGTTCTTGCCTGGCTTCAATCAGACTCATGTCAGTTCAAGATATTTGTTGCCCACAGGGTAAATGAGATTCTGGACTATACATGTTCCTTGGACTGGAGGTATGTCGACTCTGTTCACAATGCAGCTGATGACATCACAAGAGGAAAATCCCTTGAAGAACTCTCCACACCTCACAGATGGAGTCAGGGACCTTCCTTTCTACGTTTACCTCCTGATCAGTGGCCCTTAAGTCCATCTCTGTCTTCTTCCACTGCAGCAACAGAGCTTCGGAGATCAGCTTTCTGTGGAATGACTCATGTAATGCCAAGTAGCATTCCTTCAAACATCTACCAGTATCAGTGCTGGGAGGATTTAGTGAATGACACATCTCAACACCTCATCTCATCCACAGATCCAGGTTCCCAACCCCCTGCAAGAGCCCAAGTAGAAACTTTCCTCTTTCAGCATGCACAGCAGGAGAGTTTTCCAGAGGAGTATGCATTACTGCAGGCTGGAAAACCTGTTTCCCCCCCAAAGTCGGCTTAACTGTCTGGCCCCAGAGTTTGATCACGCCACAAACCTGATCTGTGTTGGTGGAAGGCTGAGGAATAGTGACAATCTTGACTACAACAATATGCACCCAGTGGTCTCAAGTCCAGAGAGTCACATTATCCAACTACTCATCAAAGACTATGATCACAAGTTGCATCATCCAGGTCCTGAGAGAGTGTTTTCCAGCCTCCGCAGGAACTACTGGATTTTGTGGGGGAGACAAGCTGTCAGGTAACACCAACACTCATGTCCTGATTGCAAGAAATGGAAAGCCAAACCACTGATTCCTCGTATGGCTGACCTACCACCATCTCGTCTGCTCCTATTCAAGCCTCCTTTCTGGTCCACAGGTATGGACTGTTTCGGCCCTTTCACCATTCAAGTAGGCTGCCGTCATGAAAAGAGATGGGGGATACTTTTTAAATGCCTAACCACACGCTGCCTCCATATGGAGCTTCTGACCAGCCTTGACACAGACAGCTTCCTCATGTCTTTTAGACGTTTTGTAGCTCGACGTGGAACCCCCTTAGAGGTCATTTCGGATCAAGGCACTAACTTCATTGGAGGAGAGAGAGAGTTACAGAAGACCTGTGATCAGTTGACCCCTGCCCTTCAGGCACAACTGGAAAAATGCAAAGTCCACTTCCTGAGAAACCCCCCGCATGCTCCTCACTTTGGTGGAACTTGGGAAAGGGAGGTGAGAGCCATCAAATCTGCACTGCAAGTTCTCTTGGTCAATCAATCTGTCACAGAAGAGGTTTTGAACACAGTGTTGATTGAAGTGGAGGAGATCTTGAACTCACTATCATCTCACATATCAGACCCAGATCCAGTTACTCCAAATCTGCTGCTTATGGGGCGGCGGGAGGCAGCTCTTCCCCAAGTCCTCTACACCCATTCTGACCTACTGGGTACCAGGAGATGGCGTCACAGTCAGGTGCTTGCAGACCAGTTCTGGGCAAGTTTCATTAAACATTACCTCCCGATCCTCCAGTCAAGACAAAAATGGAGAATGGAAAACCCAAACCTCCCTGTGAATGCCATGGTTATGGTTGTTGATCCAAGTCTTCCCCGTGCATCATGGCAAATTGGGAAAGTGCAAAAAGTTTTTACAGGCTCAGATAAAAGAGTGAGAGTGGTGGAAATCCTGATAAAAGGAAAAACTTATGTACGGCCTGTGTCTCGATTGATTTCCCTCTCAGAGATCAAGGATGATCTGGAACCTCAGCATAACCCCTGAAGATTTTCTTGGATGTCAAATGTGTTGCACATAATTGAGGGGCAGCTGTAGAAAATCCCCAGACTGTCCCTTTACCCACCAGGAGAGGGAAACTGCAGCCGCACCCACACTTCCTATTTCCTGGTGTGTGGCACCAGGAGGCTATAAAGCCCTCCCCTTACCTACAATCTTCCTTTCACCACCAGACTGAGAAGGACAAAGGACTGTGGGGCTTCCTGAAATGTTTGACTGTTAGATGAGAAGTGAGTTTTGATTCTGCTGTGACCAGTTTGACTTTATTCATTATTTCAGTTATGTATTAGTATTTTGTGTTGCATGTTAGACTAATACTCCCTTAGTTGAAGATTAATGTTTTGATTGGAGTTTGTTTAGTCTAATACCTTTTTACTCTGTTTCTTTGTCAGACAACAGCTCGAACACTGTGAATAAACCTTTAAACTGGATCCCTGACTATGCTCCTCTGTTCTAACCGACACACCATTGAGTTTTGAATTGTCCTCCAAACCAGCCAACCTCTCTCACTGAAAATATTCTTCACTACATGGGGTGGGGTTTTCCTTTCTAAATGATTAAGTAAAAGAATCAAGGTTTTACTTTTATTTATCTTATAGCCTGATAAACTTCCAAATGTCTTTACCAGATCAAGCAAAGCAGGGATAGAGTTTTCCAGTTTTTTAAGAAAAACAATTATATCATCCACTTATAATGCCAGATGGTGTTCTCTCCCCCCAATTGTTATTCCAGAGATACAACTATGAGTCTTCACTGCAATGGATAAGGGCTCTTTTGCTAAGATAAATAATAAGGGGGAAAGCGGGTCACCCTGTCTGCATCCTCGTATTTTAATAGGTTTAGAGATTATATTATTAGTTACCACTTCTGCATATGGTTCAGAATACAATAACTCTATCCACTTTCCAAATTTCCCACCTAAGCCGAATAGATTAATAATTTCAAACAGGTATGGCCATTCAGCTCGGTCGAATGCCTTTTCTGCATCTATTGACAGAAGAAAGGTGTCTGATCTCCCCTATGGCTATGAAGAATATTCAAAACCCTTCTAACATTATGGAACCCCTGTCTGCCTTTAACAAAACCGCACTGATCATTTCCCATTTCCCCCCTGGTACTTTGGGTATATAAATTCCATCTAAAAATGTATCTAATTTTTTTTCCTATGATAAACCTCTGAGCTGTATAGTTTCTCATAAAAAGTCCTAAAATTTGCATTTATTTCTGTTGGCTCTACCACTACATGTTCTTGGTCATTTTGCAGAGAAGAAATAAGCCGTTCACTTTGCAGCTGTTTGATGCGCCACGCAAGTACCTTGCCTGACTTTTCACCCTGGTCATAGAATGATTGCTTGAGACAAAGCAAACTTGTCAATGCCTTTGAGGCAAACCTTTTATTCAAACCAAACTTTATGAAGTTACAAATTTTTGGTTCCAGTAAATAATTTATTCAGATTTATTCAACTGGCTGATTATATTATGTTATATTATATTATATTATATTATATTATATTATATTATATTATATTATATTATATTATATTATATTATATTATACTACATGTTGGAAATAATTTAATATTACTTTCATTTCCATAAAGCAGCTACCTGGATAATGTTGGTCACGCTGAAAGGACTCTTGTGACTTCTGCCTGTTAGCCTGGGGTCTGGTTGAATTGTATTGTATTCACCTCCTCCCTTTGTTTACTTTGCAGCTCAGACTTCTGTTTTTGGACTTTTATTCGATTTTTGTATAAACTTGTGGTGTTGCAACAAAACCTTGTGTGATTCCTGATAAAATGGCAGCTTGCAGTAGGGGGTGCAGAGTTCACAGAAAAGGGAAAGTGAAACTTGTCACATGAAACATGTCGCGTTCGTTTCTCGTGGAGAGCTGGGAGACAATCAGGTAGGGAGAAAATCAGGCAGGGATCATACGGCAGCTTAGCAAACCCAAATAAGCAACAACACTCTAGAAAACAAGCCCCAGGAACCCACAACCTGTGACAGATAAGACGCACAAGCAACTTATTGCTCTCCTCTCCTAATACTAAAATATGCATGTGCAGGCCAATTTTTTGTGGGTGGGTGTGGGAGTGTGGTGCTTGCTGTGAGAGGAGCACCGGCTGAGCAGCAGAGAGTGAAACAAGCGAATCACTGAAGAGATTTACGTATGTCTGAAAACATATACGTGACTGTTTGTACTCGATTGTTGCAATATTGTCATTTTATTTTATTTTTTTTCTTATTTTTTTTCTTTTATTTTTTTTAACCTTTATTTCACCAGATAAATCCCATTGAGATCAGGATCTCATTTACAAGGGTGACCTGGCCAAGAGGTCAGCAGCACACGCCAGATAACAATAAGAAATGAAGAAATAAAATAAAGTACATTGAGGCAATAAATGACATCCAGAAACAACAAATTGGCAATGGGTGAGCAGTAATTTTTCCAGGACAGCTACAATTAGAAACACAGGCATTGTTCATGGGATTCTCGCTGTCTGGTGAGCAGGATAGAACGAATATCTTTGAGTGACACCAGTTCATCCATTTTCAGTTCAGTCTGTAACGTGTTCCAGGCTGTTGGGGCCGCATAAGAAGAAGCTCTTTTTCCAAAGTCAGTTCGGACTCTGGGGACGTGTAAATGATAGACTGCACAAGAGCGTAAGGCATAGGTGCTTTTCGACTTCTGCAGCAGTGAGCATAAATAGGATGGTAATATACCCAGAAGAGATTTATAGATCAGCAGTATCCAGTGGGCCCCTCCATGAGTGAGCTACCACCTTATCGTGGTGGAGGGGTTTGCGTGTCCCAATGATCCCAGGAGCTAAGTTGTTGGGGGCTTTATGCCCCTGGTAGGGTCTCCCATGGCAAACAGGTCCTAGGTGAGGGGCCAGACAAAGTGTAGCTCACACAGACCCCTTATGATGAGCAACAAAAATGGTTCAGCATTTCCCTTGCCCTGACGTGGGTCACCGGGGCCCCCTCCTGGAGCCAGGCCTGGGGGTGGGGCTAGATGGTGAGCGCCTGGTGGCCGGGCCTGTTCCCATGGGGCCCGGCCGGGCACAGCCCGAAGAGGCAACGTGGGACCCTCTTCCCGTGGACTCACCACCTGCAGGAGGGGCCATAGGGGTCGGGTGCAGTGTGAGTTGGACGGCAGCCAAAGGCAGGGACCTTGGCGGTCTGATCCTCGGCTGCAGAAGCTAGCTCTAGGGGCGTGGAACGTCACCTCTCTGGCGGGGAATGAGCCTGAGCTGGTGCGCGAGGTTGAGAAGTTCCGGCTAGACATAGTCGGTCTCACCTCAACGCACAGCAAGGGCTCTGGAACCAGCCTTCTCGAGAGGGGTTGGACTCTCTTCCACTCTGGAGTTGCCGATGCTGAGAGGCGGCGGGCTGGGGTGGCGATACTCGTTGCCCCCAGGCTCGGTGCCTGTACGTTGGAGTTCACCCCGGTGGACAAGAGGGTAGCCCCCCTCCGCCTTCGGGTGGGGGGACGGATCCTGACTGTTGTTTGTGGCTATGGTCCAAATAGCAGTTCAGAGTACCCACCCTTTTTGGAGTCCTTGGAGGGAGTGCTTGAGAGTGCTCCGTCTGGGGATTCCCTCGTCCTACTGGGGGACTTCAACGCTCACGTCGGCAATGACAGTGAGACCTGGAGGGGCGTGATTGGAAGGAACGGTCCCCCCGATCTGAACCCAAGTGGTGTTTTGTTGTTGGATTTCTGTGCTCGTCACATGTTGTCCATAACAAACACCATGTTCAAGCATAAGGGTGTCCAAATGTGCACCTGGCACCAGGACGCCCTAGGTCGCAGTTCGATGATCGACTTTGAAGTCGTGTCATCGGACTTGCGGCCGCATGTCTTAGACACTCGGGTAAAGAGAGGGGCGGAGCTGTCAACCGATCACCACCTGGTGGTGAGTTGGCTCCGATGGTGGGGGAAGATGCCGGTCAGACCTGGTAGACCCAAACGTATCATGAGGGTCTGCTGGGAACATCTGGCAGAATCTCCCATCAGAGAGAGCTTTAACTCCCACCTCCGGGGGAGCTTCAACTGTGTTCCGGGGAGGTAGGGGACATTGAGTCTGAATGGACTTTGTTCCGTGCCTCCATTGATAAGGCGGCTGATCGGAGCTGTGGCTGTAAGGTGGTCAGTGCCTGTCGGGGCGGCAACACCCGAACCCGCTGGTGGACACCAGTGGTGAGGGATGCCGTCCAGCTGAAGAAGGAGTCCTATCGCGCCTTTTTGGCGTGTGGGACTCCCGAGGCAGCAGACAGGTATCGACAGGCCAAGCGGAATGTAGCTTCGGCGGTCGCTGAGGCAAAAACCCGGACATGGGAGGAGTTTGGTGAGGCCATGGAGAACAACTTCCGGACAGCTTCGAAGAGGTTCTGGACCACCATCTGGCATCTCAGGAGGGGGAAGCAGTGCACTGTAAACACTGTGCTCAGTGGGGGCGGTGTGCTGCTGACGTCGACGCGGGATGTTGTGGATCGGTGGAAGGAATACTTTGAAGACCTCCTCAATCCCACCGGCTCGGTTTCCTTGGAGGAAGCAGGGTCTGGGAATGATGGGGTGGGCTCTTCCATGTCTGGGGTTGAAATCGCCGAGGTGGTTAAAAAGCTCCTCGGTGGCAGGGCCCCGGGGGTGGATGAGATCCGCCCAGAGTTCCTTAAGGCTCTGTCGTGGCTGACACGACTTTGCAACATCGCATGGACATCGGGGGCAGTGCCTCTGGATTGGCAGACTGGGGTGGTGGTCCCCCTTTTTAAGAAGGGGGACCGGAGGGTGTGTTCCAACGACAGGGGGATCACACTCCTCAGCCTCCCTGGTAAGGTCTATTCAGGGGTACTGGAGAGGAGGGTCCGTAAGATCGTTGAACCTCGGATTCAGGAGGAGCAAAGTGGTTTACATCCTGGCCGTGGAACTGTGGACCAGCTCTATACCCTCAGCAGGGTTCTTGAGGGTGCATGGGAGTTTGCCCAACCTGTCCACATGTGTTTTGTGGACTTGGAGAAGGCATTCGACCGTGTCCCTCGGGGAGTCCTGTGGGGGGTTCTCCGGGAGAATGGGGTGTCGGGCTGCTTGTTACGAGCCGTCCGTTCCCTGTACGACCGGTGCCAGAGCTTGGTCCGCATCGCTGGCAGTAAGTCAGACTCGTTTCCAGTGAGGGTTGGACTCCGCCAGGGCTGCCCTTTGTCACCGATTCTGTTCATAACTTTTATGGACAGAATTTCTCGGCGCAGCCAGGGTGTCGAGGGGGTCCGGTTTGGTGACCTCAGGATTGGATCACTGCTTTTTGCAGATGATGTGGTCCTGTTGGCTTCATCAAGCCGTGACATTCAACTCTCTCTGGAGCTGTTCGCAGCCCAGTGTGAAGCGGCTGGGATGTGAATCAGCACCTCCAAATCCGAGTCCATGGTCCTCAGCCGGAAAAGGGTGGAGTGCCCTCTCCGAGTCGGGGATGAGATCCTGCCCCAAGTGGAGGAGTTTAAGTATCTCGGGGTCTTGTTCACGAGTGAGAGAAGGATGAAACGAGAGATTGGCAGGCGGATCGGTGTGGCGTCCGCAGTAATGCAGACTCTGCACAGGTCTGTCGGGGTGAAGAGGGAGCTGAGCCGGAAGGCGAAGCTCTCTGTTTACCGGTCAATCTTCGTTCCCACCCTCACCTATGGTCATGAGCTTTGGGTAGTGACCAAAAGAACAAGATCGCGGGTACAAGCGGCCGAAATGAGCTTCCTCCGTAGGGTGGCCGGGCTCTCCCTTAAAGATAGGGTGAGAAGCTCGGCTATCCAGGAGGAGCTCGGAGTAGAGCCGCTACTCCTCCGATGAGAGGAGCCAGATGAGGTGGCTTGGGCATCTGATGAGGATGCCTCCCGGACGCCTCCCTGGTGAGGTGTTCAGGGCACGTCCCACCGGGGGGAGACCCCGGGGCAGACCCAGGACACGCTGGAGAGACTACATCCCTCGGCTGGCCTGGGAACGTCTTGGGATCCCCCCGGAAGAGCTGGATGAAGTGGCTAGGGAGAGGGAAGTCTGGGCTTCCCTGCTTAGGTTGCTGCCCCCGCAACCCCACCCCGGATAAGCAGAAGAAAATGGATGGATGGATGGACAGTATCCAGTGGGTATACCTCCGGGAGCTCAAGGAGGGCCACTCAGCTTTAGCGTAAAGGTCACAAAGATGAGTGAGACGTCCACAGCCAGTAACAAAATGTAATGCACAATGATATACAGTGTCCAGAGCCCACAGACATTTGGTTGAGGCACTCATGTATAGAACGTCACCATAATCAATCAACGATAAAAAGGTTGCAGAAACAAGATATTTTCGTACTCTGAGGGAGAAACAGGATTTGTTTTGGTAGAAAAATCCAAGTTTTGCCTTCAGTTTACAGACCAGGTTAGCAATATGAGCCTGAAATGAGAGCTCTTGGTCAAGCAGAAACCCAAGATACTTATAGGTAGAGACCAGCCCTATCTGCTTGCTGTTTAGTGTTGTGATGGCGTTTACAGGCTCAGGTAATTCATGTTTGTGAGAAAATACCATGACTTTAGTTTTCTCTGCATTTAAAACCAGTTTCAGAGATTGAAGACGAGCCTGAACTGTATTAAAAGCAATCTGTAAAAATTCTAAAGCCTGTGAAAGTGAGGAAGAGCAGGTATAAATAACTGTATCGTCAGCATAAAAATGATAAAATGCATTTGACAGGTTGGTGCAAAGATTATTTATATAAATAGTAAATAAAATTGGTCCCAGGACTGACCCTAGAGGTACTCCTTTTGAGATGTTTAGGAAACCAGAGGAGGAGTCAGACATTTGGACACACTGTGTTCTATTAGACAGGTAATCTGCAAACCAAGTGGAAGCTTGGCTTGAGATTCCAGTCCCGAGCAGCGTATCAATTAAAAGTTTATGGTCAACGGTGTCAAATGCCTTGGGTAAATTGATAAAAAGTGAAACACAATATTTTCTAGAATCTAAAATCTGAATAAAATCATTTAAAACTTTTAGAGCTGCAGTGACAGTACTGTGCTGTTTTCTAAAACCAGATTGAAAATTTGTTAACACACCATTAGTATCTAAAAATAGTTATAATTGTTCGCTCACAATTTTTCCCAAAATTTTTGCCAGTACACAGAGCTTAGAAATTGGTCCGTAATTGTTGACCTCTGAGGGATCACCACACCTTAAAAGTGGAAGTACAATTGCCGATTTCCAAACTGTGGGCACTTCACTGGTTTTAAAACTTAGGTTAGAAATGTAGGCCAGTGGCTCCGCGATGTGGTCAGCTGCCAATTTGATAAAAAAGGGGTCCAAGTTATCAGGACCAGCTGACTTATTTGTGTCTATTTTTTCAAAGCACCGAGAACATCAGCTTTAGACACAGGAGTGAAATTGAAAAGCTGAGAACTGGAGCAACTACCCTTTCCACAGGCTTCAGGATTAAAAACAGGCATAGTTAAAACTGGATTAAAAACAGGCATAATTAAAGATTAAAAGACTCAAATAAAGACCCTGCTGATATAACATGTTCATTTTACACATCTCACTTGCAAAAAACCTGCTGATATATCGAGTATATTCAATATAACCCCCAGCTCTAACTGGGTCATCATAATTTTCAACACTGCCAGGAAACAAATTATTGTAAAAAACCTGCAACTGACACCAAATTGTAGCAGGCAGTCTGCTGAACGGAAGTATAACATTAAGTAGGACTAAAGTGTTGGTGACAATCACAATATGCTTGGTGGAGGTCTGCACTCTCTGAGTGCTTTTCTAGTTTACATAATGTGACTGGTTTATGGATGTGACCATCTTGTGTTGGCAGCTATAACTACAATAGAAAGTAAGAAACAAAGGAAGTTGTTGCAGAGGATCTCTGTCGGTGTGACAGGAGCTGAATCACAGGGTTTGAAAGAGTTAAAACACTAAAAAGAAAGAAACTCAGTTTTTCAGCTCTCTGGTGATCACAGACCTTTCTTTAGGATCTCATATGACACCTGAAGCTGAACTGGTCTGACCCTGGCTCAGAGACTTTTATTTATTAACTGTTGAGACTGTGAAGGGAAGAGCGTGGATGAAGAGGTCAGAGGTCAAACGTCTTCCAAAATGAGAGGAGGGAGAGCTACTGTGTGTGTGTGCGCTGTGAAGCTTGTTGTAATGAATGAACATGTTGTTGTGTTTGTGTGAAGGTGGGGGCTCTGCTATGGATCAGAGTGAGGACAGAGAGGAGGGAGCCCCTCCCTCTAAAACCCTCCCTCTGTGTGGGGACCATGAGAGCCAGACCAGAGCTCAGAGGTGAGACCAGGATCTCTAACTGTCCATGGACTAACATCACTGCACCATCTTTATTCACACTTACAGCTGTGTGTGTGTGTGTGTGTGTGTGTGTGTGTGTGTGTGTGTGTGTGTGTGTGTGTGTGTGTGTGTGTGTGTGTGTGTGTGTGTGTGTGTGTGTGTGTGTGTGTGTGTGTGTTTTGAAGCAAAACATGTCAGACTGGACCAGACTCCTCTGGACCTGGACCTGCTCCCAGCTGTGTCTCCTTAAAGAGTGACAGGTCTATGGATGAACCTATTTCCTTCAAATCTGTGCGTCAGTCTGATCGTCTAAAGTAAGAATCCATCTCAGTGTTTTTATCAAAATTCAAACTTTGGAAAAGTTTGTGGTAAATTTCAGCAGAACTCAAACCTGGAAGATTTTCACAGTTTGTGTTTATTCATCAGTGTTTGTGATTCTGTCAGGGTCAAACATGAGAGACCAGACTCTCCTGGACCTGGACCTGGACCTGGACCTGGACCCAGCTGTGTCTCTTTAAAGAGTGACAGGTCTATGGATATACGTCATGACTTCAAATCTGTGCGTCAGTCTGATCGTCTAAAGTAAGAATCCATCTCAGCGTTTTTATCAGAATTCAGACTTTAGAAAAGTTTGTGGTAAATTTCAGCAAAACCCAAACCTGGAAAATGTTCATTGTTCGCGTTTATTCATCAGTGTTTGTGATTCTGTCAGGGTCAAACATGAGAGACCAGACTCTCCTGGACCTGGACCTGGACCTGGACCCAGCTGTGTCTCCTTAAAGAGTGATTGGTCTATGGATATACGTCATGATTTCAAATCTTCAGAGCTTGGATTTGATGAAAGGTGAGTGTTTCAAAGGTAACTTCCTGTTGTGTGTGAAACATTTGATCCTAACTGTGCTTGGTGTTTTCTCTGTGAAGGTGAACATGTTTCAGTCTTTGTGTTTCTATCAGGATCCAACAGCAGTAAACAGGACTGGAGGCAGAAAGACCTGGACTCAGCATGTCTCTTCATGTGTGTCCTGTGTTTGTAGGAGGATCCAGCAGATAGAGTCTATCACATGAACACTGTGTGTCACTCTGTTAGAAACACTCCATGATCTTCTGTTTGTTCCTCAGAGTTCAGAGATCAGAGGCTCCCATTGGTCAGTCTGCCCAGCAGCATCACACACAGCTGGACTCCATATTGATGGTGTGTAAATGTCCAAACACAGCTCCTCCTGAGCCTCAGAGCACACACTCATTGTGTTTGGAGCTTTCTGAATGCTTTCCTGATCACACTGCAAACATCATCTCTGCCTGAATTCTCTTCACACTCAGTGTTTGACTGATTGAATGAAGCCGCACATTTCTGAGCTGCTCACACTCACAGGTCAGAGGTCATGCTGGATGCTGCTCTCACACAGACTCAGACTTTGTCAGCAGAGTTCATTTCATAGAAACTTGATTTGTAGACGACAGGAGCATCCACAGACTAAGAGGTGGAGCAGCTTTGTGATCCAGTCTCCATGCTGGACTCTGCAGACCAGCAGGCTTTCTGTCTGTCACACATGATCTGATCTGAGCTTCTACAAGTTCAACCTGACATTTTCTTCTGTTCCAGCTGCTCCAGGAGAACATCATCAGCTTCGTAAAGAGCCAGCTGAAGGAGATCCAGAGAGCTCTGAGTCCAGATTACCCAGAATGCTTTGAGAGTCAGAGGGAGGATGAGGATGAAGAGCAGAGGAGGAGCAGAGAGGCCTTCCTGAAGATCACTCTGCACCTCCTGAGGAGAATGAAGCAGGAGGAGCTGGCTGACTGTCTGCAGAGCAGTAAGAGGATTTGAACACATTTAACATGATGGAAAGAGGAAATGGAGACAACATGGGAGAGGTTTACATTTCAAACTCTGCTCTTAACATGACGCTCACATTTGGATCACATCTATGAGCTGTGACAAACTGTTCACAACTGATGAGCTGAAGAGATTTCAGAGAGGAGCCAAATCAAATCCATCCTGATGTCTGAAAGTTGAAACTCATCAGACTGATTGTAGCTTCACATCATTCATTACATTTCTGTTTTCTTCATTCAGGAGCTGTTGTTCCAGAGTGCAGACGTAAAGTGAAGTCTGAGCTGAAGGAGAAGTTCCAGTGTGTGTTTGAGGGGATCGCTAAAGCAGGAAACCCAACCCTTCTGAACCAGATCTACACAGAGCTCTACATCACAGAGGGAGGGACTGGAGAGGTCAATGAGGAACATGAGGTCAGACAGATTGAAGCAGCATCCAGGACACCAGACAGAGCAGAAACTAGCATCAGACAAGAAGACATCTTTAAAGGCCCACCTGGAAGACAGGAACCAATCAGAAGAGTGCTGACAAAGGGAGTGGCTGGCATCGGGAAAACAGTCTTAACACAGAAGTTCACTCTGGACTGGGCTGAAGACAAAAGCAACCAGGACATCCAGTTCACATTTCCATTCCCTTTCAGAGAGCTGAATGTGCTGAAAGAGAGAAAGTTCAGCTTGGTGGAACTGCTTCATCACTTCTTCCCTCAAACCAAAGAAGCAGGACTCTGCAGGTTTGAAGAGTTCCAGGTCCTGTTCATCTTTGACGGTCTGGATGAGTGTCGACTTCCTCTGGACTTCCACAACAACCAGGTCCTGACTGATGGTACAGAGTCCACCTCAGTGGATGTGCTGCTGACAAACCTCATCAGGGGGAACCTGCTTCCCTCTGCTCGCCTCTGGATAACCACACGACCTGCAGCAGCCAATCAGATCCCTCCAGAGTGTGTTGACATGGTGACAGAGGTCAGAGGGTTCACTGACCCTCAGAAGGAGGAGTACTTCAGGAAGAGATCCAGAGATGAGGATCAGGCCAGCACCATCATCTCCCACATCAAGACCTCCAGAAGCCTTCACATCATGTGCCACATCCCGGTCTTCTGCTGGATCACTGCTACAGTTCTGGAGGATGTGCTGAAGACCAGAGAGGGGGGACAGCTGCCCAGGACCCTGACTCAGATGTACATCCACTTCCTGCTGGTTCAGTCCAAAGTGAAGAGCATCAAGTATGATGGAGGAGCTGAGACTGATCCTGTCTGGAGTCCAGAGAGCAGGAAGATGATTGAGTCTCTGGGAAAACTGGCTTTTGAGCAGCTGCAGAAAGGAAACCTGATCTTCTATGAATCAGACCTGACAGAGTGTGGCATCAACATCAGAGCAGCCTCTTGGTACTCAGGAGTGTTCACACAGATCTTTAGAGAGGAGAGAGGACTGTACCAGGACAAGGTGTTCTGCTTCATCCATCTGAGCGTTCAGGAGTTTCTGGCTGCTCTTCACGTCCATCTGACCTTCACCAAGTCTGGACTCAACCTGATGGAACAACAACAAACAACAACATCCTTGATCTCTAAAACCTTTAGAGTCAAACCTAAACTGGAATGTCTCCATCAGAGTGCTGTGGACAGGGCCTTACAGAGTCCAAACGGACACCTGGACTTGTTCCTGCGCTTCCTCCTGGGTCTCTCTCTGCAGACCAATCAGAGTCTCCTAAGAGGTCTGCTGACACAGACAGGAAGTGACTATTGGACCAATTTGAATACAGTCGAGTACATCAAGAAGAAGATCAGTGAGGATGTGTCTGCAGAGAAAAGCATCAACCTGTTCCACTGTCTGAATGAACTGAATGATCGTTCTCTAGAGGAGCAGATCCAACAGACCCTGAGATCAGGACGTCTGTCCACAGATCGACTGTCTCCTGCTCAGTGGTCAGCTCTGGGCTTCATCTTACTGTCCTCAGACAAAGATCTGGACCTGTTTGACCTGAAGAAATACTCTGCTTCAGAGGAGGCTCTTCTGAGGCTGCTGCCAGTGATCAGAGCTGCAAACAAAGCTGTGTGAGTGAATGAGTGAATGAGTGAATGAGTGAATGAGTGAATGAGTGAATGAGTGAGACATTAGAAACAGAATGGATTCTGTTCATGACACTGAAAACATCTGTTTGTTCTCTTTCCATGATCTCCTTCAGGCTGAGTGGATGTAACCTGTCAGAGAGAAGCTGTGAAGCTCTGTCCTCAGTCCTCAGCTCACAGTCCTCCAGGCTCAGAGACCTGGACCTGGGTAACAACGACCTGCAGGATTCAGGAGTCCAGACTCTGTGTGCTGGACTGAAGAGTCCACACTGCAAACTGGAAACTCTCAGGTCAGGTCTTTGGCTCATCCTGCTTGAGGTCAGAGATAAAGAAATGGTGATAATCAGTGGACTTTTTCTTATTGCCTGATTCTTTTTCTAACCTCAGACTGTCAGGATGTCTGATCACAGAGAGAGGCTGTGCTTCTCTGGCCTCAGCTCTGAGCTCCAACCCCTCACACCTGAGAGAGCTGGACCTGAGCTACAATCATCCAGGAGACTCAGGAGTGGAGCAGCTTTCTGCTGGACTTGAGGATCCACTCTGCAGACTGGACACACTGAGGTAAAAGCAGACAACAAGAGCTCAAAGACTGAATCTCTTTGATTCTTTTCAGAGCAGTGATTGGAGCTGAACCAGGAAACACACAGAGCAGCAGAAGAGCATCAAATAGAAAAACTCTGTTTAATAGAAACAGCAGCATGTCTTCACTTCTTTGATGGTTCTGTTCTCTACAGAAAAAGTCCATCTGAGCGTTCATCCACTAATAATGTGTGTGAGCAGAAAGAAGGCAGATGTTCCATGGTCAGATCATCAGGATGATTGAAAAGATGGAGAAATAGAAAGAGCTCATCTCTAGGAGCTGTCTGATCAAATGAACAGGATCAAATATTATAGAGGTGAATTTTTCCTCCTGACTCCTAAAAAGAGCGACTACGTTAAAGAGACAGGTCAGAGGTAGAGCAGGATTTGGCCTTCCTCATTTCAAAGAGGACATGAGAAGCAGAACGTGGACTTTATGGATCCAAAGAGCAACAGGCAGCCTTTGCTTTTTGACTCTTTTTCTTCTTCTTTTTCTTCTTCTTTTCCTCCAGGATCTCCACACTGTCAGAAAAAGTGACAGAGTGATGGAGACAGTTGGCTCAGATGAGTTTCAGCCTGTTTCTCTGTCACAGGGACAAACTGAGGATCACTGCTTCATGTTGAGCAGCAGTTAGGACTCATGTTGGACAGAAAATCACTCTGACTGTGTTTCTTCCTCCAGGGTGGACCATGGTGGACAGCAGAGGTTAAAACCTGGTCTGAAGAAGTGTAAGTGTGGAATCACTTTGACTCCTGATGAGCAAACAGCAGACTGTCAGCTCACAAAGAATGAAGCCTTCAGGTGTGTCTGATGATAAACTGCTGCTGTGTTGTGTCTTTTTCTCTCCATCAGATTTCTGTGAACTCACTCTGGACTCAAACACAGCTCACAGAGAGCTCAGACTGTCTGACAACAACAGGAAGGTGACACATGTGGAAGAGGATCAGTCATATCCTGATCATCCAGACAGATTTGACTACTGGTCTCAGCTGCTGTGTAGAGATGGTCTGACTGGGCGCTGTTACTGGGAGGTGGAGTGGAAAGGAAAGGTTCTTATATCAGTGAGTTACAGAGGAATCAGAAGGAAAGGGGGCAGTGACAACTGTGTGTTTGGGTTTAATGGTCAGTCCTGGGGTCTGTTCTGCTCTGATAGAGATTACTCTGTCCGTCACAATAACAGAAGAACAGTCCTCCCTCTCTCCCCGTCCTCTGACTCTGACAGAGTAGCAGTGTATGTGGACTGTCCTGCTGGCACTCTGTCCTTCTACAGAGTCTCCTCTGACTCACTGATCCACCTCCACACCTTCAGCTCCACCTTCACTGAACCTCTCTATCCTGGGTTTTGGTTGTCTACTGGTTCTTCAGTGAGTGTGTGTGTTCCTCTGTGAGTGTGTGTGTTTCTCAGTGAGTGTGTGTGTTCCTCCGTGAGTGTGTGTGTTCCTCAGTGAGTGTGTGTTGTGTGTAGGAGGGAGAGTCTCCTCCTCTCTACACAAACACAAACAGCTGCTGAAGGAGAGTTTAGCCTCTGCACTAACACACACAAACTTCAGCTGATCCTTTGACTCTTTCTATCCTGTCACATCAGTCTGAATGTTATCAAAGAGCAGGACTCAGAGGAAAACTGGATCACTCAACTTTACTCATTTACATCTCTATGCTGAAAAAATCATTCAGACTTTTTCTCTTCAACATATTTTATGAAACATTTTTCTGAAAAGTCTGAGTCAGATTCTTTCTGTTAAATGAAATCAGTGAGTTATTTCCTTGTCTATTACCACAAGCAATCAGTGGCACAGCTTTGACTCATATATTAGACAAACTGTTTTGTTAAATCATGAATCAGAAAATCAATCTGACACAAACTCAGGATTGATTCTGTGTAATGTTGATTTCAATAAAGTTGTGCTCAGCATTTTCTTCTTAATAATCTGTCAAACTCTGTTTTAATCCCAGATCATCACAAACCAAGTGTTTAGAAACTGAGCCATGATGAAGATCTGTTTCAGGCTCCTCTCAGTGACTGTTTTCATATTTCTCTTTTCTCTGCTGTTAAACTGAACTGGTGTTTTCAGCATTGGCTAATATGTTATGTTCTTGTTACCGTTTGTCACTGCTGCCTTTTCATATGTTTTTTTTCTTTTGCCTTGTTCCTTTTTCTGGTGTTTCGCTATTTTTGGTTAGGATCATTATCCTTAAGTCACCTTAGTTAAACTTACTTTCCCTGTGGGTTAGTAGAGTTCTGTTTCATCTAAGTTACATTAGTGTTCCTTTTTGGCTTTCTGTTTTGGGTTAAGTTTCCTTTTTCCCTCAGTTCGCAGTAAGTCGCTACTCGGTAAAATTGAGAGTTCAGTCCGGGTTTTGGGGACCGTAGGTGTCCTGCAGTTTATTTAGTCAGGCTTTTGTTTTATTTTGTTTTTGTTTCGTGCGATTTAAGGCACATTTCTATTTGCCAGTAGAGGTGTTGTGTTGTGTTTGTTTTCAGCTTGACCTGATAAGTCCATCAGGCACCATTGGGTGTCTCTTGTCCAGGGTGTGACCTTAGTGTTGCTGCAGGGGCCTATTTATTATTGTTGTAATTTAGTGTATAATTTAAAAAAAACTATTTTTCTAATGTAAAATAAAAACTAAGTTTGTATTTATATTTTTCTAACAAACTATATGCCTTTGTGTTCATTTGTGGAACTTACCTGTGTCCTAAAAGGGGAAACCCTCTGTTGAAGGGTCAGGAGCGGGGGGAAAAAAGGATATCTGTCGTTAATCTTTAGGTGAGAGTCACAAGGTGGCGTTGTTGGTTGTTAATTCCTAACACCAGAAGTCCCTCACCAGTCCTTACTTGGTTACATTTACTTCTTTTCTAGACATTGTAAAAAATGTTATTGGACAATTTTGAGAAGAGGATTGGCGGAGTTAGTCTTTGCAAGGAAGTCTGCAAAAAGGGATTAATTATGAATTCAAACACTGTTATTGGTTCCTTAAGGTCTTTTCTCTTTTTCTTAATATTTCATGTCAACTGGGATATACTGTGTAAATAAATGAGTAAATGAATGAATTTTATTTCAAACATGCAAAGAAAACGGAAAATAGGTCGTCATCATAAACACATGCATACAAAAATGAAAAGAAAACGAAGACTGCAGCAACAACCTGCATGTGTTACAGATCTACATGCTCAAAAGGAGTAGGAAAAAGTTAAACTTATTTAATCCTACCCCTATTATCCACACCTCCTACAGTGATATTTTAACTTTTACATATTTATAATTTTCATACTCAGTCACAACATAACATTTCTTTTATATAATACTTAATTTCTGTATATGCTTTGTTTGTTTGTTTGTTTATTTTTAATTGACTCTGTCATTACCACCCTGGGTCAAACTGCTGTTCTTCATCCTGATATTTATTTCAAAAGTTGTGTTTTAAATATTCCCTTAAATATGCCTATAGTTTTACTTTTCTTTGATTCATCTGTTAATCTGTTCCATAATTTAACCCCTGATATTGACAAACACATACTTTTTAATGTTGTCCTAGCATGGTGTATTTTAAAATTCAGCTCCCCTCTTAAACTATAACCTCCTTCTCTTTCTGTAAACAGTTTTCTTATGTTGTCTGGAAGTAAATTGTTTCTTGCTTTGAATATTATTTGTGGAGTTTTAAGCTGGATCATATCTTGAAGTTTTAGGGTTTGTAATTCTAGGATGTTGGTGTGGTCTCTAAATCCTGCTTTATTGATGAATCTGATGGCTCTTTTCTGCATTTTAATCAGTGTTTGGAGATTACTTTTGTATGTGTTTCCCCATACCTCTAGGCAGTATGACAGATATGGCTAAATTAATGCACAATATAAAATATAAAGTGCTCTCTGGCTGAAAATTTGCCTTGTTTTTCCCAGGACGGCAATGCTCCGTGCCAACTTCCCCTAAACATATTTAATATGTGGCTTCCAGCAGATTTTGTGGTCAAGAATTACACCAAGGAATTTCATTTCATTTACTCTTTCTATGTTAACATTGTCAATGTTTAATTTTACATTTATATTTTTGCTTCGTTGTCCAAATAACATAATATTTGTTTTATTCAGATTTAAAGACAGCTTATTTGCTTTAAACCATCTGTTAACATTGTTCATTTCCTTTGTAATTACATCCAAAAGCTGCTGTAATTCCACACCACAATAAAAAATATTTGTGTCATCTGCAAATAACACAAATTTTAATACATTGGACACATGGAAAATGTCATTTATGTACATTATAGATAGTTTTAGTCCTAAGACTGATCCTTGAGGGACACCACAACTAATGTTCATAAGACTAGACGCAATCTGATCAATATGTACAAACTGTTGATGGTTTCATAAATAGCTCTTCAACCAATGCAAAACATGACCATGGATACCATATTTCTCTAATTTTCTTATTAGTATATCATGATTAACTGTGTCAAATGCTTTCTTGAGATCTAAAAACACTCCCAGTGTGTACCTCTTTGTGTCAATAGAGTCTGTTATTTCTCCTACTAGTTCTATGAGGGCCATTGTTGTTGATCTATTGTTTCTGAAACCATATTGACTATCAGTTAGCAACTTGTGTTTCTCAACAAAACCATCAAATCGTTTTATGAATATTTTTTCTAGTATTTTGGAAAACTGGGAGAGTATTGATATTGGCCTGTAGTTACTGAAGTTATGTTTGTCGTCTTCTTTGAATATCGGAATAACTTTTCCAATTTTCATCTTATGTGGGAATATTACTTTTTAGAAAGAAAGGTTAAAAACATAAGTTAGTGGTTTTGCAATAACATCAATGACTTTCTTCACAGTTACCATGTCAATATCATCCCAGTCTGTACTGGTTTTGTTCTTAAATCCTTTGACTATTTCATACATTTCTTTTCTCCCACAGCCGTTAAAACATTGAGCTTTTATTTCCCTCTACATAATTAGTTGGATCTATTTCTGTCCCATCCACTTTCATTTCCTCTGCCAGTTTTGGTCCTATATTTACAAAAAAAGAATTGAATCCATTGGCTACCTCCTTCATTTCTTTAACACTGCTTCCTTTGTCTATAAAATACTGTGGATATTGATTATTCTTTGTTCCATTTTTAATTACAGCGTTTAGTGTACTCCATAAACCTTTTGTGTTGGTTTTTATTGTATTCTAGCTTTTTACAAAAGTATTCCTTTTTACAAGTTCTCATAACATTAGTTAGTTTATTTTTATATGTTTTATACCTCTTTTCAGCTTCAGTAGTTCTATGTTTCATAAATTCTTGATAAAGGGGAATTCTGTTTTTTTGCAGGTCTTTTGTAGGCCTATTGTCATCCACGGTCGTCCTGCATATTTTTTATTTATTTTACATTGTGTTACTGGACAGTGTTTATCATATAATATTTTAAATATTTGCAAGAATGTTTCATATGATTTGTCAACATCATTCTCATCATATACAGTTACAGTGTGAGTGTGAAAGGCCATATATGGGTATGTTGTTTCAATATGAACTGATAATTAGTCCTTTATAGATTGAATTTTGTTTCTTAATTGTTGAATAAACATCACAAGAATAAGATAGAAAAGTCTAAGGGGGCTAAAGATCTGGTCATTAAAAATATCACAGAGCTCCATAGAAATCAGTGAAGTCACACCAGGATATTCATAAAGCTAACAAAGTTAATATAAGCCAAAACATCTGTAATGTCTCATTTATTGACGTGTTTCATCAACAGATACTTGTGCCTGAACTCATAACACCTGGATTTAAAATTTTTGAATTAACTGAGCACAAAGGACATGGTGTTAAAAATAAAGTTGTACACAGAAGAAACTGTTTAACAGAAATATAAATACATCTGGAACAGTCTCAGTCACAAACTACATCAGTCAGAGCTTAAATTTGATAGTTTATTGTTGAAATCACCAAAATCATTCAGCTTTCCAGCATCAGTCATTCCAGCCTCCAATGATTTCCCCTCTGCTCCTTTCTCCTCTGACCTGACAGCAGGGGGCGACATGTGGCCTGAGGCAAACTGCTTTTTAGCTTCAAATTAACCAGGTATGAACAGATGACACAATGATATGCTGTTATGGTCTTTGACCAGCTACAGGCTCATCATTTAACCTTACATCACTTTGTTAAAGCAGTGAGAAAGCAATTCAGAGCTAAAAATGTCTTTCAAGCTGTTTCCGAGCTTGGTTGTAATTCTTTTATGTGTTAAATGTGACTTTTTTAATCTAGGAGAAACTCTTTGGGAGAAAAAAAAAGAGTCCAGGCTGCACCACAATAAACAAAGTTAACGCTAACTAGAGAGCAGATACACAGACATTATTGTATAAACATTAAAAAAACATGAAGGTAAGTTTAAAACTGGACTACAGTCAGAATATCTGCAGTGTTTCTGAATCCATGTTGAGAGCCTGTCCTTCCAGAATGGAAACACGATTCATGACGTTTTTAACTCCTCCTCCTGCTTCCTGTTCCTCTCTGACCTCACATTTCCTTCTTCCTTCCCTTCAGATCAACAGTTTACAGCTGGGTGTAACCAGCATGTGGGACAGGAAGCTCCGCCTCAAACTGTGAACACATGCTGTGGAAATCAGTGCTGGTGTCAGTACCAGTTGTTGGAGGTGAAACTTTAGGAGTCTGTGCTGAGAGGAGAGATGGCGCAGAGAGAAATTCAGCTGGACCAAGAAACTTTCTCTTGTTGAATCTGTCTGGATCTCCTGACAGATCCAGTGGCTGTTTCCTGTGGACACAGCTTCTGCATGAGCTGTATTAAAACCCAACAAAAAAGAAAAAAAGAAAAAAAAAGAAGCAACATTTGCACTTCAACATCAGTCTTATCCTCGTCACCCTGACTGATTCACTGGTTGGTTTCAGGTCCTGAGCAGAGAGAGTCTGACTGGATGTTGTTACTGGGAGGTGGAGCGGGGAGGAACAGGAGTTACTGTAGCAGTCTCATACAAGAAAATCAGCAGAGCAGGGAGCTCAGATCAATGTTTGTTTGGACACAACAACAAATCTTGGGCTTTAGATTGTGACGACAACGGTTATAACTTTTGGTTCAACAAAGTCCAAACTCCTGTTTCAGGTCCTCTGTCCTCCAGAGTGGGAGTGTACCTGGATCACAGAGCAGGTATTCTGTCCTTCTACAGCGTCTGTGAAACCATGACTCTCCTCCACAGAGTCCAGACCACATTCACTCAGCCTCTACAAGCTGGACTCAGGATCTGTTATTCTGGATCCTCAGCTGAGTTTATTAAAGTCAGATAGTCTGAAGTGGTTTCAGGGACAGAGGGTTCACTTCAGGGTTTGAAGTCTTCAACTTTGATTTTTGTTTCTCTTTGTTGCTGAGAGCTGATTGTTGTCAGCTGTCAATCAAACTCAGGAGTATCTCCTCGCTTGGTCTTGAGTGTGTTTGGATTTAGAGGTTTTGTTTTGCTCTTTTCCAATTTGTTATAAACTGAAAGACTGCCAGAGGTGTTGACTCAGTGAGGAAGATGTTAGTGTCTCCGGTGTGTACAGTTTAAAATCATATAGACATACACCCTGTGTATCTCTACGGGCACAGATAGCAGAGGCTGAACGATCTAAAGACAAAACAGAAGTTTCAGGTTTTTGTTTCGAGTCTTTCTAAAAAATGTGACTTTTTTGTTTGTCCAACCTTCATTCCTTTCTCTGACAGACACTTTAAAGTAATTCATGTAAACTTGATGAGTGAAGGAAGAATATCAAGTGTTCAGTTATCTAATACTGGAGTTCAGGAATGTAGTTCAGTTGTTTAAAGCATTTTATACATTTATGTCTTTTTTTCTTTTTCTAAATTTCATCATGTTCTATGTTAATCTTTAACATTAGAGGGGCTGTGAGGAGTTTGCTAAAGTCTTCCTTCTAGATATATGCCTGATCATAATCCACATTTTAAAATGAGATTATCAGCTCCACTATTAAAGGTTATTGTAAATTGTTCCTACTTTGCTTCCAGATCAGGTCAAGCAGGACTGGATTGATTCTCTATGACAACACCACCCCAGCTAATGAATTTTAGCAGTGAGAAGAGAGGTCTGTTTTTTTCTCTGATGAAAACTATTTCTGTGATTAATGTTGTAGTGGTGGTGGACACTGGAGCCTAACTGTCAGACAGGAAAAGGACAGAAGAGCAGAAGAAAGATAAACAGGAGAGAGATAGAGCACGAGCTTAAGGCTAACACAGGAGCTAAACTGTTTGTGCTAATGTTGATTCCAACCCACAGTCAGCAGTTATTCTGCAGTGGTCTGTTCAAACTTTAGAGTCTATCAATAAATGAAGAGTGAGGTTACGTTAGCTCTGATTGGTAGATGACTGGCAGGACATGACCAGGATTCACTAACGTTAAACACGACAGACATATCTTAGAGCACTGGACTGCCAGCTGAGCTAAATATAAACAGCTACTAAACTACAAACAAACTGACACTGTATACTTGTTTTCATGTTAGCCTACAGATACGGCGGAGGCTGACGATAGCGCTACATATAGCCGGCTGCTTAAACGTTTGCTTGATGTCACATTTCAAACCATAGCACTACGTAACTGTACTGATAAATACCTTACCTCGGCACGTTGTATCCAGTAAAAAGTTGTCTTGTCTTGTTGTCTTGACAAAGAAAATTTGTTTCCATCTGATCTCAGTTAAATTCCAAAACAAACACACACCTTGCTCAATGTAATTGATGACAGTGTGAGTGAGACTCCAGGCCACAAGGTGGAGGCAGTCCAATTAAAACAGATCCTCCTCGCAACATCTTTAAGCATGTAAATCCAGATGTTATTTATAAATAAGACGTATAGTTTGACTTGTATTTGATCATATAAGAACAGTTAATTGTGTTTAATTGGCTGTGATGGTTTTGACAACTGATAATGAGGATGAAAAGTGAAGGATTGTTCCCGTTTATCCTCAAACAATTCACTTAATTTACAGCAGATTCAGAAAAAGGACTAAAACTACACAATAAACGATGATTCAGAGTCACAGTTAATGTCCAAACTCTGAGACTGTTTGGACACTTGAGAGACACAAACTTGTTACAGCTTCCCATCATTCTGACAGCTGAATGGATGATGATGATCCTCAGCTGGACTCTATCTGGACTCTTGGATTAAAGCTGTTTTTGTGCTGATTTGTTGGATAATTTATCATGATGAGCATCTTAACCTTATGTTTGTTCAGTCTGAATATTGGACCAAAGTTCAGTGTGGGTCCAATCATAACTCCTCTATGAGCTCACCTCAAGAAGCAAACTCAGGAACTCTGAAGATCAAGTAAAAATAAAAATTCACATGTCACACTCTGTAACAAGAACAGATTTCTGAGCCACTTGAGCTGATTGAGACTTTCACTGTTACCCGACCTACTTTATGAATCCAGAAGTACACGATAAAATTAATGTAAAAAGACAAAAATAAAAGCAGATCCTGTAAAAACTCAAACACGTGTCCTCCTGTAATGTGTCCATGTTTAGACCTGTGGGTGACACTCTGTTATACTGACTCTATGTAAGTTATTTTCAGTATTCTCTCATCAAACTATTTTACTTCAGCTTGTCACACACAGACTGACTGCTTATGATCTGTGTCAGGGCGCCCTCTAGTGACAGTTTTCAGGTCTGTCTTTTCACTGTTATTAAACTCTGGTGATGTAAAGTTTCTGCAGAGTCAGAGCCGCTGCAGCATCCAATCAGAGTGTGGCATCACATAAGAGGGTGTGTCTGTCAGTGAAAAGACTTCCATCCATCCTCTCTCATCATTCCTCCCATTCCTCTTCTCCATCCTCTGTCCTCTGAGCAGCCTTTAGACCTTTAGTATGTCTTATAATAGTGGGTCAGTAAGTGCTTCCTGTTTGGCTGAGGCCAGAGGAGACTGCAGTTCAGAGTTTAGGATCTACCTTCAGGGGCCTTCCAGATCTCTCAAAGCTGCCCTGAGGACAGAGGATGGAGGGTAGAGGAGGGAAATACAGTATCTCACAAAAGTGAGTACACCCCTCACATTTCTGCAGATATTTAATTATATCTTTGCATGGGTCAACACTGGAAAAATGACACTTTGAAACAACGAAAAGTAGTCAATGTACAGCTTACATGACAGTGTAAATTTATTGCCCCCTCAAAAAAACTCAAGATACAGCCATTAATGTCTAAATCACTGGCAACAAAAGTGAGTACACCCCTAAGTGAAAATGCCCAAATTGAGCTCAGTTAGTCATTTTCCCTTCCCAGTGTCATGTAACTCGTTAGTGTCACAAGGTCTCAGGCGTGAATAGGGTGCAGGCTTGTTAAATTTGGTATTTCAGCTCTCACACTCCCTCATACTGATCACTGAAAGTTCAACATGGCACCTTATGGTGGAGAACTCTGAAGATTTTTTTTTTTAAAAAGCATGTTGCTCAACATAAAGATGGCCTAGGCTGTAAAAGATTGCCAACACCCTGCAACTGAGCTGCAGCACAGTGGCCAAGGCCATCCAAAGGTTTAACAGGGCAGGCTCCACTCAGAACAGACCTCGCCATGGTCAACCAAAGAAGCTGTGTGCACATGCTTGGCATCACATCCAGAGTTTGTGTTTGGAAAATAGACGTAGGAGTGCTGCCAGCATTGCTGCAGAGGTTGAAGGGGTGGGGGGTCAGCCTGTCAGCGCTCAGACCATACGCTGCACACTGCGTCAAATTGGTCTGCATGGCTGTCGTCCCAGAAGGAAGCTTCTTCTAAAGATAACACACAAGAAAGCCCACAAAACACTTTGCTGAAGACAAGCAGAGTAAGGACATGAATTACTGGAACCATGTCCTGTGGTCTGATGAGACAAAGGTTCAGACGGCGTCAAGCGTGTGTGGCGGCAACCAGGTGAGGAGCATGGGGCATCCTCAAACAGAAGGTGGAGGAGCGTAATGTCTCGAATCTGTGCCAGCTCCAGGATGTCATCATGGAAGAGTGAAACAGGACTCTAGTGGCAACCTGTGAATATGGAATGAATATCCTATCTAAAATCAAGAGCATTTTAAATTGATTTGAGAGCAGTATTATATTGATTTCACGCTCAGATTTTGTGATATTGTCTCTCAAAACTCTGCTCTTGCGCTCAAATTTGCTCTGCGCGTGCTCAAACTGTCTCCTCGTGCTCAGTTATAATGCTGCGCGCGCTCAAACTGTGTCCTTGCGCTCGGATATAATGCTGCTCGCGCAGATTTCCTGCGCTCACACTCCGTTTCTTCCTCTCGCGCTGAGGGAATTTTTGTGGATTAACCAATAGGAGGCTGACTAGTATTGACCAACCAGATTATCCCTCTTTGTTTATTGGTGTGTTTGCTGTCGTTCACGGAGCGTCACATACGGGCGGGCACTCTTTCAACCTGGTTTATCAGCCCCTGACCTCCAGGGCTGTAATAAATGTGATTTCTTTAATTATTTTGTCCACTGTTGAAATCAAATATCATTCAATAAATACACAAGCACCCGTGTTTTTAACTGAAATAGCTATACTGTATACTCATAGCTGCATGACACAGTACTCTTTGCGGTGTCCTGGTGGAGAAAACAGAGTCACCATCATGAAGCTAGCGAGACAACAGCTCTCATAAAAATGGACCGACAGAGTCAAGAAAATCAAGCTTGTGTTTTAAATTCATTTTAATGAAAACTATATTGGGCTGTGCACTGAATATTTGATCATATACCTGGGGTTATAGATACATGGAAACTATACAAAAATATATTTATGTAGGCTAACCCTGTATTTGTTTAATTTGTTTTGAAAATGATTTATAACATCAATAAATGCAAAGTATGATCATACTGTATGCAAGATGTGATCCTTTAGGAGGACTTGGAAAGGGGCTTATCCAAACATTATGCTTATCAATTAGTCATCATTACGTTAACCATTGATTAATACTTAAACCATGTTGAAACGGTGCATGGCTCTAACGTGTTTGCTCATCATGTTTATCTCAATCTCCAGTAATCATGCTGTAGACTGGAATATGAAACATCTATTTTACACGGTTTATTAGTCTACCAGTAATATCTTGGCTGCAGGAAGAGGCTTCCTAATATCAATAATTAATGTTTATTTATAGCTGATAACGAAGGGCATAAGGGCATTTATACCTTACTTAATGCATTGGCTAATCAAGGTAAGGTAGCTTATTAACTGTCATACAGGTGTAGTATTGTTCAGGCATAATGCTAGGTATATGATCAAATATTCAGTGCACAGCCCAATATAGTTTTCATTAGAATGAATTTAAAACAACTTGCCTGATTTCCTTGACTCTGTCGGTCCATTTTTTATGAGAGCTGTTGTCTCGCTAGCTTCATGATGGTGACTCTGTTTTCTCCACCAGGACACCGCAAAGAGCACTGTGTCATGCAGCTATGAGTATACAGTATAGCTATTTCAGTTAAAAACACGGGTGTTCATGTATTTATTGAATGATATTTGATTTTAACAGTCGACAAAAAAATTGAAGAAAAAACATTATTACAGCCCTGGAGGTCAGGGGCTGATAAACCAGGTTGAAAGAGTGCCCGCCCGTATGTGACGCTCCGTGAACGACAGCAAACACACCCATAAACAAAGAGGGATAATCGGATTAGTCAATATAAGTCAGCCTGCTATTGGTTGATCCACAAAAAAATTCGAGCGCACACAGAGATCTGTGAGCAAAAATTCCAAGTGTATCTGTCTGCAGCTTGCAAGACGGAGGCGTGTCGTGTAGTGGGCGTGTCTTGTAGTGACGTAATGACTACACGACACGCCTACTACACAAGACGGAAATCACGGAAAACCACGCAAGACACTTAAAGTTTATAAAAAGGAAGACGACGAAAAATAAGGATGAGCCATGGTAAGATTATCATAAATATTACGTAAAAAAAATGAAATTACGTATTTCTGTGTATACTGCAACATTTAATAACTTTTAATCTTCTTTTTGGGCAGTGAATTGAAAATGATGGAAAAACCCTGGTGGTATATTGTAATGGGCGTGTCGTGTACTGACGTCACTACGTGGCACGCCCACTATACAGTTCTTAAAGAGATATGAGACCGTGTAGCATTTAATGTTTGAACGTTCTGCTCTGTTTCTACACTAAATACCGTTTTGCTTGTTGCCTTATAATGAATTGATTTAAAAGCATTGAAATGTTAATATTATTTGACTCTGCCACGAAATAATAATAATAATAATTAAAGACACAACTAGGGACAAGAATTAATGAGCTAAAATAAATATATATATATATATGTGTGAGTGTGTGTGTGCGTGTGTGTGTGTAAAATCGTTATCTCTAGATAAGATAATTATGAGAATAAATTCATAATATGGAGCTTGAGCTGTTCCTGGCCCGTCACAGTGCTATCATCTTGATAGGCTAATATAATGTGTCTTTGTGATAGTAAGTTGCCTATTTATAATTGTAATATGTGTTGATTATTGTGAGATTATGAGTTTATTATTGTGTGTAACCGTGGGAGGAAGCTAGAAGAGAGCACATGCGTCCAGGCAATTTCTGGATGGAGGGATGAAGCTCTCAATGTTTTAAGTGAAGCTTGTAACATTTTTTCCCATTTATTTGTGCAATGGCTCTGTGAAATGTAGAACTTGAATGTTGCTATGCAAATAATATAAATGCTTCCCAATCTTTATTTTGTATTATAAACGGCTGGGAAACCCTCAGAAGAGAAGGCTCTTTCTATTTCAGCTGGAAACTTTTTAGTTTAAATGCTGCGTCCTCCAATAGGTGCTGCACCAGGGTTTTTTCCATCATTTTCAGTTCACTGTCAAAAAGAAGATTAAAGTTATTAAATGTTGCAGTACACAAAGAAATACGTCATTTAAATTTTTTACATAATATTAATGATAATCTTACCATGGCTCATCCTTATTTTTCGTCGTCTTCCTTTTTATAAACTTTTAACAGTGTCTCGCGTGGTTTTCCGTGATTTCCGTCTTATGTAGTAGGTGTGTCGTGTAGTCATTACGTCACTACACGACACGCCTCCGTCTTGCAAGCCGCAGACAGACCCTTCTCAAAAATTCCCTCAGCGCGAGAGGAAGAAACGGAGTGTGAGCGCAGGAAATCTGCGCGAGCAGCATTATATCCGAGCGCAAGGACACAGTTTGAGCGCGCGCAGCATTATAACTGAGCACGAGGAGACAGTTTGAGCACGCGCAGAGCAAATTTGAGCGCAAGAGCAGAGTTTTGAGAGACAATATCACAAAATCTGAGCGTGAAATCAATAAAATACTGCTCTCAAATCAATTTAAAATGCTCTTGATTTAAGATAGGATATTCATTCCATAGGAGAGACCATTTCTTTAAGTTAAACCCAAGCAGCAACCTACGGCCTAAGAATATGAGACAATGCTGAAGTGCTAAAATCTGCTGTTTCTCCAGTGTTCGCTTGAGGCTGTCTCTGGAAGTACCGGAGGTCAGCTACACACCAAGCCAAAAAAAGCTGATTTCAAAGCAGAAATTAACCTATTTACAGCCTGGTTCAAAAAACGTCTCCTGTCTGAGCAAATTTTACTATCAGCACACACTGTACAGAGGGTGATACTTTTTTTCAACTCTGCAGTTCAGAGGAAATTAAGACCGCAAGCTGGCCCAATCAGAGGCACAGCTCAGGGTCACGTGACTGATAGGCGCCCTTTACCTGTACACAAAGCCCTTGCCACTACCAATATGGCCGATGTGCTTCATTTAAAGTTTCATAAACAGACGGGTGACATCGGGGAGACTACGCCCATGTTTGATACAGTCTATGGTTGAACCCCGCCCCCCATCACCAGTTTAAAGGAAGAACTGAGTACTCAGTGCTCTAAGTCAATGGTCACTAAAGGAGCTTTTACTTTTACTGGAGGAGATTCACAGAGCAGGTTTTTTACTCCCACTCTTTAACTCGAAGAGAGCATTTTAGAGCTCTGTCCACAGTCTTCACAGTCCTGATACACACTGCAGGAACACACACTGAGTGTATCTGTGTGAGAGACTCCTTACTGACTGTACACATACTGTGTTTGACTTGTTGATAAAGATGACGCTGATAGGAAAATATATTTTAGACATTTGATCATTTTGTTGCTAAGGTCTGTCAGACTGAATTCTTCCAGAATCTTCCTCTGTGTTATTTCTTCCACTGAGTTAGAGTCAGTGAGGAGAAACTCAGGATCCCTCTGATAAGCTGATAAGTTAATGTTTGACTGCAGTTGTTGAGCTGCTTCAGTCCAGGGCTCACAGCTGCTCTGTCCTCCTTCAAGAAGACTTCAGTGTGAAGATGAGCTCAGAGAGTTTGGACTGTATGTGAAGAATCAGAGCGCTGAAAACCTCCTGCTCTCACTTCATGTTTGTTCTCTCTCTGCTGGGTTTCCTGTTTGAAGCTGCTGCTTTATTTCACCTTCACTCCTCGGCTTCCTGCAGATCATTTCCACCATCAGAAGGTAAAGAAACACACACTGTTCATCATGTTTGTTTGATCGTCTCTTAAACTGACCTGAGAGCAGATGGTGGTGGGAGAAATGTGCTGTGTTGTTTTGTGGATCAGATCAAAGAAGAAAGAAGAAGATATTTGATTAAAGTCTGATCTTTATATTTACGTGTAAATTTATTTACATATGGACATGTAGGAGCAGAAACACAACAACACAATGAACCAACAAACCTTGACCAACAAATCAAATCACAGAGATCAAATACAGGATGTTGTGTTTTAATTAAATTCAGTAAATGTTTAGATGGAGAATCAGAAACAGGATAAGGTCAAACTTTATGTTACCTGTGTGACATGTTCCATATTTACATGTTACCTGTGTGTTATTTAACCAGGTAAACCTGCGCTGTCCTCATAAGTTCCTTTGATTATGAACACATTTCTTAGTTGTTCAGACAAATGAAGTATTGTCTGTTGTCTGAAGTGATAAAACACACCTTTATACAGCAGTTGGTTTTATTGTTTTATAAGTTTCATGGCTGTATCAAAGGTCAGTCATTTGTTGTCTCATAAACTGAGCAAATATTCAACAACCAGTGTGATTATGATCATTCAGTCCTCTGTAAAACACAAACCATTTGAACCTCTTCATTGGAGAATCAGTTGGACTCAACACATCTGAAATATTGTTAACCTTTGATTATTCAGTTTTAAAAGCAGAGTGAAAGCAGCAGTGACTCAAACTATTAATACCAATATCTTCCTGTTATATAAACACCAGTCATATCTGGCATAAAACAAACACTGAATGAAGACAGGTCGAGCTCTACTGAGGCCATGACAACATATTACTACAGTTAAGCCGACCTCCCTAACTGTGTCGTGCGTGAAGGAGTAAAAATGAACATGTCGATATTTTCATGAGTCGAACTGAACCGCTCAGTTTATAATTCATGAACAGGAACGTAAGCACAGTTTACTCCTGGGGCAGTGAACATGCAGCAGGAGGTGTCAAAAGTGAGGGGAGTCGCTCAGTGATGCTGAGCACTGTGATGTACGGCAACTGAAGTCAGATCTACTACGGCACTCTCCGTGCATTCAGCATGGCTCATCCTGCAGACAGTTCACACAATACGGTCAGCAGCAGTACTCACAGATTTGTGAGAATTTTCAACCCATACCAGTCTATCTGCCCATGTAACGGGGTTGTGTGAGCTCAGGCAGCGTAGACCCGTCTCCAACTCCTGATTGACACGCTCTGTTTATCTGTTGGACTGAGGATAGAATCCTGATGTCAGCTCTGCCTGAGCTCCTAGGATTCTGCAGAAAGCCTTCCAGAAGCAGGTTGTAAACTGAGGGGTCTGAGAGCAACCCTGCGGGGAAGACCATGAAGGCTGAAAACATGCTTCAACAGGATTGCAGCAGTTTCTTTGGCTAATGGACGCTTAGGGACAGGGGTGAAGTGAGAC
This sequence comes from Halichoeres trimaculatus, assembly GCF_033239565.1. Classification (NCBI taxonomy): domain Eukaryota; kingdom Metazoa; phylum Chordata; class Actinopteri; order Labriformes; family Labridae; genus Halichoeres; species Halichoeres trimaculatus. The sequence continues at coordinate 35,889,514 of NW_027437183.1, forward strand.
AAATCAGAGAAACAATCTACAACAGTTGGTATGGTAGGGAATCCCCTCAATGGGGGCAGACCTGTTACAAAGTCCACAGTGATGTCTGACAATGGGTGGCATGGTCGAGATGCCAAATCTCTGTCCAGTGACGAAAGAGGTTTGCCTAGTACCTGGGTGGCATGAAAAGTTAGAGGAATGTGCCCAATTGGTTACCAGTGCTCTTAGTGCAGGGGGGAGGAAGTGGTACTTAGGAGGTAGACCAGCTGGGGTAGGCTTATTGGCTGAGGCTCTCCTCAATGGACCAGGTCACAGTCCCCAAAAAGAAGGAGGCTGGTAGAACAGGGATGACCCCCTTGGTCAGGGAGGAGCCAGCAAACTGGCGGGAGAAGGCATCAGGTTTTCCATTCTTAGATCCTGGACGATAGGAGAGGGTACAGGTAAATCAGGTGAAGCATAAAGCCTACCTGACCTGATGAGAATTCAACCTCTTGGCGCTCCTCAAATATTCCAGCCAGTAGCAACTCTCGATCTCCAGTCCCATTGTTCTTTTCTGCAGGAGACAGTTTTTTGGAGAGAAAGGCACAGGGATGCAATTTTTCTATCAGTTACTGACCATTGAGAGAGAACCACTCCTAAACCAGTGTCTGAAGTGTCCACTTCCACCACAAACTGCTATTTGGGGTCAGGCAGAACTAGGATGGGTGCCCAGGTGAAGGCTGCCTTTAGCCTCTGAAAAGAGAGCCCAGCCAACAGACTATGAGAATGGAAACCTGGAGGAGGTTAATGAGTGGAAAGGAGAGGCCAGAGAGCTCAAGTTTCTTATAAACTTCCTGTAGAGATAAGCAAAGCCTAGGAACCGCTGCACATCCTTCCTGTAGGCCAGTTCAGGCCACTCAGTGACTGCTCTTACTTCTTCAGGATCCATATTCACTCACCCCTCAGACACTATCAACCCCAGAAAGGAGACATGAAATTCATACATTTCAGCCTTGACGTAGAGCTGGTGAGCCTCA